>NC_091155.1:9763063-10063063 GCF_040958095.1 Procambarus clarkii
TCCCAAGGGGGATTGCGTAACAAAGTCTGCATGTATTTCGTCGACACCCCTCTCAGTGACTGTGTTTGTTATATCGAATGTATTGATGGTGTTGATCGCACAATGGGTCCACCTGTTGCTAATGGAAGCTCTTCTGTCCCGAGCTAGTGCTCCAGTGATTATATCTTTAAGTGAACTGATTCTAGGTCTAGTCAATATCTTGGTCAGCATGCATGCAGCAATCCCTTTTACCCTTATTTCAATCGACGTTAGCTTGGTTTCTATCCTTAGGTTCAGTATTTTAGTCCATCTGGGAGCTCCTGTTATGGCATACATTGTATCGCTTTGAATAACCTCAACGTTTGCCACTGACCAGGAGAAAGAGTGAGTAAGGCAGGCGCTGCATAATCAACTAGGGAACGAACGGCGTGTATGTTAAACATTCTTAACACTTTGTGTCCCGCTCCTAGACGGGGCCCTGTGATTGCTCTCATTATATTTAGTCGTGATTTTGCTTCCTCCTTCAGATATTTATTTTGTTGAATGTCATTTTAGAATCTATCCACACAGATTGATATTGTGTAACCCACTGAAGGTTAATGTCTTGAATGCGTAGGTGCCTGTCTGGAGTGTTGCCGCCTAGTCTCATTGCCTTAGACTTCTGTGCAGATATTTTTAGCCCTAAAACGCTGCATTCAGATGTCACTTTGTCTAATGCACCTTGTGCTTTATTTAGAAGTGAAGGACCTGTAATGACTAATGCTATATCATCAGCATAGCTTAGCAATTTAATCCCTTCTGTAAATGTCATGGTAACAAGGTTTTCCATAACGATGTTAAAAAGACTAGGACTGAGGACTCCTCCTCGTGGAGTCCATTCTCATGCAAGTGGTAGTCCGACACTTGTCCTTGCCTCGTTGATCAAGTATCATTAATATGGAGAATGGCAGACAATAACATAGCAGTATATCATTCTGGAAATAACCAGCCACAAGTTAGATAACTACTGAAATTCAGTGAGAGATTCTCGCTCAACAGAGGACAGAGCCAACTAGGAGCTAAGACACACACTACCTGATCTTCAAAACTATGAGTTTTGAAAAAAAAGACATTACAATCTCAGATACCACATATTCAGACCACAAGCTCATGAAGTTCAAACTAACATTAATACCTGGAATAGGTCCAAGAGGATTAGCAACCGAGAAGGGGTATTCAATCAATTCAATTTCAACTGCCTTAATAGAAAATGGAAGCGCCTCGCTCAAGTGACGTACTCTCCCGTTTTTTGTTTTCGGTCCTCTGGTTAAGTCTGTTAGGTTAGGAAATGACAGTTTAAATTAAGTTTCATGACGTATATCCTTGGTATAAGCCTAACATATACTGTATGTATAACCTGGCTTCCTGTCCCTCCGACACAATGAAATAAAAAAAAAAAAAAAAATAACACGAACACTTAAGTCTTTGAAAGATAAATTGACAACATGCCCAAGCACTCAGCTCCAGGTCCTGACTTGTGGAATTAAATGTTCATTAAGAAGTGTAAAGTACCAGTAGCGTGAGCACTTAGTGTAAAATGTAGAATAAGCCTGGATAAAAATCCGGACCAACCGGGCTGTGGTGGGTATGTGGGCGTGCGGGCAGGCTCCAAGCAACAGCCTGGTGGACTAAACTCTCACAAGTCAAGTCTGGCCTCGGGCCGGGCTTGGGGAGTAGAAGAACTCTCAGAAGCCCATCAACCAGGTATATGTGGGCCTGCGGGCCGCTCCAAGCAACAGCCTGGTGGACCAAACTCTCACAAGTCGAGCCTGGCCTCGGGCCGGGCTTGGGGAGTAGAACAACTCCCAGAACCCCATCAAGCAGGTATCAAGGAGGTATAGGGGAGATAACAGGAGCCCTTACAGCAGCAGATATAGATCTGCTACACAAGTTAAGTAGAAGCTTTGGCAGAAAACTATAGACCAGTCACACTAACACCACACACAAACCTTTCGAACAAGTCATTTGGAATCAAGTTTCCAGTTTTATGGAAAATAATGAACTTCACAACCCAGGACAACATGGATTTGTAGCTGGAAGATCCTGTCTGTCACAGTTACTCAACCACTATGACAAAATCACAGAAGCATTAGAGGTAAAACAAAATGGAGATGTTGTATACACAGAGTTTGCAAAGGCATGCGACTAATGTGACCATGGAGTCTTTAGTGTTTTTCCTGCCCGAAACGCTTCGCGTAATAGTGGCTTGAGGCATTGTATGTACTAGCTCTATCTATAAATTCATCAATATTTATATCACACCTTGTATGTATGTACTTTACCTGAATAAACATTTTATTTTATTTTTTTTATTTTTTTTTGGAGTGATAGCCAGTAGGCTTATAACGGGTAAAGTGAGACGTTGGATTTACAATTTTCTGTCAAACAGGCTGCAAAGAGCAACTTCATCAAATAAGATCAAGCCCAAGTACAGTGAAAAGCTCTGTACTCCAGGGCACAGTCCTTGCACCACTGCTCTTTCTCATTCTTATCTCGCATATAGATAAAAATACTAGTCACAGTTTCGTGTTATCCTTTGCTGATGATACAAGTATCACTATGAACATTTTATTAATACAGATTATTATTATTATTAACATCTCTATTGACAATTTAATTACAACTTTGCCTAATCTGAGGAATTCAATTAGGTCTTATTAAAGTGAGGATAATGCTGGTATTCACTGTCACACAGGACAGGGTCATACACAAGACAATAGGTCTAAACTATACGCTGAACCACATATATATATATCATAGTTACAATCAATGGTTTAATGTACGAATATGCAAATACAACTTGCTATTGTGCACTGCCACACAAGGGCAGGGATGGGTTCATAAGAGATGCAGCTTAAAAATAATATAAATAAAATAGTTTTTCAATCTTTAAAAATGGACAAGCACATTTTGGATAAATTGTTAGGTTGTCTTCCAGTTCACCAGAGTCACTGAAATAGTTACACAGTTGGTGGTACAATAAGCCAGGAGGTTAGGTTAGGTTAGGTTAGGTTAGGTTGTCTTCCAGTTCACCAGACTCACTGAAATAGTTACACAGTTGGTGGTACAATAAGCCAGGAGGTTTATAATATTTTACGGTTTCACATTCAACAATATAGTGGAATGGCCTCGAGCCGGGCTTGGGGGTAGAAGAACTCCCAGAACCCCATCAAGCAAGGACACCCACGTGTAACACGTGAGGGGGGACACACGTGTAGCACGTGAGGGGGGACACACACGTGTAGCACGTGAGGGGGGACACACACGTGTAGCACGTGAGGGGGGACACACACGTGTAGCACGTGAGGGGGGACACACACGTGTAGCACGTGAGGGGGGACACACACGTGTAGCACGTGAGGGGGGACACCTGGTTGATACCTGGTTGATGGGGTTCTGGGAGTTCTTCTACTCCCCAAGCCTGGCCCGAGGCCAGGCTCGACTTGTGAGAGTTTGGTCCACCAGGCTGTTGCTTGGAGCGGCCCGCAGGGCCACGTACCCACCACAGCCCGGCTGATCCAGAACTTCTCTTAGAAAACCGTCCAGTTTCCTCTTGAAGATGTCCACGGTTGTTCCGGCAATATTTCTTATGCTCGCTGGGAGGACGTTGAACAACCGCGGACCCCTGATGTTTATACAGTGCTCTCTGATTGTGCCTATGGCACCTCTGCTCTTCACAGGTTCAATCTTGCATTTTCTTCCATATCGTTCACTCCAGTACGTTGTTATTTTACTGTGTAGATTTGGGACCTGACCCTCCAGTATTTTCCATGTGTATATTATTTGGTATCTCTCTCGTCTCCTTTCTAGAGAGTACATTTGGAGAGCTTTGAGACGATCCCAATAATTTAGGTGTTTTATCTCGTCTATGCGTGCCGTATATGTTCTCTGTATTCCCTCTATTTCAGCAATCTCTCCTGCTCTGAAGGGGGAAGTGAGTACTGAGCAGTACTTGAGACGGGACAACACAAGTGACTTGAAGAGTACAACCATTGTGATGGGATCTCTGGGTCTGAAAGTTCTCGTAATCCATCCGGTCATTTTTCTGGCTGACGCAATATTTGCTTGGTTATGCTCCCTAAACGTTAGATCGTCGGACATCATTATTCCCAAATCCTTGACATGCTGTTTTCCTACTATGGGAAGATTCGATTGTGTTTTGTACCCTGTATTATGTTTCAGATCCTCATTTTTGCCGTACCTGAGTACCTGAAATTTATCAATGTTAAACATCATGTTATTTTCTGCTGCCCAATCAAAAACTTTGTTGACATCTGCTTGTAGTTTTTCAATGTCTTCAGCAGAGGTAATTTTCATGCTGATTTTTGTGTCATCTGCAAAGGACGACACGAAGCTGTGACGTGTATTTTTGTCTATATCAGATATGAGAATAAGGAACAGTAGCGGTGCAAGGACTGTACCTTGAGGTACAGAGCTTTTAACATCGCTTGGACTCGATTTTATCTGATTGACTGTTACTCTTTGTGTTCTGTTCGACAGGAAATTGAGTATCCAGCGTCCTACTTTTCCAGTTATTCCCATTGACCTCATTTTGTGAGCTATCACCCCATGGTCACATTTGTCGAACGCCTTTGCAAAGTCTGTGTATACAGCATCTGCATTTTGCTTTTCTTCTAGGGCTTCTGTGATTTTGTCATAGTGGTTGAGTAACTGTGACAGACAGGATCTTCCCGCTCTAAATCCATGTTGTCCTGGATTGTGCAATTCATTGTTTTCCATAAAACTAGAAATTTGATTCCTAATCACTCTTTCAAACACTTTTATTATGTGTGATGTTAGTGCAACTGGCCTATAATTTTTTGCCAAGGCTTTACTCCCCCCCTTGTGCAACGGAGCTATATCTGCAGATTTAAGTGCTGCTGGTATCTCCCCTGTATCCAGGCTCTTTCTCCATATTACGCTGAGTGCTCTCGCTACTGGTACTTTACATTTCTTTATGAATATTGAATTCCATGAGTCAGGCCCAGGAGCTGAGTGCATAGGCATATTATCAATTTCTCTTTCAAAGTCTTCCGAGTTTGTGGTAATATCCGTTATATTATCTGCAGCTTGAATGTCATTCATAAAGAAGCTGTCTGGGTCATCAACTTTCATGTTGTTTATTGGTGTGCTAAACATAGCCTCATACTGGCTTCTTAGAATTTCACTAATCTCTTTGTGTCTTTGTATCTCTTAATCTCTTTTGGACACGTGTAGCACGTGAGGGGGGACACGTGTAGCACGTGAGGGGGGACACGTGTAGCACGTGAGGGGGGATACGTGTAGCACGTGAGGGGGGATACGTGTAGCACGTGAGGGGGGACACGTGTAGCACGTGAGGGGGGACACGTGTAGCACGTGAGGGGGGACACGTGTAGCACGTGAGGGGGGACACGTGTAGCACGTGAGGGGGGATACGTGTAGCACGTGAGGGGGGATACGTGTAGCACGTGAGGGGGGACACGTGTAGCACGTGAGGGGGGACACGTGTAGCACGTGAGGGGGGACACGTGTAGCACGTGAGGGGGGGACACGTGTAGCACGTGAGGGGGGGACACGTGTAGCACGTGAGGGGGGGACACGTGTAGCACGTGAGGGGGGGACACGTGTAGCACGTGAGGGGGGGACACGTGTAGCACGTGAGGGGGGGACACGTGTAGCACGTGAGGGGGGGACACGTGTAGCACGTGAGGGGGGGACACGTGTAGCACGTGAGGGGGGGGACACGTGTAGCACGTGAGGGGGGGACACGTGTAGCACGTGAGGGGGGGACACGTGTAGCACGTGAGGGGGGACACGTGTAGCACGTGAGGGGGGGACACGTGTAGCACGTGAGGGGGGACACACACGTGTAGCACGTGAGGGGGGGACACACACGTGTAGCACGTGAGGGGGGACACACACGTGTAGCACGTGAGGGGGGGACACACACGTGTAGCACGTGAGGGGGGGGCACACACGTGTAGCACGTGAGGGGGGGACACACACGTGTAGCACGTGAGGGGGGACACACACGTGCAGCACGTGAGGGGGGGACACACGTGCAGCACGTGCGGGGGGGACACACACGTGCAGCACGTGCGGGGGGGACACACACGTGCAGCACGGGAGGGGGGGACACACACGTGTAGCACGTGAGGGGGGGACACACACGTGTAGCACGTGAGGGGGGGACACACACGTGTAGCACGTGAGGGGGGGACACACACGTGTAGCACGTGAGGGGGGGACACACACGTGTAGCACGTGAGGGGGGACACACACGTGCAGCACGTGAGGGGGGGACACACACGTGCAGCACGTGAGGGGGGGCACACACGTGCAGCACGTGAGGGGGGACACACACGTGTTGCACGTGAGGGGACACACGTGTTGCACGTGAGGGGACACACGTGTAAAATAACTTAACAAACTGGGTTAGTAAATACACCTGGCTGTGATGTTCCCACACCTGAATGATAGTATACCTAACTGTTGTGTTCCCACACCTGAATGGTCATACACCTGGCTGTGTTGTCCCCACACCTGAATGGTAATACACCTGGCTGTGCTGTTCCCACACCTGAATGGTAATACACCTGGCTGTGATGTTCCCACACGTGAATGATAGTATACCTGACTGTTGTGTTCCCACACCTGAATGGTAATACACCTGGCTGTGTTGTCCCCACACCTGAATGGTAATACACCTGGCTGTGTTTTTCCCACACCTGAATGGTAATACACCTGGCTGTGTTGTTCCCACACCTGAATGGTAATATACCTGGCTGTGTTGTCCCCACACCTGAATGGTAATACACCTGGCTGTGTTTTTCCCACACCTGAATGGTAATACACCTGGCTGTGTTGTTCCCACACCTGAATGGTTATACACCTGGCTGTGTTGTTCCCACATCTGAATGGTAATACACCTGGCTGTGTTGTTCCCACACCTGAATGGTAGTACACCTGGCTGTGCTGTTCCCACACCTGAATGGTAATACACCTGGCTGTGCTGTTCCCACACCTGAATGGTAATACACCTGGCGGCGTTGTGTTCCCACACCTGAATGAGCTAGCAACACACTAAAAATGACAATTTGAATAATCTATTTGTTAACCTACAAATAATTTTCAAATTTTGCCCGAAACACTATGCGTGCTTTACAAACCTGTAAGAACAATTACGTTCACTTATACACTTATACACTTGTTGCAATGAATTCATTTATGAATAAACACTAGTGAAGTAGGAACACTCGCTTTCAATGTAACTTCTTGTATGTATAAATGCAACAAAATGTTTCCTGGAGTTTGCCAGAGCTGCGGGAGCGAGGCTTGTCTAATGTTCTTAAGTCGGCGCTGGTAAGATTCCTCGGTAGTATAGTGGTGAGTATCCCCGCCTGTCACGCGGGAGACCGGGGTTCGATTCCCCGCCGGGGAGGTAATTTTTTTTTTTTTTTCAAGAATGCTTTATAAAATAATGTGTTGGAAAAGTGTAGACTACTGGAGACCAGGATTTGTATAAGTTATTGTTTGTGAGAGGCGGGTGTAGTGAGCCCAAGAGGCGAGGCTGTGTGGAGCAAGTGATTAGTGCTAGGTACAAAGGTATGGTGGAGCCGAGGAACTTACACGAAACACAGAGTACTGGGCACAGTCACACTTAATCACACAAGGAAAACATCTGAGAATGATGTTGTCTGACGACCTGTGAACATTACCGAGCAAATATAGCGGCGGCCAGGAAAATGACACCTGATTGATGGGATTTGGGGAGTTCTTCTACTCTCCAAGCCCGGCCCAAGGACTTGTGAGAGTTTGGTCCACCAGGCTGTTTTGCTTGGAGCGGCCCGCAGGCCCACATACCAACCACAGCCTGGTTGGTCCGGCACTCCTTGAAGGAAACTATCTAGTTTCCTCTTGAAGATGTCCACGGTTGTTCCAGCAATATTTCTTATGCTCGCTTTGAGGGTGTTGAACAACAGTGGACCTCTGATGTTTATACAGTGTTCTCTGATTGTGCCTATGGCACCTGAGCTTGTAAAAGCACCTTCATCACCTTCAGTGATTAAGTGCTTAATTGCACACTAGTTTCTTTATCAGCTATCTCACCCTGTCAGAGTAGAAGAGACAAATGTATGGGAATGCATGTGTGTGTATATATGTATGTATATGTATGGGTATAAAGTATATATGGAAGCTGATCAGAATTACATTTCACCTTTGTGAATGTACATTAATGACACTATGTAAAAGACACATCAAACACTTTATGTAGGGCATACGTAAATCTGTGTATCTATGTATTTACGTATGTAGGTTAGCTTAGCATTTTAAAAGCACTGAATCACCTTCTGTGGTTGAGTGTTCAATAAACCCCTGAACTATATGTTTAACACATCTCTAACCCTGTCCATGGAGGACAGAAGAAAATGTATATATGCTGGTTAGCATTGTAAATGTGTGGCCACGTCTGTGGTAGAAAATAATAATAATAATAAAAAAAACTGGTTCTGTTCTGCATTTTCTTCCATATTGTTCACTCCAATATGTTGTTATTTTACTGTGTAGATTTGGGACCTGGCCTTCCAGTATTTTCCATGTGTATATTATTTGATATCTGATTGATAGGATGGATTATGAGAACGTTCACATCCAGAGATGTGAAGCTATGCTAACACTACATAAATCACTGGTGTTGTCCCGTCTTGAGTATTGCTCGGTACTCACTTCCCCTTTCACAGCGGGAGAGATCTCTGAATTAGAGGCAATACAGAGAACACATACGGCACGCAGAGACATGATAAAACATCTACACTACTGGGACCGTCTCAAAGTTCTCACGATGTATCCTCTCTGGAAACGAGACGAAAGAGATATGAAATAATATATCCATGGAAGACACTGGCGGGCCAGGCCCCAAATTTGCACAGTAGAATAACAACATACTGGAGCGAAAGGTACGGAAGGAAATGCAGAATAGAACCAGTGAAGAGTTGAGGTAGCTGTAGTGGATAGTGCTAGCAACAGTCTGGAAAAAAAATTAAGCTAAAAAGCAAACTTAAATATTCCTAGGCCTAGTATAGCACATATATGTACTATATTTGGCCTCAGATAGCGTGTATTAGGCCTAGGATGATTAGGTTAGATTTAATTAGCAAGATAAATATAAAACTATTTCCGGTTTGTCCAAATTCAATAGTGCAAAATTTTACTTTCTAATTGTCCATTACGTCAATATATCAAGATCAAAGATCAAAGTCAAGATAAAAAAAAACACATCTAGTATCGGGCCCTGCGAAAGGGAGATGGAACTTTCACCGATGACAACAAAGAAATGAGCGAGTTACTAAGGAAGCAGTACGACTCTGTTTTCAGCGAGCCATTAAACGCACTAAAGATTGATAACCCAAATGAATTTTTCATGGATATGATACCAACATCAAATCATATATCAGACGTCACCCTATCCTGCACTGGATTTTGAAGAAGCCATAAACAGTATGCCTATGCACTCTGCACCAGGCCCGGATTCTTGGAACTCTATATTCATCAAGAACTGTATAAAAACGCTATCGCAGGCCCTCCACATTCTGTGGAGACAAAGCCTAGATACTGGCGTTATCCCTGACATACTAAAAACAGCAGAGATAGCACCACTACATAAAGGAGGAAATAAGGCAGAGACAAAAAAATACAGACCAATAGCACTAACATTGTACATCATAAAAATCTTTGAGAGAGTGCTAAAAAGTAAGATCACAAAATACATGGAATCACAGCATCTCCATAACCCCGGACAACATGGTTTCAGAGCAGGGCGCTCTTGCCTGTCACAGTTGCTGGACCACTATGACATGGCATTAGATGCCATGGAAGACAAACAAAACGCTGATGTAATTTACACAGATTTTGCAAAAGCTTTTGATAAATGTGACCATTGTCTTATCGCACATAAAATGCGTTCAAAAGGAATTACCGGAAAAATAGGCAGATAGATCTATAATTTCCTGGCTAATAGAATCCAATGTGCAATAGTCAACAAAATCAAATCCGGTCCATCAACCGTGAAGACCTCAATCCCCCAGGGTACTGTGCTTGCTCCAGTACTTTTTCTCATCCTCATATCGGACATAGACAAGAACACAACCTATAGTACTGTATCATCCTTTGCAGATGACTCTAGGATCTTCATGAGAGTAGACAACATAGAGGACACGGCGAACCTCCAACCAGACGTAAATCAGATCTTTCTATGGGCTACAGAAAATAATATGGTGTTTAACGAAGATAAGTTCCAGCTCATGCGCTATGGCAAAAAAGAAAATATAAAAACGGAAACCACGTACAAAACTCAGGCAAATCATAACATAGAACGTAAAGGCAATGTAAAGGATCTGGGTGTACTCATGTCGGAAGACCTTACCTTTAAAGAACACAATAAAGTAGCTGTCACAACTGCAAGAAAAATGACAGGTTGGATAACAAGAACTTTTCACACTAGAGATGCTATACCGATGATGATACTTTTCAAGTCGCTAGTGCTCTCTAGAGTGGAGTACTGCTGCACAATGACAGCCTCTTTCAATGCTGGAGAAATTGCTGACCTGGAGAGCGTGCAGAGATCCTTTACTGCTAGAATCCTCTCAGTAAAACATCTAAACTATTGGGGCTGACTAAAGAGCCTAAATCTGTACTCCCTTGAGCGCAGGCGGGAGAAATACATAATAATTTACACATGGAAAATAGTAGAGGGGCTGGTCCCAAACCTGCACACAGAAATAACATCACATGAGACCAGGAGGCATGGCAGGATGTGGAGCGTTGAAAAGCGGAGGTGCAACAGGTACTCTGAGAGAGAACTCTATCAACATCAGAGACCCGAGACTTTTCAACACGACGTCACGTGGACATCTTCTCTTGAAGATGTCCACGGTTATTCCGGCAATAATTCTTATACTCGCTGGTAGGACGTTGAACAGCCGTGGACCTCTGATGTTTATAGTGTTCTCTGACTGTGCCCATGGCACCCCTGCTCTTCACTGGTTCCATTCTGCATTTTCTTCCGCTGATCTTTTCTACCCTCAGATCTTGGCGCCCCAGGTCACCCCAATACCTTCATTTCACAGTTTCCAGGGATTTCAGCTTTATATGAAATATTGTAGTGTGAGGTGTAGGACATTATAATCAGAGCGGAAATGGTAGATATAACATTCTTGAAAGTCTATCATTAAGTCCAAGACTGACACCAATCACCACAAGGACTCGTAAGAGCTTCAGTCTAGCCCCAAGTCTCAACCTGAGAGAAGATAGATAACCTAAGCTCTTAAATTAACCTCCGAGGTATCCAAGCTTCCCAGTTCTCTAGTGTAGCCTCACTGCATCTTAAGTGGGTAGTGTCGTGCTGCACGGAATGACAGCACGTGATTCATGTACGTGATTCAATGACAGCACGTGATTCATGTACGTGATTCAATGACAGCACGTGATTCATGTACGTGATTCAATGACAGCACGTGATTCATGAACGTGATTCAATGACAGCACGTGATTCATGAACGTGATTCAATGACAGCACGTGATTCATGAACGTGATTCAATGGCAGCACGTGATTCATGAACGTGATTCAATGACAGCACGTGATTCATGAACGTGATTCAATGACAGCACGTGATTCATGAACGTGATTCAATGACAGCACGTGATTCATGAACGTGATTCAATGACAGCACGTGATTCAATGACAGCACGTGATTCATGAACGTGATTCAATGACAGCACGTGATTCATGAACGTGATTCAATGACAGCACGTGATTCATGAACGTGATTCAATGACAGCACGTGATTCATGTACGTGATTCAATGACAGCACGCGATTCAATGACAGCACGTGATTCAATGACAGCACGTGATTCATGTACGTGATTCAATGACAGCACGTGATTCATGTACGTGATTCAATGACAGCACGTGATTCATGTACGTGATTCAATGACAGCACGTGATTCATGTACGTGATTCAATGACAGCACGTGATTCATGTACGTGATTCAATGACAGCACGTGATTCATGTACGTGATTCAATAACAGCACGTGATTCAATGACAGCACGTGATTCATGAACGTGATGTAGCACGGGTTTGGTTTCCTCTCTCTACTTCTCTACCTTCTACTCCCTCTACCCGTATTCTTACTTTTTATTCTCTACCAAGGGACTCCAAAACTTTTACCAAAGCCAACTCCACGCCACGTGGTCCTAAGACGATTGACCGACTTAGGATTCTACACCCAGTATGACGTGACCTAAGCTCTGAGCAAAACCCTAGAGTCGCCTCTACGCTGCCACCACCAGACCAGTAACACAAGAGCAATGATCGAGGTCTGGATCGATCACGCTAATTAATCAACCTAGGGGCTTGATCCCCACTATATACGATGACCTTGAGTGTGGAATAAATTACACGGTAATGATAATTCCGATTCGATGTTAGAATCGGCGCCCAATCCAACTTTACCTCGTGTGGACCATGTGACCAGGACAAGTTTACACATAAAACACATGGAAATAATGAAATGCAAAATATTACCTAATTTAATTTATTAAAAGAAAACTAAAACAAAAATCTAAATATGTTCACTCCCTGTCACTTTAACACTCCCTACTTGACCTGAGTGGCAAATGAGACTATTTCTATACATAACCATAGCAACTATACCTCTATGTTTTCCAGCTAAGATGTTGGGCTGGTCTCGGGGAGAGGTAAGATGTTTGACCTCTCCCAGCTGCTTCCGTGACCACACTGATCTCTCTCTTGTCTGGTCTACCCCAGACAGAACATTGTATCCTTCCGCCTAGTCAAAGTTTTACCAAGTTACTAGCCAGGTTTAAGTTATAACAATTAACCTCTGTTGTACTTAATTGATCCAGACTGGTTGAATTATTTTACTGAATTAAATTACAAACATCTAACGGCAGAGCTGTTCCCGATCCCCAAAATGGTTAATTGAACTTTGAGAAATACTAGACATGTCAACCCTGCTGACCTATGACCGCCGGTCACTCCGCCTTAAAAGTTAGATCTGATTCGTGACGTCACTGATGGTGACTTAAACTCAATAATTAGAATACTCTTGATATTGTATCCAGTACTATTATACAATACAATTTTAATGCAAAATGAATAAAGGCTAATTTTCTCTAAATTACTGAATACTATAGGATGATTCATTATACGCAGCTATGAACAAAGATGCCCGCCATTTGTGACTCAGACCTGCTAATTCCCAGGGGACTGGGCGTTGTTGAGAGGTCAGGTCCCTACTCGAACTTCTGGAACCTTCTGGAATAATTCTTACAACAGCCTAGTTTGTTACAGTGATTCAATGACAGCACGTGATTCATGAACGTGATTCAATGACAGCACGTGATTCATGAACGTGATTCAATGACAGCACGTGATTCATGAACGTGATTCAATGACAGCACGTGATTCATGAACGTGATTCAATGACAGCACGTGATTCATGAACGTGATTCAATGACAGCACGTGATTCATGAACGTGATTCAATGACAGCACGTGATTCATGAACGTGATTCAATGACAGCACGTGATTCATGTACGTGATTCAATGACAGCACGTGATTCAATGACAGCACGTGATTCATGTACGTGATTCAATGACAGCACGTGATTCATGTACGTGATTCAATGACAGCACGTGATTCAATGACAGCACGTGATTCATGTACGTGATTCAATGACAGCACGTGATTCATGTACGTGATTCAATGACAGCACGTGATTCATGTACGTGATTCAATGACAGCACGTGATTCATGTACGTGATTCAATGACAGCACGTGATTCATGTACGTGATTCAATGACAGCACGTGATTCATGTACGTGATTCAATGACAGCACGTGATTCATGTACGTGATTCAATGACAGCACGTGATTCATGTACGTGATTCCTGGTTGATACCTGGTTGATGGGGTTCTGGGAGTTCTTCTACTCCCCAAGCCCGGCCCGAGGCCAGGCTCGACTTGTGAGAGTTTGGTCCACCAGGCTGTTGCTTGGAGCGGCCCGCAGGGCCACGTACCCACCACAGCCCGGCTGATCCGGAACTTCTCTTAGAAAACCGTCCAGTTTTCTCTTGAAGATGTCCACGGTTGTTCCGGCAATATTTCTTATGCTCGCTGGGAGGACGTTGAACAACCGCGGACCCCTGATGTTTATACAGTGCTCTCTGATTGTGCCTATGACACCTCTGCTCTTCACAGGTTCAATCTTGCATTTTCTTCCATATCGTTCACTCCAGTACGTTGTTATTTTACTGTGTAGATTTGGGACCTGACCCTCCAGTATTTTCCAGGTGTATATTATTTGGTATCTCTCTCGTCTCCTTTCTAGAGAGTACATTTGGAGAGCTTTGAGACGATCCCAATAATTTAGGTGTTTTATCTCGTCTATGCGTGCCGTATATGTTCTCTGTATTCCCTCTATTTCAGCAATCTCTCCTGCTCTGAAGGGGGAAGTGAGTACTGAGCAGTACTCGAGACGGGACAGCACAAGTGACTTGAAGAGTACAACCATTGTGATGGGATCCCTGGATTTGAAAGTTCTCGTAATCCATCCGATCATTTTTCTGGCTGACGCGATATTTGCTTGGTTATGCTCCCTAAACGTTAGATCGTCGGACATCATTATTCCCAAATCCTTGACATGCTGTTTTCCTACTATGGGAAGATTCGATTGTGTTTTGTACCCTGTATTATGTTTCAGATCCTCATTTTTGCCGTACCTGAGTACCTGAAATTTATCACTGTTAAACATCATGTTATTTTCTGCTGCCCAATCAAAAACTTTGTTGACATCTGCTTGTAGCTTTTCAATGTCTTCAGCAGAGGTAATTTTCATGCTGATTTTTGTGTCATCTGCAAAGGACGACACGA
Organism: Procambarus clarkii; assembly: GCF_040958095.1. Classification (NCBI taxonomy): domain Eukaryota; kingdom Metazoa; phylum Arthropoda; class Malacostraca; order Decapoda; family Cambaridae; genus Procambarus; species Procambarus clarkii. The sequence continues at coordinate 9,778,023 of NC_091155.1, forward strand.
AGCTGTGGCGTGTATTTTTGTCTATATCAGATATGAGAATAAGGAACAGTAGCGGTGCAAGGACTGTACCTTGAGGTACAGAGCTTTTAACATCGCTTGGACTCGATTTTATCTGATTGACTGTTACTCTTTGTGTTCTGTTCGACAGGAAATTGAGTATCCAGCGTCCTACTTTTCCAGTTATTCCCATTGACCTCATTTTGTGAGCTATCACCCCATGGTCACATTTGTCGAACGCCTTTGCAAAGTCTGTGTATACAACATCTGCATTTTGCTTTTCTTCTAGGGCTTCTGTGATTTTGTCATAGTGGTTGAGTAACTGTGACAGACAGGATCTTCCCGCTCTAAATCCATGTTGTCCTGGATTGTGCAATTCATTGTTTTCCATAAAACTAGAAATTTGATTCCTAATCACTCTTTCAAACACTTTTATTATGTGTGATGTTAGTGCAACTGGCCTATAATTTTTTGCCAAGGCTTTACTCCCCCCCTTGTGCAACGGAGCTATATCTGCAGATTTAAGTGCTGCTGGTATCTCCCCTGTATCCAGGCTCTTTCTCCATATTACGCTGAGTGCTCTCGCTACTGGTACTTTACATTTCTTTATGAATATTGAATTCCATGAGTCAGGCCCAGGAGCTGAGTGCATAGGCATATTATCAATTTCTCTTTCGAAGTCTTCCGAGTTTGTGGTAATATCCGTTATATTATCTGCAGCTTGAATGTCATTCATAAAGAAGCTGTCTGGGTCATTCAATGACAGCACGTGATTCATGAACGTGATTCAATGACAGCACGTGATTCATGAACGTGATTCAATGACAGCACGTGATTCATGAACGTGATTCAATGACAGCACGTGATTCATGAACGTGATTCAATAACAACACGTGATTCATGAACGTGATTCAATGACAGCACGTGATTCATGAACGTGATTCAATGACAGCACGTGATTCATGAACGTGATTCAATGACAGCACGTGATTCAATGACAGCACGTGATTCAATGACAGCACGTGATTCAATGACAGCACGTGATTCATGAACGTGATTCAATGACAGCACGTGATTCATGAACGTGATTCAATGACAGCACGTGATTCATGAACGTGATTCAATGACAGCACGTGATTCAATGACAGCACGTGATCAATTGGAATTCACTCAGTCACAGAGTCAAAGTCACTCACCTTACTGTAGTGGCCAGAGGTCTGTTATATCTCTTATCTTCTTCATCATATCTCTTGGCTTGTCCAACTGCTTTACCTGTATTATGTGGTAAAGCTTGACACCGCAGTGGCTGCTAGTTCCTGGCGTCTCTCATCTTCCATCATCTCTTGCATCTGTCTCATGTTATCCATCCTACATCTGCCTCATGTTATCCATCCTACATCTGCCTCATGTTATCCATCCTACATCTGTCTCATGTTATCTCTACATCTGCCTCATGTTATCTCTACATATGCCTCATGTTATCCATCCTACATCTGCCTCATGTTATCCATCCTACATCTGTCTCATGTTATCTCTACATCTGCCTCATGTTATCTCTACATCTGCCTCATGTTATCCATCCTACATCTGCCTCATGTTATCCATCCTACATCTGTCTCATGTTATCTCTACATCTGCCTCATGTTATCTCTACATATGCCTCATGTTATCCATCCTACATCTGCCTCATGTTATCCATCCTACATCTGCCTCATGTTATCCATCCTACATCTCTCATGTTATCCATCCTACATCTGCCTCATGTTATCCATCCTACATCTGCCTCATGTTTTCTCTCCATCTGCCTCATGTTTTCTCTCCATCTGCCTCATGTTATCTCTACATCTGCCTCATGTTATCTCTACATCTGCCTCATGTTATCTCTACATCTGCCTCATGTTATCTCTACATCTGCCTCATGTTATCTCTACATCTGCCTCATGTTATCTCTACATCTGCCTCATGTTATCTCTACATCTGCCTCATGTTATCTGAACATCTGCCTCATGTTATCTGTACATCTGCCTCATGTTATCTGTACATCTGACTCATGTTATCTGTACATCTGCCTCATGTTATCTCTCCATCTGCCTCATGTTATCTCTACATCTGCCTCATGTTATCTCTCCATCTGCCTCATGTTATCTCTCCATCTGCCTCATGTTATCCATCCTACATCTGCCTCATGTTATCCATCCTACATCTGCCTCATGTTATCCATCCTACATCTGCCTCATGTTATCCATTCTACATCTGCCTCATGTTATCCATCCTACATCTGCCTCATATTTTCTCTCCATCTGCCTCATGTTATCTCTACATCTGCCTCATGTTATCTCTACATCTGCCTCATGTTATCTCTACATCTGCCTCATATTATCTCTACATCTGCCTCATGTTATCTCTACATCTGCCTCATGTTATCTACATCTGCCTCATGTTATCTCTACATCTGCCTCACGTTATCTCTACATCTGCTTCATGTTATCTCTACATCTGCCTCACGTTATCTCTACATCTGCCTCATTTTATCTTACATCTGCTTCATTTTAGGTAAACATCGGGTCTAGCTGTGGTGAGTTCTCTTGAAGAGTTCCGCAAGTTCTTCTACACTCCTGGCTTGACTTACCATAACTTGGTCCACCAGGCTGTTGCTTGGAGCGGCCCCGCAGGCCCACAAATCCACTACAGTCTGGTAGGTCCACCACGTCTTGCAAGAACTTATCTAAATGCTTCTAGAAGACTTCCACCTTAATTCCGGCAATATGTCTAATGTTTGCTGGGAGAGAACTGTAAACAGCCGTGAACCCTTGAGGTTCAGACAGTGTTCGTTGACTGTGTCTATGGCGCCTCTACTTTTCACTAGTAGAGGATTTCTGCATTTCCTTCCGTACCTTTCGCTCCAGTATGTTGTTATTCTACTGTGCAAATTTGGGACCTGGCCCTCCAGTATCGTCTACGTATCTCTTCATTGGAAGGGATACCTCTCTCGTCTCCTTTCCAGAGAGGATACATCGTGAGAACTTTGAGACGGTCCCAGTAGTGTAGATGTTTTATCGTGTCTCTGCGTGCCGTATATGTTCTCTCTATTGCCTCTAATTCAGAGATCTCTCCCGCTGTGAAAGGGGAAGTGAGTACCGAGCAATACTCAAGACGGGACAACACCAGTGATTTATACAGTGTTAGTATTGCTGTGGGATCTCTGGATGTGAACGTTCTCATAATCCGTCCTATCATTGTCCTGGCCGCCGCTATATTTGCTCGGTTATGTTCACTAAATGTCAGGTCGTCAGACATCTTAATTCCCAGAGCTTTTACAAGTTGCTTTCATAATGAGTAGGTCTGGTGAGCCCTTTCACTTACAATTCCTGGATCTGTAATAGGCTGTGGGGGTGTGTGAGAGGTGGGTGTTGAGGGTGTGTGAGAGGTGGGTGTTGAGGGTGTGTGAGAGGTGGGTGTTGAGGGTGTGTGAGAGGTGGGTGTTGAGGGTGTGTGAGAGGTGGGTGTTGAGGGTGTGTGAGAGGTGGGTGTTGAGGGTGTGTGAGAGGTGGGTGTTGAGGGTGTGTGAGAGGTGGGTGTTGAGGGTGTGTGAGAGGTGGGTGTTGAGGGTGTGTGAGAGGTGGGTGTTGAGGGTGTGTGAGAGGTGGGTGTTGAGGGTGTGTGAGAGGTGGGTGTTGAGGGTGTGTGAGAGGTGGGTGTTGAGGGTGTGTGAGAGGTGGGTGTTGAGGGTGTGTGAGAGGTGGGTGTTGAGGGTGTGTGAGAGGTGGGTGTTGAGGGTGTGTGAGAGGTGGGTGTTGAGGGTGTGTGAGAGGTGGGTGTTGAGGGTGTGTGAGAGGTGGGTGTTGAGGGTGTGTGAGAGGTGGGTGTTGAGGGTGTGTGAGAGGTGGGTGTTGAGGGTGTGTGAGAGGTGGGTGTTGAGGGTGTGTGAGAGGTGGGTGTTGAGGGTGTGTAAGAGGTGGGTGTTGAGGGTGTGTGAGAGGTGGGTGTGAGAGGCGGGTGTTGAGGGTGTGTGAGAGGCGGGTGTTGAGGGTGTGTGAGAGGTGGGTGTTGAGGGTGTGTGAGAGGTGGGTGTTGAGGGTGTGTGAGAGGTGGGTGTGTGAGAGGTGGGGGTTGAGGGTGTGTGAGAGGTGGGGGTTGAGGGTGTGTGAGAGGTGGGTGTGAGGGTGTGTGAGAGGTGGGTGTGAGGGTGTGTGAGAGGTGGGTGTGAGGGTGTGTGAGAGGTGGGTGTGAGGGTGTGTGAGAGGTGGGTGTGAGGGTGTGTGAGAGGTGGGTGTGAGGGTGTGTGAGAGGTGGGTGTGAGGGTGTGTGAGAGGTGGGTGTTGAGGGTGTGTGAGAGGCGGGTGTTGAGGGTGTGTGAGAGGCGGGTGTTGAGGGTGTGTGAGAGGCGGGTGTTGAGGGTGTGTGAGAGGCGGGTGTTGAGGGTGTGTGAGAGGCGGGTGTTGAGGGTGTGTGAGAGGCGGGTGTTGAGGGTGTGTGAGAGGCGGGTGTTGAGGGTGTGTGAGAGGCGGGTGTTGAGGGTGTGTGAGAGGCGGGTGTTGAGGGTGTGTGAGAGGCGGGTGTTGAGGGTGTGTGAGAGGCGGGTGTTGAGGGTGTGTGAGAGGCGGGTGTGAGAGTGTGTGAGAGGCGGGTGTGAGAGTGTTATCACATGAAGGGTACTCATGGCTGGAGGAGGGTGGGGGGGGGGGCTGCCACCTGATAGCTCACACTTCCGGTGTCAGACACCCAGAGGGGCGGTGCCCGGCACCCACTTCCTTGCCCTCATCTTAGAGCTGCCCCAAGTGGACCAAGGGTTGAGTGGGGTAGGCGAGAGGGATGGGGGGGGAGGAGGATGTGGGGGAGGCGGGACGGGAAGGGATGGGGTGGAATTGGGAGGCGGTATTCAATCAATACAATTTCCACAATAAGAGGATTGACTGGGAAAAAATAAATGTAGACCTTGCAACCATTCAATGGGAGACGGTCTTAAGCGACCAAACTCCCACACAGGGAATAGCTCAACTGACAGCTGAAGCTTACAAGGTCTGCTTGAAGCACGTGCCTGTGAGGAGGGGCAGATAGAGAACCACTCTAGAAAGAGAACTCAGACGACTGTACAGAAGGAAAACAAAATCACGGAAATGTTTAAGCAGACAAACTATCACAAGAAAGGAATCTAAACTTAAGTAGGGAGATCGAAGAAATAGAGCAAACGTTGAAGCGATCATACAAGTCTGAGGAAATGGATTTGGAACAAAAGCCTATACAAGATATAAAGAAAAATCCAAAATATTTTTTCACATAGGCAAAATCAAAATAAAAAACCTCCACCAGTATTGAACCTTTAATTACAACCGAAGGTACATACACAGAGGACAACAAAGAAGTTAGTTAAATTTTAAGCACACCAATAAACAACATGAATGTTGATGACCCAGACAGCTTCTTCATGACTGACATTCAAGCTGCAGATAATATAACGGATATTACCACAAACTCGGAAGACTTTGAAAGAGAAATTGACAACATGCCCATGCACTCAGCCTCTGGGCCTGACTCATGGAATTCAATATTCATGAAGAAATGTAAAGTACCAGTAGCGAGAGCACTCAGCGTAATATGGAGAAAGAGCCTGGATACAGGGGAGATACCAGCAGCACTTAAATCTGCAGATATAGCTCCTCTGCACAAGGGGGGTAGTAAAGCGTTGGCAAAATTTTTTACACCAGTTGCACTAACATCACACATAATAACAAGTTTTGAAACAATAATTAGGATTACATTTTTAGTTTTATGGAAAATAATGAGTTACACAACCCAGGACAACATATTTAGAGCGGGAAGATCCTGTCTGTCACAGTTACTCAACCACTATGACAAAATTACAGAAGCCCTAGAAGAAAAACAGAATGCAGTTGTTGTATACACAGACTTTGCAAAGGCATTCGACAAATGTGACCATGGGGTGATAGCACACAAAATGAGGTCAATGGGAATAACCGGTAAAGTAGGACGCTGGATACTCAATTTCCTGTCAAACATAACAGAGAGTAACAGCCAATCAAATAAAATCGAGTTAAAAGCTATGTACCTCAGGGTACAGTCCTTGCACTACTACTTTTCCTTATTCTCATAGTAACTATAGACAAAAAATACAAGTCACAGCTTCGTGTCATCCTTTGCAGGTGACTCAAAAATCAGCATGAAAGTTACCTCTGCTGTAGACATTGAAAACTACAAACAGATATTAATAAAGTTTTCGATTGGGCAGCAGAAAAGAACATCATGTTTAACAGTGATAAATTCCATGTACTCAGGTACGATAAAAATGAGAACCTAAACACAATACAGGATACAAAACACAATCGAATCTGCCCATAGTAGGAAAGCAGCATGTCAAGGATTTGAGAATAATGATGTCTAACGACCTAACGTTTAGGGAGCATAACCAAGCAAGTATTGCGTCAGCCATAAAAATGATAGGATGGATTACGAGAACTTTCAAGTCCAGAGATCCCATCACAATGGTTGTACTCTTCAAGTCCGTGACCAAGGTAACTGAGGAAAGGAGGATAGAAGCACAAACCAGTGAATCTATACAATGGTACAACATGGTTGCAGCTGGCAATCCCAATCGTTATGGCCGAAGAGGAGGAGGACGAGGGAGAGAATCAGTAATAGCGAGAATCCGTCTTGGATACAAATATCCATGGAGATATGGAATGGAAACAACAGTTGATCAGCGAAGTTGTAGAATCTGTGGTGAGAGTGATGGACACCGCCTTGACCACTATCTACGTGAATGTGAACACCTGAGAGACATTAGAAATATGTGTAGAATAATAAACCCCACATTGTTTGAGTTAGGAAAACACTCTTTGTCAAATATTGATACTGTTCTTAAAAGATTTTCCCATTTTGCACCCGCAAGATAACGTAAGCTTTTAAGGGTTGATAGATGTTAATCTTCTTGTCTGAGGAGCTGTTCACTTGAGACAGTTAAGCAAGTCCCAGCTGTGTCTGGGTACAAGTGACAGGATGAACAACCCAGCGGGTTTTCTTCCTATTGGGGAGTGTTGTACATGCTGCTATGGCGGTATGTCCACTCACAAGATGAGTGGCGCTGCCCAATAAACTCGCCCCTCGGGGCAAAATTTAAAAACAAATTAATCTTCAAGTCACTTGTGTTGTCCCATCTCGAGTACTGCTTAGTACTCACTTACCCCTTCAGAACAGGAGAGATCGATGAAATAGAGGGAATACAGAGAACATATACAGGCATATATAGACGCGATAAAGCACCTAAATTATTGGGATTGTCTCAAAGCTTTCCAAATGTACTCGCTAGAAAGGAGACGAGAGAGATACCAAATAATATATACATGGAAAATACTGGAGGGCCAAGTTCCAAATCTACATAGTAAAATAACAACGTACTGGAGTGAACGATATGGAAGAAAATGCAGAATAGAACCAGTGAAGAGCAGAGGTGCCATACTTGAGGTTATCTTCTTATCTTGAGATGATTTCGGGGTTTTAGTGTCCCCGCGGCCCGGTCCTCGACCAGGCCTCCACCCCCAGGAAGCAGCCCGTGACAGCTGACTAACTCCCAGGTATCTATTTACTGCTAGGTAACAGGGGCATTCAGGGTGAAAGAAACTTTGCCCATTTGTTTCTGCCTCGTGCGGGAATCGAACCCGTGCCACAGAATTACGAGTCCTGCGCGCTATCCACCAGGCTACGAGGCCCCTCGCACAATCAGAGAACTCTGTATAAACATCAGAGGTCCGCGGTTGTTCAACGTCCTCCCAGCGAGCATAAGATATATTACCGGAACAACCGTGGACATCTTCAAGAGAAAACTAGATTGTTTTCTCAATTAGTACCGGACCAACCGGGCTGTGGTGGATATGTGGGCCTGCGGGCCGCTCCAAGCAACAGCCTGGTGGACCAAGCTCTCACAAGTCAAAGCAATGTGTGAGAGGCTGGGGCTTTGTGACCAATCCCTGGTATCGGGCCAGGATTGGGGAGTAGAAGAACTCCCAGAACCCCATCAAGCAGGTATCAAGAAGGCGAGAGGAAAGGAAAGCGAGGGATTGGGGAGGCGAGAGGGAAGAGGACGGAGGGAGGGATTGAGAGAGGGGGGGAGAGAGAGGGGGGGGGGGAGAGAGAGGGGGGGGGGGAGAGTGCTCCTTCGGATGACAAGCAGCGTGGCATTAGAAATATGGAAATTAATACAAGAACACACTTTTGCCAAAGAACACACACGTGTGGGGGTCTGTGGCTGAGTGGACAGCGCTTGGTACTCGTAATTCTAGGGTTCGATCCCTGGCGATGGCAGAAAAAAAGTGGGCAGAGTTACTTTCACCTTGATGCCCCCCTGTTACCTGGCAGTAAATAAGTACCTGGGAGTTAGACAGCTGTTACTGGGTTACTGGGGCTGCTTACTGGGGAAGCATGACCCCGCCATACTTTTAACAACCAAGTACCCATTTTACTATTGAGTAAACAGATGCTACAGTTAAGGATTTGGGATTTGCGCCCGGTAAATCCTCCCTGGCCAGGATACGAACACAGGACAGCATGCTTGCGAAACGCCGGGCTTACCACTACGCCACGGTGAATGTAGTTATGTTTACAGGGGTTTGGATATCATGTATAAAGAAGTTGAAGAAGTTGTCAGGAGCTTCTGGACTACTTTACCATTCGGATGTCCGGATGGTAAAGAGGGAAGTGATATTGAAATCTTACAAAGAGATCTTCATGAACTCCACAAATGGTCAGATGACTGACAAATGCTTTTTAATGTCGATAAATGCAAGACCTTGCATGTGGGGCATAACAACACACGAGACAACCACCAAATTGACAGCACTACCTTACAACATATAAATGAAGAAAAGGACTTTGGAGTCAGAATCCATCATTCACTAAAAGTTGCACAAGTGGGAGCATTAGTAAAAAAAAATCGCACCAAACCCTGGGAATAATCAAGCGTACCTTTACCTTTATGGAAAATAAATTATTCGTTCAATTATATAAGTCTTTAGTGCGCCCCCACCTAGATTATTGAGTCCAGGCATAGAGACCATCTTCAGAAAGACATAGCAGCTCTGGCGAAGGTGCAACGCCAGGCAACACAAATTATATCAAAGTTTAGTCAGCTCTCGTATCAAGAACAGTTGAAGGCCACTGCACTAACAACATTGCAGACCAGGCATGAAAGGGCGGACTTCATAGAAACCTTCAAAATACAAAACAATTTGGAGGACGTTGATCCAGATAGTTTCTTCAAAAGGTCAGATGTAACACGAACGAGGAGCAACGGGTTCAAGCTCAACAAGCCACAATGTAGGACAGAAAACAGGAGAGGCTTTTTCACCCATTGGATTGTTAACTCGTGAAACCACCTTCCTGCCAAAGCTGTAAATGCCAAAATTCTGCTATGTTTTAAAATGGCTAGAAAAGATCATTAGGGCAAATGGGGGGACCTTTGACAAGCTGCTGGCTTCCTGTCCTCAAAGCCATTAGTATTATAGTATTAGTGGCCCTCAGATAAATTTAGTTCTGCCTGACTGGGTATCCTTTGTCCCTGAAAAACAACCAAAGTATATCCAAATCCTTCTCGAGTTCGCTGTCATTACTCGTTATCCGCTTTATTTAAATACCTAACAAATATGGAAGAGATCTCGGAGGTGGGGTAGGGTCTAGTTGGTGTTGTGACTTGGATGGTTTGTGACTTGGATGGTGTGTGCATCGTCTGCATTGTTGGAGCGGTTCGTGCCACTCCGGGGATGCGATTTTCACGTTCTTTGCTTCACGACTTGCATGTTGGCAGGCAGTGCTCGCTTCTTCCTTGGAATCCGCTTTAGCTCTGGCTCTTGGGTTGTCTTTGCTTTTTTGTTCGTTGCTGTTTGCAGAGTCTGCAGTTGTGCGGTATCTGCAGGCAGCTTGGGCAAGTTGCCGTCCTATGTCTGACTTGTTAGTCCTTCGGGGAGCTCGTGGGAGGCCTTCCTGGAAGGGTCGTGAGGTTCTTCCCATTGTGGTAGGTCTTCCCTTCGGCTTGCATCTGGTGCCTCGCATTTTCACACGCCTTACTCGGGTCGTGGTAGCACACCTGCGTTTGTTAGGTGTTTGGGTTCTAGCCTACCTCAACGACTGGCTGGTTTGGGCTCCCAGCCAGTCCATGTTTCTGCTCGCCAGGGTTTTGGTTTTTTCCCAGCTTGCTGAGTTCAGGTTCTTGGTGACGTGGCAGAAGTTCCATTTGGTTCCTCTCAGGTTCGGTCTTGGCTGGGTTTTGTGTGGGTCGCTCGGACCGCTTCCTTGTCTCTTCTTCCAGTGGGTCTGCTTCACCTTCATTCCCACCTTCATCTGTTCCTGAGGGGCTCCCAGGTCATGCGGCAGTTGCTCGAGGGTTTGTGCAGGAGCGTATACTTTGCCATGATGGTCTACCCGCCGGGTCAGGTGTTGCTTTGTTGGCTGTTCTGGTTCCTTCGTGGACATCCCTTCCGCCTCGCTCGTGGGGTTCAGGGCCTTGGCACCTACCCGAGACCTTGCTCGATGTCTTCACGGATGCATAGTCTCTTGACTGGGGCTTTGTGTTCAGTACTCACCAGGCCGGCCAGGGACAATAGGGTCCATCCTTCCGTCGGGCTCACAGCACAGTGCGGGAGCTCGCGGTTGTGTAGATGTCACACAGGAGAATTCGGATCGCTCGCGGATCGACAATCTGGCTCCATTTGGACTGTTCCCTGGTGGTTCATTGCCTGAATTGAGGGGGGTTCAATGCGGTCCTTGGCTCTTTGGGGCTGGTCGCTTTGGGTCACTCTGCTGAGTTCTCGTGGTTTGACTCACCTGGCGGTTCACGTTTGGGGGGTGTTCAATGTCCTGGCAGACAACCTGTTTTGGTTCATTCCCCTGTCCACTGAATGGACTGTTAATGCCAACTCGTTCTGTTGGCTCTGCCAGACATTTGGGCCTCCGGAAGTGGATCTCTTTGCATCGGCGTGGTCGAGGCATCTCCCAGTGTATGTGGCGCCCTTCCCCGACTGCGAGGCCGTCGGGGTCGATGCCTTCAGGCAGGACCTTTTCCCCAGTTCAGCTGTTACTCCAGGTCCTGGCTCGCTTCTGGGAGCCTTCTTCAAGGAAGAGCTGTCCTTCTGGCTCCTTGGTGGCCGGCCCAGCCTTGGTTTCAGGCGCTGCTTGCTCGATGTCCAAAACCGAGGGTCTTCCTGCGGTGTCGCCTCTCAGCAGATTGGTCCAGGCCGGTACGAGGCTGGTTCATTATTCTCCTCGAGTCTTCGCGTCTGGAGTTCTGACTCGAGTCTCTCATACCTTGTCGGGGGTGCAGGTGGCTTCATCGTTGTTCTCCCACCTGCGTGCTTCATCTCGGTGGCAGTATGAAGTTCCTGCGTAGGTGTACTTCGGTCTCTGATAGGGTTGTCTTGTTCTTCCTTTCGTGGTTGTTTCAGGATCGTCATCTTATGCCGAATACTGTCGCCTCGTATCGTGCGGCACTGGCAGAGCTGCTGCAGCTTGCGTTCGGTATTGATGTTACTTCTGTTCTGTTCCACAAGCTGTCTCGGGCATTATTTCATCTCCGGGCTGCGTGAACGTATCCTGAGCCATCCTGGTTGTTGGACTGGGTTGTCTCTTTTCTCTCTCTTCCCCCCAATTTGTTGTGGCCCTTTCAGTTCAGGATTGTTTTTCTATGGTACTTTTCCTGTTGGCATTGGCCTCTGGGGGTCAGGTTGGGGAGCTTCATGCTTTCCTCCTGTGCAGGGTTTTTTCTGATAGTTTGGTCCTGGTGGTAGGTTTATTCATTTGCAGCTGTCTTCTTTTCTGGCAGTGATTGCCTCTACTGCTGGAGGGGTCCTTGGGTTCTTGATGCTTGGTTGATCAGGCCGGGGTGCATCATGTATTGTGTTGGGTTGCGGCTCTCCACTGTGATCTGTGTGGCGTGGCCTCTGTGGCCATGGACGTGCTTTGGGTTGCTCGGGTTCCCTTCCTTCCTTCTTTTCTGTTCCAGGGTTCAGGTTTCCTGGGTTGTCCGCAGAATTCTTCATTTTGCCAGTTGTCTTGATTTTGAGTTTAGGGCACATGGAGTCCGTCTCCCGGGTCCGTCCCTCTTTTTCCTTATCTTTGGCGAGGTAGCTCCGGGGAGTTGATTTTTCGGGGAGCCAACGGGGCTCCCTCAGAAAACCAGCTTTGAATGTAATGAAACACCATTTTCTGGGTGAGACCTGGAGGTTCCCTGGAATCCCTTCCACCCTATGGTCGGCAGTGTTTTTGCATGTTTTTGACATCCAGCCTAAGAACTGCCGGTTGGATCGCCGGCACGAGGGTCTGGGGCTTCCCCCTCCCAGGGAGGGATGGGTTACGCAGACAGCAGTGCGGGAATGTGAAGACATCATGTTCATTTGCTACTTTTCGTTGGGAAGTTGTGTCCACTCATTCGGCTTTCAGTAGCAATATTTTCACCAGAATAGGGGTTTGTTTTGGGGCGCCTATCTTTCTGGGTGCCAGACCCAGTCAATGTCAGACATAGACTCATCCCAACCACACGGGGTTTTTTATAGGACATTGCTCCTAGTGCCTCTCTGAGTGGGTCAGGTTCTGGCTCATGGTCCCCAGTAGACAAGAACTCCATGCACTTTGATGCCAGAAAGCTAATACTTACATATCAGCTCCAGGGAGGTTATCTTGAGGTTATCTTGAGATGATTTCGGGGCTTTAGTGTCCCCGCGGCCCGGTCCTCGACCAGGCCTCCACCCCCAGGAAGGAGCCCGTGACAGCTGACTAACTCCCAGGTACCTATTTACTGCTAGGTAACAGGGGCATTCAGGGTGAAAGAAACTTTGCCCATTTGTTTCTGCCTCATGCAGGAATCGAACCCGCGCCACAGAATTACGAGTCCTGCACGCTATCCACCAGGTTACGAGGCCCCTGGAGGGAGCCTCCAGGTCTCGCCCAGAAAGTGGTGTTTCATAACATTCAATGCTGTTTTTCTTAAGCAAGATTCTATTGTCATAAGTTGGTCTTTGAACTGATATACCCAATTCAGTCATTGCTGTGATGTGACACACTTGTTTTTTCAATTGTTGATCCACCAGCACAGCTCGTTATTCACAGCTGGATTTTAACCCCACTGATGGTGGCATGACCATCTGGTGCAAGCGGTAATTGTATGAGCAAGATTGTTGTTGTGTTGAGAGAAGAGTCACCTGTATACAAGACAGGAGAGGTATCATGTGTGTAGATATACACCCCCTTTATTATTCACCATGTTCTCATAGCTCCTCCTCAACACCTGTATAGTCACTTGCATTGAACATCAGTAGAGAGTCTGTATCAGCTAACTACAGGATACTTCTCTCTTACAGAAATGTGTTCCGGAGTTTGTGAATGCAGCGTACAATCGGCCAGTGGAAGATACCAACACATGTGGAGTTCAGCGGCCGCAGGAGTACTGCCTCCAGACGGGCGGCTACGGTTCCCAAAAGGCTTGCGAGATCTGCAATGCCTATGAACCACACCTCGCCCACCCTTCCCATTACCTCACTGACTTCAACAACAATGATAACCATACCTGGTGGCAGTCCGAGACCATGTTTGAGGGCATCCAGTTCCCAAACCAGGTCAATCTTACACTGAGGCTGGGTAAGTTACCCCATCGTTTCTTGCAGACACTAAGTCACAATTATGTGGCTGAAAATTATACACTCGACCCTCGAAATCTTAAAATAAGTTCCGATAAATTGATGTTTTGGTTCATCCAGAACCATTACCAAGTCCTGTAATGGTTTAGTAATTACACGACTTGACAATGATGCAGGAAGAACCAAAACGTTGTCAGTTCCTTCATTCTTCATCATATCTCAATTCTGTTAAAATTCAATTCAAAAACTTTATTCGTAAATGCCTTGAAACTGAAGAAGAGTTTCGTTACATAACTATGACTTGTCTGCATGTTTAGCTTCATGAATATTCTCTCGTTGAGTTACTGATAAGCTTAAACATCCTGTCTGTAATTATTTCATCAATACCAATGTATTGTAAGTAAGTAATTATCAATAGAAGGAACCAAACCGGGAAGGCTATGTAGCACCATCAAATGTACGGGATAATCAGAGGGCGCTAAATATCATCAAGGATGCCAATACGAGAACAGAAAAGCATAAGGCGAACGATATCAAAAGTATCTGAGACGCCAAGAATTCTATCAAGGGACAAGCGACCGTGGAGAACGGTCGGAAAACAAGACACACGCTCGTCCTGGAAGTCAGGACATTCAACAAGGATATGCATGATCGTAAGAGTGACAATGCAATGTGGACAATAAGGAGCAGGGCGGCGCTCCATTAAGTGACCATGAGTTAAACGGGTATGGCCAATACGTAACCCAGCCAGAGCCGTTTCCCACCGCCGGTTACGGTGGCAGGAGGAAGGCCACTGGGACACACGACTCTTAAGAGTATGCAGTTTGTTACCAATAACAGAAGACCAACAACTCTGCCAGTGGGCAAGGATGGAGGCATGAATAACTGGGTAAAAGTTGGAATAAGGAATACTTTTACAAGAGATGGGACAAGCGCGGATAGCTTCCTTAGCAGCAGCATCCGAACGCTCATTTAAAGAGACACCAACATGGCTGGGAACCCAGCAAAATGCAACTGACTTAAATTTACTGGAGATAAGAAACAGCCAATGTTGAATCTCGACAACCACCGACCGGATTAAAGGACCCTAACGCCATGAGGGCACTACGAGAGTTAACTACCACCACAAAGGAGGAGTGACACTGGGAAAGCAGGAGACGAAGAGCATAGAAAATAGCATAGAGTTCTGCTGTGAAGATGCTAGCCTCCGGAGGAAGGCGATACATATAAGTGTGGTCAGGAAAAACAACAGAGTAGCCCACACCATCAGCAGAATTAGACCCATCGGTGAAGATGGGAACGGAGTGGGAGTGAGAAGAAAAGTGCTCAAGGAAGAGGCGTTTCAGAACTGTAGGAGGTGTCATGTTCATAGAAAACGGTACCATCCGTTTGTGTGTGTTGTGGCTCAGACGTGAGTAGGAGATAAACAACAGAGCGTACAGGACGCCAGCCAAACTTGGTAGCTACTAGTCATGTAATCGTTTATAAGTATTAAAGTCAATAACCAAGCAATGGCTTTATATCAACCCTACAACCAAGACTTCCTCAGTAACACACAAACACCACAGGAGGGGTAAAAGCTTTAGTGATGTGGGTCAGAGAAGTACAAAATTTGGGAAGGAGGACCCTCCATGGGGGCAAGGCTGGAACAATACGAGGAGAAACATTGGTAATATGAGTTGAAAGAGAATCCTGTAAGCGAGACAAATGGACAGAAAGAGGAAGGAGGTGAAGAGGAACAGGAACTACAGGAGGGGTAAAAGTCAAAGCACGATAGAGGCGAGAGTAAGGATGCTGTAAGGATCGCGCAAGATAGCGAAGACTGTAGCGATCACGGCGATCCTGGAGAGACAGAAAGCCAGTGTCAGCGTACAAGCTGAGGGTAGGAGTTGAACGAAAAGCACCAGAGCTGAGGCACAACCAAGTATGGCGCAAAGGATCAAGACGGCAAAGAGTAGAAGAAGCAGAAGAGTAGGCAGGGCAACCATAATCAAGTTTAGAGAGGAATGCAAATAGAGGAGCGTGCGCCTATCTGCTCCCCAAGAAGTATGGGACAAAACCTTAAGTAGGTTAAGGGCCTTAGAGCATTCAACACGGAGGTAAGAGACATGGGGCGACCAAGACAAACGAGTGTCAAAGAATAACCCCAGAAGCTTCGCGGAATCTTTGTACTCAAGGGGATGACCATAAAGTGACAAAGAGGGACGAAGAACGACCCGCTTCCGAATAAGTCATGGCACAAGTCTTAGTACTAGAGAACTTGAAGCCATGATTGGTGGCCCAAGATGACACGGCATCAATCGCAAGTTGAAGCCGCCGTTGAAGGAAAGGCGAATCATCACCCCGACAGTAAAGAGTAAGATCGTCAACATAAAGAGCAGAGAAGATGCCGGAAGGAAGGGAGGAAAGAAGACCATTGAGGGGCAACCAGAAAAAGAGTAGTACTCAGAACACTACCCTGGGGCACACCTTCGTATTGCTGAAAAGAGGCAGAAAGAGGGGCACCAAGCCTGACCCAAAAGGTACGACGAGAGAGAAAAGTTTGAAGGAAGAGAGGGAGATTACCACGAAGGCCAAAAGAACGAAGTTGGGACAGAATATGGTATCTCCAAGTCATGTCATAAGCCTTTTCCAGGTCAAAAAGGACAGCAACAATGGAGGTCTTCGCAGCAAAAGCAGTACGAATATAGACCTCCAAGTTCACCAGGACATCAGTCGTGCTGCGGCACTTGCGAAAACCAAATTGAGAAGGAGAGAGTTGGCGATGGTGTTCCAAGAACCACATCAGACGGACATTTACCATACGCTCAAAGAGCTTGCAAACACAACTTGTGAGACCAATAGGGCAGAAGTCCTTAGGGGACGTACCGAGAGACCCTGGTTTCTGAATAGGGAGTACAATGGCATCGAGCCAGTCCTCAGGGACGGACAACGACTCCCAGATCTGGTTATACAGACTCAGTAAATACTGAGACGTGCACGGAGGGAGATGGCGAAGCATCTCCCTCCGCAGTAGATCCGCAGAGAGCCAGGGCAGACTGAAGTTCAGAAAGAGAGAGAGGATCGTTATAGGGAAGGCGGAGATGAGTGCGAAAATCTAAAGGATAAGATTCAAGAACAGGCTTACAAAGGAAGGAAGGATTGAGGAAGATGAGAACCAGAGCTAACAGAAGAAAAGTGGGAACCCAGTTCGGTCGCACCCTGCACTGGATCCGCCACAGAGTACCACAGAGGTGGAGAACCGGCGAGACATCCGAAACGAACTTGCCCGCAATCTTGCGGATCTTCTTCCAGATCTGCGGCAGAGGAGTATCGAACGTAATGGTGGAAACTTATTCTGAATTTTATAACTAGTTCATCAAGATTGTAACTTGCTTAGCTAAATGAATTGTGGGGTTCAGTCCCTGAGCCCATTATGTGCCTCTGTAACCCGCCCACACTACCGCCCACAAGATGGGTATGGGGTGCATAATAAATGAACTAAACTAACTAAAATCTTGCTATTATCAGAATGGTAATTTTTATCACAGTCAGGGGTCTTCTGTAATACTATCATTGCTAAATAATACCAGTTATATATATATTTGACATTTTTTAGGCAATGCTGTGGTCACAAGCTGAACAGCAGTGCTGTGAGCTCATGCTGCGTGCGCCAGCCTTGGTCGCTCACTCAGTACTGCGGCCCTCATTCCCGGAAATTTTGGCCACGATTTTTTTTTTAAATGGCGTCTGTTTAACCCTTAAGCTGCTAAGGAGTCCTGAGGAGATTTACACCCCTGTGCTCAAGAAAAAAAAATTCTAAAATTTTTTTGTCTTCTAAAAATGTTAATTTGTGTTCCCTGAGCATGGGAAAAATAAAAAAAATCATAGGTGACATATTCTGGGTGCAATAGGCTGAGGAAGTCGGGCAAAATGTGTGTTTTGACAGTGTTCATCAGAGGTGGTCAGCGTCACCTGAGCTAACAGGTGGGAGTTGCCACAAAGATATTATAACCTAATTATTTCAATGTCTCAGATTTATTTTTTCTTAGTTTCTTGCAGTAATATTATTCAATAGTGTGCGGTGTAATAAATTTATATAATAAAATGTGTGAATCATCGCTATACTCAAAAGTATGGTGTTCATATTAGTTTTTCAATTATTACGTTCATAAAACAATAAACAAATAGTTTTGCAGTTATTACACTATATACACACACATTATATATAATTATCTACATGTTTTGTTCACCACAACTGTACAACTAAGCTGATATAGTTAGTTCAGGCACTAAGAGACATCGCTACACTCACAATCACCTGGCAGTTGTCTCCCTCACTCATTCAAGGTCCGGTGCACTAAATTTCTCCCCCAACAATACTGTTTGGGATGTTATTACACTATGTACACATTATATATAAGTATCTACGTGTTGTATGCATCGTAACTGTACACCTAAACTTGTAGGGTGCATAGTGCCCACCCTCTACACAGCTAGACAAGTCATGCAGACGATGCCACCTCTGTTACCCAAATGGCTCCTCCCAACATAATCCTTTTGCTGTTATTACACTAATACATTATTTAAGTATCTAATACTAATATAAGTATCTACATTTGTGTTCACCATAGAGAACCACTGAGCTGGTATGGTGAGTGCAGACAATAACAGGTGGCCACACAGTCAGTAAACGATGCTATCTCCCTCCCTCCCATAGTATTACTACTCCCACACAGCACTAATTATCACAACAATCCAGCTATTATCACAATCCAGGTCATTTTATCACAGTCAGGAGTCGTCTGTAATATTATCATTGCTAAATAATAGCACTTACATATTTATTTTGACATTTTTAGGAGATGCTGTAGTCACAAGCTGAACAGCAATGCTGTTCGCTCATGCTGCGTGCGCTAGCCTTGGTTTCTCCAACAGTACTGTGGTTCTCACACCAGAGAATCACAGTCCACGATTTTTTTTAAACATGGCGTCTGTTTACAAGAGCCCTGAGGAAGCTGATGTGAACCCCATGTAGCAGCGGGCCATTTGAATTGTGCCTGGCGCCCTATGGCGTATATACTGGTATACGCCATGCGCACAGTGGGACATGTTACTCATGGCATATATATACACCATGCGCAGTTTAAGGGTTAAAAAGAGCCCTGAGGAAGGTGATGTGAACCCTGTGTATCCGCAGTCTGTTTAAATCTTACGTAGTACTCTAAAACTTCATATGCAGTGATGTGCACTTTTGCGTCAGTTACTCAAAACTTCATATGCAGTGTTGTGCAGTTTAAGGGTTAAACCCTTAATGTTTATAGAATTGTCAGTTAAAGTATTTATTGCAGCTCGATTTATGTTAAGGGGCGATTTTCCACATTGCCATGTCTTGTGGTTTTAGTAAAAATTATTTAAGTGTGTAGATAGGGAACCAGCCTCTCTAGTATTTTCCAGATGTAGATTATATCTCAAAACTGTCTGCTTCCACCGAGTACATCTTGAAAGACTTTAAGTTGTTTCAATTATTTTGGTGATTTATTGAATGGCTTAGATATATTCCTTCTCAACATAAATATTATCCCACTTCTAACTGTGTTCGAGAGGGAACTTGATAAACATCTCCAGAAGGGCACGTAATCAACTTGGTTATGGTTCTAGAATCTGGCTGCGATTAGCTACGACTAATGGTCTTGTCGATCAGATCACCAACTATGAGTCAAGGTCAGAGACCGAGTCCCAAAGATATTGATCCTGGAGCAACCTCGAACAACCTCAAACTATGATGGTATTACCTTGCATTGATTCTGGGGGGGGGAGAGGGGTCAAGGTCTCCACAGCCATCTCTGACCAGGCCTCTTGGTTGATGGTCTGGTCAACCAGGCTGTTGGACGTGGCTGCTTGCAGCCTGATGTAAGAATCACAGCCTGGTTGATCAGGTATCCTTTGGAGGTGTTTATCATGTTCTCTCTTGAACACAGTGGGAATCCAGCCAGTTATGCACCTGATGTGTAGTGGAAGCGTGTTGAACAGTCTCGGGCCTCTGCTGTTGATAGTTCTCTTGAATATTTGTTGCATCTCTGTTTTTCAGTGAGGGTATTCTGCACATCCTGCCATGCCTTCTAGTCTCATGTGATGTGTGCAAATTGTCTGTGTGTGTAGATTTTGAACCAGTGCCTCTAATATTTTCAAAGTGTAAATTATTATGTATCTCTCCCACCTCTCTCTCCCTATACTCCAGAGAATACAAATTCTTATGATCCTCTGAGAGGCGGTTTCTCTATTTTTCACCTTTCGTCTTTTGCGTCAGCTGGCCGTGCTTGCTCTCTTTGAATTCGGCTTGGGCCCTGGCTTTGCAGTCTTTGTTTCCTTTCTGTCCTCTTTTATTGTGTTGTGCAGTTTTTGTCGGCGGCTTTGGAAAATTTGGAATGTGAATTTGGAATGTGAATTTCACTATTCAGTGAATAGTGAGGCAACAAACACACCAGACTATGTACAGGGGCCACGAGGCTTGTGTACACACTCGGTAGGCTGTGAAGGGTCGCTCCCTCCCCCCCCCCTTTACCAGTGATCAACAACCACTGGTCACTGCCTACCACCACCACCACTGATCAGAAGCATTATGGTCAGAATACCATTAGTAAAGATGTGCACAGAATGCAACAAGGACATAGATTACCAGCAGAGTTTCCAGTGCCAACTATGTTCAGCAGCCATACACAGTAAATGTGCCAACGTGTCAAATAATGCCAGGAGAATTGGTCCCAGAGACCACTTGGTGTACTGGTTCTGCGAAAAGGATAATATTACTGTCTAGAAGATGATCGCCATTCTTGATAAAACCCCAGCAGAGCACAGAGAATCACTTCTGACTGCCTGCACAGAAATCTCCAATGTTTTCAAACAAATTGTCAAGGACACCCAGGAAGAACCAGAATTGGAGCTACATCTCAGCGCGTCAGGGCCGGATGTGACGTTGGCGTCGGGGCTGGATGCAATGTTAGCGGCGGGGCCAGATGCGACGTTGGCGTCGGGGCCAGATGCAATGTTAGCGGTGGGGCTGGATGCGACGTTGGCGGCGGGGCCAGATGCGACGTTGGCGGTGGGGCCAGATGCGACGTTGGCGGTGGGGCCAGATGCGATGTTGGCGGTGGGGCCAGATGCGACGTTGGCGGTGGGGCCGGATGCGACGTTGGCGGCGGGGCAGGATGCGACGTTGGCGGCGGGGCCGGATGCGACGTTGGAGGTGGGGCCGGATGCGACATTGGCGGTGGGGCCGGATGCGACGTTGGCGGCGGGGCCGGATGCGACGTTGGCGGCGGGGCCGGATGCAACGTTGGCGGCGGGGCCGGATGCGACGTTGGCGGCGGGGCCGGATGCGACGTTGGCGGCGGGGCCGGATGCGACGTTGGCGGTGGGGCCGGATGCGACGTTGGCATCAGGGCCGGATGCGACGTTGGCATCAGGGCCGGATGCAACATTGGCGTCAGTGCTGGATGCGACGTTGGTGTCGGGGCCGGATGCTATGCTGGCGCCAGATGCGATGTTGGGGTCGGGCGCGGTATCGGCGCCTAAACCGGGCGCGATATTGGTGCCAGGGTTTTTGAAACAAACAAAACAGGGACCCAAAATCTGCCGATATTTTAAATGGGGTATCTGTAAGCATGGGATATCGGGGAGATCACATGGACTATGTAAATATGATCATCCCAAAAAGTGCAGGATCCTTCTTAGTACAGGTAAATGTACCAAAGGCTGTGATCTCTTTCACCTAGAACTGTGCAAGAACTCTTTAAATATGAATGAATGTTCCAACACATAATGTCCAGCTTTTCATATAAAAGGTACCAAGCGAATAAGACTGACAAACCATCTCGATGAAAGCAGCCACAACACTATTTACCAGGATGATTTTTTAGCAAGAGGAGAAGAATGGCTAAAAATGTCCAGACTCTACCATCAACTCGGTCAAATGCTGGAGAGGACGCAAACACAATGGCCTCCTTACCAGAGCCTCAGATATTAACACCAAGTAAAGCATCCAGCACTTCCACAAACATAACATCATTTTTATTTGCCAACATCCAGGGTATAAAAACACGCAAATCCAACAAAGTTCACTTTATAGATGGTCTCCTTCATGAGGCAAATGCAGTGTTTGCAGCCCTAACAGAAACTCACACAAACGACTACAATGATGGTGAAATATGGATCTCAGAGTACAATTTTTTCAGATGTGATAGGAAACACCGGCTTCAGGATGGGGTCAGCCTGTACATCAAGGACACACACATCTGTACTGAGCTACTAAACACCACAAATGATATGGTGGAAGTGCTAATAATCAAAATAGAGATCCTAAATGTAGTTATTGTCCTTGTACATGTATATAAGTCACCGGAGGCAAATCATCAGCAGTTTAAAGACCAACTAATGAAAATAGAACACTGCTTGGAAAACCTCACAAATCCAGCCCCAAACATCATTCTTCTTGGGGACTTCAACCTACGGTACCTGAAATGGAAGACCATAGCTGATACGGTTGAATCAGAGAGAATTCCAGGAAGTAGCCTAAATGAACAGGCACATACAAACGACCTGCTACGGATGTACGACAGGTTTGCCTTAAACCAGCAAATAGTAGAAGGAAGGAGAACAAACTGGACCTCATTTTCACTAATAATGATGAATTAATCAGGAACATAATGATTACAAATACCTTTTACTCAGATCACAACTTAATTGAAGTTCTGACTAGCATGAGGAATAAACCTTCAAAACCAGACCCAATTCCCGAAGGAGAAGATTTCAGCAAATTCAACTTCAATAATAAACAGATAAACTGGGAGCAAATAAACCAGGACTTCACAGAAATAAGCTGGGAAGAACAGCTAGAAAATGCAAACCTGAACCAGTGCCTGGAAAAAATAAGCTCGGTAGCACTAGAAATATGTTCAAACCGCATACCCCTAAGAAAAATGAGAGATGCAGATTGGAACGGGAACGTCGTTCCCTTTATAGACAAAGAAAACGAATCGCTGAACAACTTGAGAGTCGCGCCCTATCTTAAGGACAGCGAAGAAGGTTAGGTAGAGAAATAGAAACAATTCAACTAAAGCTACAAGAATCATACAAAACCCAGGAGAGACAAAGAGAGCAAAAGGCCATCAGTGAAATAGAGAGAAATCCAAAATATTTTATCTCCTATGCAAAATCAGGATCAAAAACCACATCTAGTATCATGCCCCTGGGAAAGGGAATTGGAACTTTCACTGATGACAAAAAAGAAATGAGCGAAATACTGAGGAATCAGTACGACTCTGTTTTCAGCGAGCCATTAAACACACTGAAGATTAATAACCCAATTGAATTTTTCATGGATATGATACCAACATCATATCATATATCAGATGTCACCCTATCCCCACTGGATTTTGAAGAAGCCATAGACAGTATGCTTATGCACTCTGCACCAGATCTTTACTCTTGGAACTCCATGTTCATCAAGAACTGTAAAAAAACACTACCGCAGGCCCTTCACATTCTTTGGAGACAAAGCCTAGACACTGGCATTATTCCTGACATATTAAAAACAGCAGAGATAGCACTGCTCCGTGAAGGAGGAAATAAGGCAGAGGCAAAAAATTACAGACCGGTAGCACTAACATCGCACATCATAAAAATCTTTGAGAGAGTTCTAAGAAGTAAGATCACAAAATACATGGAATCACAGCATCTCCATAACCCCGGACAACATGGTTTCAGAACAGAGCGCTCTTGCCTATCACAGTTGCTGGACCAATATGACATGGCACTAGATGCTATGGAAGACAAACAAAACACTGATGTAATTTACACAGATTTCACAAAAGCCTTTGACAAATGTGACCATGGTGTTATTGCACATAAAATGAGTTCCAAAGGAATTACCGGAAAAATAGGTCGATGGATCAACAATTTCCTGACTAATAGAACCCAATGTGTAATAGTCAACAAAATAAAAGCTGGACCATCAACCGTAAAGAGCTCAGTCCCCCATGGTACTGTGCTTGCTCCAGTACTTATTCTCATCCTCATATCGGATATAGACAAGGACACAACCTATAGTACTGTGTCATCCTTTGGAGATGACACTAGGATTTTTATGAGAGTAGACAACATAAGAGGACATGGCAAGCCTCCAATCAGATGTAAATCAGGTCTTTCTATGGGCTACAGAAAATAACATGGTGTTTAACGAAGATAAATTTCAGCTGATGCTCTACGGAAAAAAAGAAAATATAAAAATGGAAACCAAGTACAAAACTCAGTCAAATAATGACATAGAACGGAAAGGCAATGTAAAGGATTTGGGTGTACTCATGTCGGAAGACCTTACATTTAAAGAACACAATAAAGTAGCCGTCACAACTGCAAGAAAAATGAGAGGTAACAAAATAACAAAATAAAAAATAAGAACCTTTCACACTAGAGATGCTATACTGATGATGATACTTTTCAAGATGCTAGTGCTCTCTAGAGTGGAATACTGCTGCACAATGATAGCCCCTTTCAAAGCTGGAGAAATTGCTGACCTGAAGAGCGTGCAGAGATCCTTTACTGCTAGAATCCACTCAGTAAAACATCTAAACTATTGGGACCGACTAAAGAGCCTAAATCTGCATTCTCTTCAGTGTAGGCGGGAGAGATACATAATAATTTACACATGAAATATAGTAGAGGGGCTGGTCCCAAACCTGCACACAGAAATATCAGCACATGAGACCAGAAGGCATGGCAGGATGTGCAGAATACCCCCATTGAAGAGCATAGGTGCAACAGGTACTCTGAGAGAGAACTCTATCAACATCAGAGGCCTGAGACTGTTCAACACGCTTCCGCTACACATAAGGGGCATAACTGATCGACCCCTCGAAGTGTTCAAGAGAGAACTTGACAAACACCTCCAAAGGATACCTGATCAACCAGGCTGTGACTCATACGTCAGGCTGCGAGCAGCCGCGTCCAATAGCCTGGTTGACCAATCCAGCAACCAGGAGGTCTTGTCGATGACCGGTCCACGGTGTCGCTTAGCCCTGGAATCACCTCACCTCAAGGTAAGGCTTCAACTAGTTGCCACCCCATTTCTGATTTATTGGTGCTCTGAGGAGGGTTATTCTTGGACTTCTCGGGCTGGTTGTGCCAGGGTTTGGGCTTAGTTTGGTCGAGGTGGGCCTTTGATGCCAGTTTCTGAGCCAGTGTGTACCCTGGGGCCTCTTTCTTCTGGTTGGCGCAGTGGTCGCTCTGTACGGAAGTTGGTTTCTCAGAAGTCACGTCGGTTCATTGTTTGAACCGGAGTTTGTTGAAACAATGACCCTGCAGCCAGTTTGTTTCGACCAACTCCAAAGAGCCATGGACCCTGCGGTCTGTGGCTCTTTGGAGTTGGTCGCCTCGGGTAGCTCTTCTTTTGAGTTCTCAGGGTTTAGCTCTCCACGCCGTTCACATTCAGAGAGTGCCCAACATCCTGGCAGATGGTCTGTTGCGCTTCATCCCTCTTTCCACGAAGTGGACGGTCGACACAGACGGTCCTTCCTTTGGCTTTGTCGGTCATATGGGCACCCAGAGCCATGCCGACCTCTTTACGTCGGCAAGGCCTTGGTGTCTTCCTTTGTACGTGGCGTTATTCCCTGAATGCAAGGGCATCACGAAGGACGCTGTTTGGCAGGACTAGTCGAGGTGGGGGTTCCTGTACCTTCATCCCCCAGTCCGCTGTTGCATCTCATGCTGAATATTGTCACTTCTTATCGGGTGGCGTTGGCAGAGCCATTTCAGCTTGCGTTCGGAGTGGATGTCACTTTGGCTCCATTCCACAAGCTCTCTCATATATTTTTTCACCTCTGGCCTGCTAATGGCCTAAGCTGTCCTAGTCATTAGACTGAAATTGAAATTGAAATAAGTTTAATGAGATAAAATACACACATAGAGATGAGGTAGCTCAAGCTATTCTCACCCCAATCAGTACAACGTGTTCACACATATATAGACACATATCACAAACAATAAACTTATTACCGAACATTCTGAGAGATAAACATATACATTTCTTCCTTTACACATGTAGACGTACACACAAATACTTGTTGGACTAGGTGCTCTCTTTTCTCTCTTCTCCTCGGTTTATTGTGGTCCCTTTGGTTCGGGATTGTTTCATGAAAGCATTGTTTTTGTTGGCTTTGGCCTCTGGGGGTCTGGTAGGGGGGGAGCTTCATGCTCTTCTCCAACACCAGGAGTTTTGTTCTTTTGATTCTAGTGGTCGTTTTGTTCATTTGCAGTCTTCTCCTTCTGTTCTGGTGAAGAATGAAATGGCTGGCTTCCGGAGGGATCTGGTGGTTGTGGGTGCTTGGTTGGTTAGGCCGTGGGTGCATCACGTGTTGTGTTTGATGGTGCCTTTGCGTTGCTACCTGCGGGCCACTGGTTCAGTGACTGTAAATGCGCTTTGGGTGGATCCGGTTTCCCTGGTTCCCTGTTCCAGAGCTCATGTGTCACAGGTTGTCCACAAGTCATCAAGTCTAGCCAGCCTGCAATCTGCCCTCTTGCCCATGATGTGCGATAATACATTGCTATGGCTACTGTTCGATCTGGAGGTCGAACAGGGTCCTGGCCGCCAGGTATCTTGTGAATGTTCTGGGCCCTCTCCGGCCTTGTGTTGCTTTGGGACGTCTGTTGTGGCCTGGTGTCTCATCTTCGTCTTGAGACATGCGGTGCTGCTGCCTCTCAAGTAAGTCCTTATATTATTTATCTGTGGGTAGTTAGCTTCAGGGAGCCGACGGGGTTTCTCACAGAAAACCAGCATTGAATGTAATGAAAAGCCCTTTTCTGGGTGAACCCCAGAGGCTCCCTGACACCCTTCTTCCTTCCATATGGTGGTTCATCATTCAAGAACTGAAACATGCAGCGGCTGGCTCGCCTCACAACCTCCCTTTCAGGGGAGAAGGGGAGGTGCTAACGAGTATATGCACTAGTTGGATGATGTATTGCTTTTTATTTTTATTTTGGGGGGATCTATTTTGCCTTGTTTAGATGTAGGTTGCAATTTTCACCAGCTTGGGGTTTGTATTGTTTTGCCTATCTTTCTGGGTGCATTTCCTGGTCGATGGCAAGTATGACATACTCTAAATGTAGAGGGGCTCATAGGCAATTGCTCCCTGTGCTTCAAGAAAAATGAACTTAATTTTTTTAACCTCCCAGAACAACCGCCGTGTGCTCGGTGGTTGTGTCTGTCCCACCATTTGTTGCTGTCCAAGTGTGGTAGGTAGGTTGGGCCCTCTTCCTCAGCACGGGGGGCGTGGGCATCATCACCCTGCTGTTTCTGTAAGAGTGTGAATGGTGAGGGTGAAGGAGCTTAGGAGGCCGAAGGGGAAGCTGGCCATGAATAGAAGAGTGCGCAGTATATGATTAAACAATGTATGCATACATAAGTACATAATGCAGAGTACATAATTATATAAATAATGAGTATAGGGGATATGCATTGCAGGACGTAATCAATTGTGAGATATAAACTTATCTCATGAGTATAAAGCATAATTAAGAGTCGTCCAAACATAATATGCTTATGAGTACAGAACCCAAAGCTGGAGAATGAGATAAAATGCAGAGTATATAAATACATAACATCCACAACACGTAGACTCGTGTCAAAGCTCTCTCTAAGCACAGTCCTGTGGCAACAGGAAGAAGTGTGAGAATGTACGAATGAACATGCCCAAAGGCACATCTGCCAGTCACCAGGAAGCAAAGGGAATTACAGTACAAGGCTAAAATGGGCACGGGACATGGCAGAAAGAAGTGGCCTTAAGACAAAAGTAAGGAGGATACTGGTGGGAGGTGAGTAGGGTAGAAGACATGAGCGTGGCAATGATAAAGGCTTCAGAGAAGTAAGAGACAAATAATTCCTGTGGCATGGAGAGGGGGGAAAACCAGAGCAGTGTTAGAAGACAAGAAAAGATAGATAAACAGGCTTGTCCGCAGGTCAGGAAATAAAGGCTAAAATAAGGAGAGCGAAGAAAAGGCTGAAATGAAGGACGCAAGGTAAAGGCTGAAATGAAGGAAGCAAAGTAAAGGCAGCGAGAGACTGGCTACAAATAAGTCCGGGTGGAAAGGGCAATAATTAATCAACTGTTAGAAAGGCCACATTATTAAATTTCCTGCTAGCACAATACTAACCCATTGCATGCGGTAACCCCTGCTGGCGTAGAAGGTGGAGCAGAGCAGACACACCCCCAGCTGGAGGGAGAAAGCCCCCCCCCCCCCTTCCGAGACGTGAGTGAGGTGGCAGGAGTCGACTGGGGAGGGGTGGGTTTCCTGGATACAATGTCAGGCAAGGAGCACCTGGAGGGCCATCCGGGCCATCCATGTCCGGAGGTCAACAAAGCCTCCACCCCCAGGAAGCAGCCCGTGACAGCTGACTAACTCCCAGGTACCTATTTACTGCTAGGTAACAGGAGAATCAGGGTGAAAGAAACTCTGTCCATTGTTTCTCACCGGCACCCGGGATTGAACCTGGGACCACAGGATTACACGTCCAGTGTTCTGTTCGCTCAGCCAGGCAGGTGGCAGGTGGCAGGGGGTGGTGGGAGTTAAGTTCAAATTCCCGCTCAAAGTGCCCTCATAGGTCAGCGGGCTGGCGGAAGTCAGGGTGGTCAAGTTGAGGTCAGGGACCTCAGATGTGGGCACTTGTTCCATGTAATAAGCTGCGAATGGAAGGCTGAGGAACTTGGATATTATTCAGGTGTCATCTATGTTCATGCACGTGGTTCTGTTGGGTCTGCGTGTTGAACAAGTGGGCATTGTTGATGGAGGGGCGATCTTAGTGCCACAAGGGCACCCTGGCTGGTACTTGTACCCCTGGAGGGGTAGGTTACAGAGATCATAAGGAAGACCTGAAGAGTTCCTGGTGACAGGGATCATGTGGCATGGTGCTGTACTTGTGGGTGACGTAGCCAAGCCCAGTGTCCTCTGCATGCTCATGGGGGCCAGATGATGTAATGAGGTCCACTGGATAGACTATTATGAGTATGACATTGAATTCCTGATGGTAGCAGTCTGTGGCTGGTGGTGGCGACGGTGTCCGGAACACGTGTTGAGGCAAGGTGGTGGAGCGGAGGTGGGGAGCATGTGGCATGAGCTATGGGTGCTTGCATAGAGGGGTGTTGAGCGGTCGGCATCTTCAGGCTTTTAGAGGAGGCTGTAACCCCATGCTGACTGCTTTAAGTACCCCGCTTTGGTGCACGCGTACTCAGGTGAAACCCCGTGAGGCAGATGTTTTCTTCCTACAGAAACTTTCCCATTTTTCCAAGCAGGATCATATCTTACTGACTCAGACAAGTATGAATGAACATTGTACACCAGGACATATTTTCCAATGAAAGCCAGTGATAAACAATCAAATAAAAATTCAACATGAACACTGGAGTTGTATCTTCTATACAACAGTGTCATCAAAGTCATTATTGGGTGTTAACGTATGTCTCTACACATCGCTACCTAGTAACCCTTCATAACTCTTCCAACCAGTAAAAATGTATATATTTATATTTTTTAAGTTTTCCTTACATTTTGCATACAAATGAATAATTCTAAAAGATAATTTTTTTGGGGGGAGGGGGGGGGGAATTTTATATTTTTTGTGTATAGGCACCTCTACTATCACTCTTAATATTGCTTTTTCTTTCTCTACCAGGCAAGGCATTCGACATCACTTATGTACGTCTCTTCTTCCACTCGCCACGACCCGAATCCTTCGCTATCTTCAAGCGACGCTACCAGGAGGAAGAGTGGACTCCCTACCAGTACTACAGGTCACTCCATATATCAATTTTGACAACATGGTGCTTTGTAGGATTTGCTTAAAAATGTTTAAATTGCATAATTGTTTTGGGTGGTTACCTTACCTTGAGGTTACCTTGAGGTGCTTCCGGGGCTTAGTGTCCCCTCGGCCCGGTCGTCGACCAGGCCTCCTGGTTGCTGGACTGATCAACCAGGCTGTTAGACACGGCTGCTCGCAGCCTGACGTATGAGTCACAGCCTGGTTGATCAGGTATCCTTTGGAGGTGCTTATCCAGTTCTCTCTTGAACACTGTGAGGGGTCGGCCAGTTATGCCCCTTATGTGTAGTGGAAGCGTATTGAACAGTCTCGGGCCTCTGATGTTGATAGAGTTCTCTCTCAGAGTACCTGTTGCACCTCTGCTTTTCAACGGGGGTATTCTGCACATCCTGCCATGCCTCCTGGTTTCATGTGATGTTATTTCTGTGTGCAGGTTTGGGACCAGCCCCTCAATTATTTTCCACGTGTAAATTATTATGTATCTCTCTCGCCTGCGCTCAAGGGAGTACAGATTTAGGCTCTTTAGTCGGTCCCAGTAATTTAGATGTTTTACTGAGTGGATTCTAGCAGTAAAGGATCTCTGCACGCTCTCCAGGTCAGCAATTTCTCCAGCTTTGAAAGGGGCTGTCATTGTGCAGCAGTACTCCACTCTAGAGAGCACAAGCGTTTTGAAAAGTATCATCATCGGTATAGCATCTCTAGTGTGGAAAGTTCTTGTTATCCAACCTGTCATTTTTCTTGCAGTTGTGACGGCTACTTTATTGTGTTCTATAAAGGTAAGGTCTTCCGACATGAGTACACCCAGATCCTTTACATTGCCTTTTCGTTCTATGTTATGATTTGCCTGAGTTTTATACGTGGTTTCTGTTTTTATATTTTCAATTTTTCCGTAGCGCATGAGCTGGAACTTATCCTCGTTAAACACCATATTATTTTCTGTAGCCCATAGAAAGACCTGATCTACATCTGATTGGAGGTTTGCCGTGTCCTCTATGTTGCCAACTCTCATGAAAATCCTAGTGTCATCTGCAAAGGATGATACAGTGCTATAGGTTGTGTTCTGGTCTATGTCCGATATGAGGATGAGAAAAAGTACTGGAGCAAGCACAGTACCCTGGGGGACTGAGCTCTTCACGGTTGATGGGCTGGATTTTATTTTGTTGACTATTACACATTGGGTTCTGTTAGTCAGGAAATTGTAGATCCATCTGCCTATTTTCCCGGTAATTCCTTTTGAACGCATTTTATGTGCAATAACACCATGGTCACATTTATCAAAGGCTTTTGCGAAATCTGTGTAAATTACATCAGTATTTTGTTTGTCTTCCATAGCATCTAATGCCATATCATAGTGGTCCAGCAACTGGGACAGGCAAGAGCGCCCTGTTCTGAAACCATGTTGTCCGGGGTTATGGAGATGCTATGATTCCATGTATTTTGTGATCTTACTTCTTAGCACTCTCTCAAAAATTTTTATGATGTGCGATGTTAGTGCTATCGGTCTGTAATTTTTTGCCTCTGCCTTATTTCCTCTTTTATGGAGTGGTGCTATCTCTGCTGTTTTTAGTATGTCAGGGATAACGCCAGTATCTAGGCTTTGTTTCCACAGAATTTGAAGGGCCTGCGATAGTGGTTTTTTACAGTTCTTGATGAATATGGAGTTCCAAGAATCCGGGCCTGGTGCATAGGCATACTGTTTATGGCTTCTTCAAAATCTAGTGGGGATAGGGTGACGTCTGATATATGATTTGATGTTGGTATCATATCCATGAAAAATTCATTTGGGTTATCAATCTTTAGTGCATTTAATGGCTCGCTGAAAACAGAGTCGTACTGCTTCCTCAGTAACTCGCTCATTTCTTTGTTGTCATCGGTGAAAGTTCCATCTACCTTTCGCAGGGGCATGATACTAGATGTGGTTTTTGATCTTGATTTTGCATAGGAGAAAAAATATTTCGGATTTCTCTCTATTTCACTGATGGCCTTTTGCTCTCTTTGCCTCTCCTGGGTTTTGTATGATTCTTGTAGCTTGAGTTCAATTGTTTCTATTTCTCTACCTAACCTTCTTCGCCGTTCTTGAGATAGTGTGCGACTCTCAAGTTGTTCCGCGATTCATTTTCTTCGCCTATATAGGGAACGACGTTCCCGTTCCAATCTGCATCTCTCTCTTTTTTCTTAGGGGTATGCGGTTTGAACATATTTCTAGTGCTACTGAGCTTATTTTTTCCAGGCACTGGTTCAGGTTTGCATTTTCTAGTTGTTCTTCCCAGTTTATTTCTGTGAAGTCCTGGTTTATTTGCTCCCAGTTTATCTGTTTATTATTGAAGTTGAATTTGCTGAAATCTCCTCCACCGGGAATCTGGACTGGTTTTGAAGGTCTATTCCCCATGGTTGTCAGAACTTCAATTAAGTAGTGATCTGAGTAACAGGTATTTGTAATCATTATGTTCCCGATCAACTCATCATTATTAGTGAAAATGAGGTCCAGCGTGTTCTCCTTCCTAGTTGGGTATACCTGTTGCCTAAATTAATTTTTAATTGCATAAAGTTTTTTTGAGGATGATTGTTAAAATTTTGCTGCTGAATATTGTAGTGGAAACTCCATTATCTGGATCCCCTATTTGCTGGATCTTTGGATTATCCAAAGTATAGAAGTTTCTGGTTCTCCAACCCTACTAATCATATTGGATTGGATTAATGAATGCTAACCTGTATTATTTGTAAATTCTCTGCAGGATTTGGCAACAAAAACTAAGTTATACCAGATAAGGTTAAATTGGCTTTCTACATATAGTACTGAAATATGTTAGTCCATTCCTTTTAAAACTCCATAACAGGTACTCATAGTGCATTTGTCTATTAAAATAAATACCAAAATACAGTTGCAAAAATTGCCCACCTCTTCCCAAAGAGGTGGGCTCTTCCTCTCTTTCTCTTACCTCTTTTACCTTACCTTACCTCTCTTCCTCCTCTTCCTCTTACCTCTTTCAAAGAAAAATGCAGTCTTTTTTTATTATTTGGATTTCAGTTATCCAGATCAGAGGAAGTAATTGGTCTGGATAATTGAGGTTCCACTGTGCTGTTTTTTTTTTAAATTGACCACTGTTTTAGTATTGCATATTTTCAGTAAATTGCAGGTAACAATTTTAAGGCCAGTACTAATTTATAACAGCATGTTTGACCCCCTCCCTCATCCTCTCTCCACAGTGCCACCTGCCGCGACACGTACGGCATTCCGGACTCAACCTATGTTAGGAGAGAAGACGAAACACGGGCCCTCTGCACCTCTGAATTTTCTGACATCTCCCCATTGACAGGTGGCAACGTGGCTTTCTCCACCCTCGAGGGTAGACCATCAGCTTACAACTTTGAGAACAGCTCCCAGCTCCAGGTAGAATACTGTTTCTGAAATCTGTTTCTGTATATGATTTCTCCAGTTCATCTCATCTTTGAATATCCATCTTACATCTCCTCAAATGCTTCCTTCTCATTTGCCATCATCTCAGTCCCATGCCCAACATGCAGAAATTGACCTAAAAAATAATTAAATGACATTTAAAAGAAACAGAAAGGAATGTGCATTTAAATGACTTGACCACTAATTACAAACTGTGTTGTCTCAATAATAATAATAATAATAATTCTGTAATAATAATAATAATAATAATAATAATAATAATAATAATAATAATAATAATAATAATAATAATAATTGGTTTACATGAAGGTACAATGGGTTTGTGAGATTACACAATATTAGTGTAATCTCTTATTACTTTCTTGTAATCATTTTCTGGCAAAGCCTCTAACACACACATAGCATTATGGGCAGGTCCTTAATCTAACATATCAGCTAAAATGAAAAAGTACATTGTAGCAAAAATATATATCAGCATATAACTAAAATACAAATTGACAGAGGTGAGTACATTAGTGAGGATACATGTCTTAAATACTAATATTGCGGGAGTGGGTAGCACAAGATACAGTGTGAGTTTGAAGCACAAGGTAGGATACTATGAGGATGAAAATATAAGCTTTCTGGGGGGATCCCCTTGTAAGACCACTATAAAATGCCACCATTGTAACACCACTATTATGGATACTAAACTAATAATGTAAACACTACTTATCCTGAGTAACACTTCCTATCGGTTGCACTTGGTAACACTGTTATTGAACACTGTAATATGAGCTGACATATGATGGTTACACTGGAACCAAAAGGTACACTGCAAAACAAGGAAATGCTACACAGGATTAAATATGCTGCCACCATCTGCCTTTGACCATTGAGACTATATCAAGCAACGAGGCAAGAAACATTGCTAGACTTGGAGAGTACTTTCTATGACTGTCATTAATTATGGGATGGTTGTCAGCCACTATATCCAAAAGGCTAAGAGGATTCAACAATTGACACAGACGGGAAATTTAACATGAGTTTATTGAGATACCAAAATTATGCTAATCAAAACTTATAAATCCTACTCTAACACTGGCCAAAAGTTAAGAAATTTAGACATAGAGCAAAACCTCAGAGATCACACACATTACCTTAAGACCTCTGTCTCTCCATCCGGTGGGTTCACGCTGTCACTCCCTCTTTGAGATGTTCTTCACAGACCCTCTCTCGACCCCGGTGTCCCGCACTCTGTCCCTAAGTCTCTACAGGACCAAATATATACCCTCGAAAAAGGGGGAGGGGAAGATTTACTGTTGCTATCTAGATCAAAAATGCCAGGGGGGGTCGGGCCACACGTGCACAAACACTTAAAAATATTTCAATTAAGCTTGTTTGACATTCATCATACACTCTTCAAGAGAGGAGTTATTAATTATGTGTGTGACTGACCTTTGACCTGGCTAAAAGGGGGAGATCCATGGATGTTTACACCTAAGAATTTGGGGTCTAATTCCATTGCAATGTTTGACAAGAGTATCATGAAATATTACATACTTGAAACTAGCTGACTAAGACTAACCCAGGAATTTTTTAATCAACATACAAGATAATCCGGAGGTCATCTGGGCTGACCTCTTGGAGAGGGTTTCCCTGGGTGTGAACTCTCGGGGGGGGGGGGGTGGGTGGGTCTTGGGTGTTACACCCTTCAGCTCCCCGGAGCTATCCGGGCTGATATAAATGTATTAGACCCTGGCATCAGTCAAAGCGAATGGAGTTCTAGGCCTATCAGGGACCACGAGCCAGAACCTGGCCCCCTCAGAGAGGCACGAGGAGTGTTGGCCTATAGAAACCCCCCATGTAGTTGGAAGCATTCTATGTCTGCCATTGACCGGGTCAGGCACCCAGAAAATAAGGCACCCCAAAACAAACCCTATCTGGTTAAAAAATTGCTACCAAAAGCCGAACTATTGGACAGAACTCCCCAAATGAAAAACGAGCAAACAAGCATGACATCACCACCATCACTGAGCCCCAGACCTCCCACGCCCATTATCCACCTTTCAGTTCTGTGGCTTATGTGAGACCTTGGTGGTCGTGTGACTCTAGCTCCGGATTTGTTTCAGTGCCTTGGTGTCTACCCGAGTCCTCGCTCGATGTGTTCATGGACGCGTCATCTCTTGGCTGGAGCTTCGTGAACAGAGCTCACCAGGCTGCCCAGGGGCGGTGGGGTCCGTCCTTCCGTTGGGCACACATCATGGTGCGGGAGTTCACGGCTGTGTGGATATCACTTCGGAGGATTCAGGTCGCTTGCAGATCCATGATCTGGCTCCATTCGAACTGCTCCCCGGTGATTATTTCCTGAACATTCAAAGCGGTCCTTAGCTCTTTGGGGTTGGTCGCTTCAGGTGACTCGTCTGCTGAGTTCTCGGGGTTTGGCTCTCCTGACCGTTCACTTTCGGGGGGGTTATCCAACGTCCTGGTGGACGGCCTGTCTCAGTTCATTCCCCTGTTCACGGAATGGACAGTCGACGTTGACTTGTTCATTTGGCTCTGTCGGACGTATGGGCTCCCGGAGATGGATCTCTTTGCATCAGCGTGGTCAAAGCGTCTCCTGATATATGTGGCGCCCTTCCCGACTGGAAGAGTAAGACTTACCAAGGAAGAGTAGTCCTGTTGGCACCTTGGTGGCAAGCCCAACCTTGGTTTCAGGTGCTGCTTGCTCTGTGTCTGAACCTGGGGAGGTCTTCCTGCGACTCCACCTCTTTCTGCAGATGGGGCCAGTCTGTTACATAGTTGGTTCGATTTTCTCCTCAAATCTTCGCATCTGGTCTTTCTGACATGGGTCTATCACACTTGTATGGTGAGCAGGTGACTTTGTTGAAGTGTCCCACCTTTGTGCTTCGTCTCGGCAGCAGTATGAAGTTTCCTAGCGGTCCTTTCGTTATTTCTTGGCCCTCTGTAGGTTTTCTTCTATTTCAGTTTCGGTTGTCTTGTCCTTCCTTTCATGGCTGTTTCAGGACTGTCTTCTTATTCTGAATACTGTTGCCTCGTATCGTGTGGTGCTGGCAGAGCTGCTTCAGCTAGTGTTTTGGGTGGATGTTACTTCTGCTCCATTCTGCAAGCTGTCTCCTGCATTGTTTCACCTCTGGCCTGCTCATGCACCACCTGAGCCGTCCTGGTCATTGGAGAGAGTGCTCTCCTTTCTCTCTCTTCCTCGGTTTGTTGTGGCCTCTTCGGTTCAGGATTGTTTTGCGATGGCTCTTTTCCTGTTGGCATTGGCCTCTGGGGGTTGGGTTGGGGAGCTTCATGCTCTTCTCTGGCATAGGGGTTTCTGCTCTTTTGGTCCTGGTGGTAGGGGTGTTCATTGGCAGCCGTCTCTTTCTTTTCTGGCGAAACATTTCTGGCGAAGAATGCTTTCCAGAGGGGTCTTTGGTAATATGTCTTGGGCTAACATTCGGGCACTGGATTTTTGGAGGTTAAACAGAGTCCTGGCTGCTCACTACCTGGTCAATGTTCTGGGCTCTAGTCGGGCATGTGTTGCATTGAGTCTGCGGTTGCAGCCAGTTGTCTTGACTTCGAATTGAGGAGAAAGTGGAGACCACCTCCTGGGTAAGTCCATCTTGTTTTATCTTTTGGTTAAGTAACTTTAAGGAGCTGTAGGAGCTCCCACAAAAAACAAGCCTTAAATATAATGAAATACCATTTTTTGAATGAGACCCGGAGGCTTCCTGGCAACCCTCCTTCCCACTGGTCGGTAGTTTTTCACGGGTTTTGACATCCAGCCTCAGAACTGAAGGTGTGGATAGCCGGCATGGGGTCTGGGGCTCCCCTTTCCCCCTCCCAGGGAGCGGGGAGCTGTGCAACTAGTGGCGCGGTGACGGTTGTGACATCAGTACCAGTAGCGCGAGCACTCAGCGTAATATGGAGAAAGAGCCTGGATACAGGGGAGATACCAGCTGCACTTAAATCTGCAGATATAGCTCCTCTGCACAAGGGGGGTAGTAAAGCCTTGGCAAAAAATTATAGACCAGTTGCACTAACATCACACATAATAAAAGTGTTTCAAAGAGTGATTAGGAATCAAATTTCTAGTTTTATGGAAAGTAATGAGCTATACAATCCAGGACAACATGGATTTAGAGCGGGCAGATCCTGTCTGTCACAGTTACTCAACCACTACTCAACCACCGCGATACAAAGATGCGAGAAACAACTACACGGCAGTGAGGAGAGAGGCAGAAAGAAATTTTGAAAAAGAGATTGCAATCAAATGAAAAACAGAACCAGGTCTATTCTATAAATTCATAAACAACAAATTGCAGGTAAAGGATAATATTCAGAGGTTGAAAATGGGAAATAGATTCATGGAAAATGAAAAGGAAATGTGTGAAATATTAAACAAAAAGTTCCAAAGTGTGTGTGTACAAAATGAAATCTTCAGGGAACCAGACACAATAAGAATTCCACAGAACAACATAGAGCACATAGAGGTGTCTAGAGACAAAGTGGAAAAAATCCTCAAGGAGCTAAGTAAGAAGAAAGCAGTTGATCCAGATGGAGTTTCACCATGGGTTCTGAGAGAATGTGCACCTGAGCTCAGCATTCCACTTCAACTGATTTTTCAGGCATCCCTGTTTACAGGAGTTGTAGCTGATGTGTGGAAAAAGGCTAATATAGTTCCAATCTACAAAAGTGGAAGCAGAGAAGACTCCCTTAATTATAGACCTGTATCACTGACAAGTGTAACAGTCAAAATATTGGAAAAAATAATTAAAACTAAATGGATAAAATACCTGGAGAAAAACGATATAATATCAGACAGACAGTATGGTTTTCAATCTGGAAGATCCTGTGTAACAAACTTACTCAGTTTTTATGATCGAGCCACAGAGATTTTACAGGAAAGAGATGGTTAGGTTGACTGCATCTATCTGGACCTAAAAAAGGCTTTCGACAGAGTTCTCCATAAGAGGTTGTTCTGGAAACAGGAACATATTGGAGGGGTGACAGGTAAGCTTCTAACATGGATGAAAAATTTCTTGACAGAAAAATGAGGGCCATAATCAGAGGCAAGGTATCGGATTGAAGGAATGTCACGAGTGGAGTACCACAGGGTTCAGTTCTTGCACCGGTAATGTTCATTGTCTACATAAACGATCTACCAGTTGGAATACAAAATTATATGAACATGTTTGCTGATGATGCTAAGATAATAGGGAAGATAAGAAACCTAGATGATTGTCATGCTCTTCAAGAAGACCTGGACAAAATAAGTATATGGAGATTTGATGTCTGATGATCTAACGTTTAGGGAGCATAACAAAGCAAATATTGCGTCAGCCAGAAAAATGATAGGATGGATTACGAGAACTTTCAAATCCAGGGATCCCATCACAATGGTTGTACTCTTCAAGTCACTTGTGTTGTCCCGTCTCAAGTACTGCTCAGTACTCACTTTCCCCTTCAGGGCAGGAGAGATTGCTGATATAGAGAGAATACAGAGAACATATACGGCACACATAGACGAGATAAAACACCTAAATTATTGGGATCGTCTCAAAGCTCTCCAAATGTATTCTGTAGAAAGGAGACGAGAGATATACCAAATAATATACACATGGAAAATACTGGAGGGCCAGGTCTCAAATCTACACAGTAAAATAACAATGTACTGGAGTGAACGATATGGAAGAAAATGCAGGATTGAACCAGTGAAGAGCAGAGGTGCCATAGGCACAATCAGAGAGCACTGTATAGACATCAGAGGTCTGCGGTTGTTCAACGTCCTTCCAGCGACTATAAGAAATATTGCCAGAACAACCGTGGACATCTTCAAGAGAAAACTGGACTGTTTTCTAAGAGAAGTTCTCGATCAGCCAGGCTGTGGTGGGTATGTAGGCCTGCAGGCCGCTCCAAGCAACAGCCTGGTGGACCAAACTCTCACAAGTCGAGCCTGGCCTCGGGCCGGGCTTGGGGAGTAGAAGAACTCCCAGAACCCCATGAAGCAGGTATCAAGCAGGTCATGTTCGTTTGCTCATTTTTTGTTTGGGGGGAGTTCTGTCCAACAGCTTTCAGTAGCAATATTTTAACCAGATAGGGATTGTTTTGGGCGCCTACCTTTCTGGGTGCCTGACCCGGTCAATGGCAGTTAAAATGCTTCCAACCACACGGGGGTTTCTATATGCCATTGCTCCTCGTTCCTCTCTG
Organism: Procambarus clarkii; assembly: GCF_040958095.1. Taxonomy (NCBI): domain Eukaryota; kingdom Metazoa; phylum Arthropoda; class Malacostraca; order Decapoda; family Cambaridae; genus Procambarus; species Procambarus clarkii. Next base: position 9,817,111 of record NC_091155.1, read on the forward strand.
AGGGGGTCAGGTTCTGGCTCATAAGTCACCAGTAGGCCTAGAACTCTATTCGCTTTGACTGATGCCAGGGTCTAATACTAACGCCTGAAGGCACTCTGTGCAGTGTGTGGTGGTTAATGTTTCACACATTTCTTTTTAATTTTTTATGAAGCTGTTTCCCCATTTTCAATCTCTGAATATTACATTTCACCGGTAATTTGCTTTTAATGAACTTATAGAATAGGCGTGGTTCTGTTTTATATTTGTCCACTATCCCTTTCACAAAATTTCTTTCTGCCTCTTTCCTCACTGCCGTGTGTGGTTGTTTCGTGGCTCTATGAACCGCTGGTATGTTTGAGGGTTGAGGGAAACGAGACAAGTCGTGTCCATTTTGCTTTTTTCAGTGGACACGACTTGTCTCGTGTCTTTTTCGTTACCCCAGTGAAGTAGTCAAACCTTTTTTCAGTGGACACGAGTTGTCTCGTGTCTTTTTCATTACCCCGGTGAACTAGTCAAAACTTTTTTTCAGCGGACACGAGTTGTCTCGTATCTTTTTCGTTACCCCGGTAAACTAGTCTAAACTTTTTTTCCTGGGTGACACGACTTGTCTCGTGTCTTTTTCGTTACCCTGGTGAACTAGTCAAAACTTTTTTCAGCGGACACGACTTGGCGCAGATGTTCGCAAGACAGTGTTCAACATAACTTAATTTATTCAATAAATTACTAACTACTACAACAAAACAAAAGAAATATCAATGACATTACTCGAAATCCTTCCTGTGACACTTTCAATGACAGCTAAAGACCAGCCCCTCGGACTGCATAATGAACTAACTCGAACATACGACGTGAACACAGAGGAATCAATCAAGCAAGAATACAGACACAGATCTATAATCACACTGGCAACTATGACACAGTAGGTTCTGAAACATGTCTCCAGTAACCTCTTAACTGTTCTATGCCTCTGTGCAGTCTACACCTGCAATAGCGGTTGCAATGCAATAAAATCAGTAGCCTGTCAATGACACATCAATGACTAATGGGTTCACTGGCAACTCCAGCAATCCTTCCTCAAATTAATCTTTACGTTAACACTCCGTCCCACGGACGATCAACAATCAATAACAATTTGATTTACGTTAATAACAAGGTAACATTTACGTTAATTTAATAACTCTTACAACTGTCACTAGTAACGCGGAAATTACACAACACGCTACCCGTCAAGCATTCAGTGAGTAAATCCCATTAATCCCTGTACTTCCAGACAGCTGATTAATCTCTTTACTAGTTACATTACTTTATGTTAATTTACGTTATCAGTTATTATCACTCAACGATGGTAATCAATGATTTTACAATGTCCAAATTGCTAAGAGAACGGTAATCACTCATGATTACCTTTAGAGCAATTAATTACTATCGTCAAGATCAATAATTAAACAATTAAATATGCAACCTTTCACACTGGCTCAGGAATTTACATTAAGGTATGAATTCCGTCCAAGCCTTTCATACTCAGACCAATTCAGGTGATTAAGGACACTAATCACCACGTTTACGTTGTTCTAAAATGATGTTACTCTTCCCAAGAGTCAATCAAGGGCAGATACTTCCGGACAGATAAATAACGACGTTACGTTAATGGAACAATGGAGCCTTCGTGTGAGTCGATCAAACACGGATCAAAGTTAATTACTTTGACTTCCTGAAACACGTCAATTACCCGGCCCACTGACCATTAATTACGACAGACAATACTCTTATTCTTATCTGGCTGATGGCTAGACTACCCTGAGACTACCGTAGCTGCTTGCAGGAGAGTAATTAACCCAAACTTATCTTAAGTTACTCAAATTGTCAAAGAACAAATTCTCTTAAAGCAATGGGAGTTCCCTTGGTTACGTTATAATAATTGCCTCGCAATCACCTCACTGAATACTGGACTTCGATGTCCTACCAGATAACAGGAGAATATTAAAACCCAAGTACTCGCCTTCAGCAAAGTTCACCCATGACAATGATAATCACACTAACAAATCACAGTGATTTACGTTTCAATCCAGTTGCAATGACAATACTGCAGAACACTAGTAAATAACCCTCAGAGCATGACAAGATGTTTGATGACAGAGCAAACACAAGATGTTTCGGGTACTGCATTTACTTAGGTCCGCACACTTAACATGTGCACTTAGCAAGTGTACTGGCTTCCACAGGCAGAAGAGCACCATTGTAAGTGAGCTGGTGAACCATCCCCTCACAGCTGTATTTAGTGGGTTCAAACTAACTACTGAGTGGATTCTGATTCCTTTCTTTTCTGTGTGAATCTTTAAAGTTGTCTCATTTGCTTTGCTTACTTTCTGGATGTTTGGTGAAACATCCAGAATCTTGCTAGTCTCCAAGGGGCAACATGGAATCATAGGGATTTTGTATCTTGTATGGAATTGTAACGTACGTTTATGTTACGTTGTTGAGTTGATTAGATACACAGTGTTTAGTGAGTTTCATATTTATTTAGTAGTCTTGGATACAGCAGTGTCGTAAACGTTGAGACAAAGCCTGGAGCAGAGCAGAGCTGAGTGTGGCCGGAGTTGCAGAGCTCTATGTGGAAGAGCGTTGTAGCTGGATGAGGTCGTAGTCTGCTGCCTGCTCTGTGTCGAAGCTGTAGCGTCTTGGGTCAATTAGAACTGCCTACACCGAGTACTACATTCTTGACTGGAGATTGTACTGGTTTGCTATTCTCAAGTCGCTGGCTTATAAACGGAGACTACACCTCACAGTAAGATAGGAGGGTGGAAAAACCGTTACCTGTAAATAGGGATAGGATTATAGCTTGTGTAATTAGTTATGCCATTAACACTTTCGCGCCCCCTTGGATGGTAAAAAAAAAAAGTGGTTTGTGCGCTCAGCGTTTTTGCCACATAAGCGTAAAAACAAAAATGTGTATACTCTTTTTACTCTCCTGACCTTAGTTCTCAAGCTACGTATTTCATTTTGGTACCAACGTGTTCACAATAAAATTCACTAGAAGAACATCAGTAAAAAAGTCACGAAATATATAGGGATACCAGCACCAAATAAATAACTACGAAGATGACTCGCCGTGAGCGCCCAACAGCAACAAAATGTTTTTACTCTTGGGATTGTTATCATCTCCACACTTGTCCTACAGCGTTAATTTTGGTATCAATGGACTCGCAATGAAATTCCCAACACGGTGATATGAATATAAGCGTGAAATAATGATTGCGGCCCACCCGCAAGAGAGTGGGAAGTGGTGAAATTGTTACCCGGTATCGGTGACGGGACAACACATGTGCGATACGGCGCTTTGAAAGTTTATACTTATTTCACTCTCATGACATTATTATTCTATGTACGTCATTCATTTTTGTGTCAGTGTTCGCAATAGAATGTTCTATGAGCCCGTAGGTAAAAAAGATCAACAAAGCGTAAGATAGAATAGCGCCAAATATAAAACAACGCTGGAACATATCAGTGAGCGTCAAACACACACGAAATGTTTTTACTTTTGTTATGTTTGTCAAGTTTATACTTGTTGCACACAGTTATTTTTGGTTGTACATTGATCGGAATAAAATTCCCTAAACAGACATATGCATATAATACATGATATGGGGGAAGTATTACCAGTATAAACGGCTAAAGTCACCCACCTGCAACCCGTTTGGGACACTCATGCAGACACACGCTACACCCAAAAAAAAATCTATGAAGGTTCGAGTCTACTTATGGCAGTTTGTGATACAATGTTCATTCTGGTATCAAAATACTCGTTTCAGTTTGTAGTTCATGCGATTTTCAGAATCAACTGAATCGCTGGAGGTTCAACATTTGAGTCAGAGTCATCTGACAAAACCGTCTCGTCAAATGGCAGTGTGCCAGACATTTCGGGTTCTGATTCGGTTGCTGCTTCAGCTTGAGGTGTTGAAGTGAACAAGGGCCGCCTCACACCAGATGGTCCAGGAGTTTGCATGGCGTCAGCATAGGCAGGACCTGTGTCATCATTTATGTCTGGAGCGTGCCGCAAGTGTTGAGATACTGTTGCTGTTTGAGGCCAATCTTCCGGGTCCCAGCACAATTGGGCCCAATTTGCCACCTCGTGGAACTGTAGCAATGTTAGCTTTTTTTGATCAGTTGTGTTGTATTTGTACAAAACAAAGGCATTATGCAAAGCCATTTGCAGGAAATAAAACGTTATCTTTTAGGTCCAATTGTGAGTTTTCCGGGTAAAATGGTAATACCATTTGATCGAAGTGGTCCACACCTTTCATGAACTTATTGTACCATGCAGCCTAGTGGTGAGAGAGAGCCTCATGGCGTGCAGTTTGAAACAAACCCAAAGTAAATCGGATTAAAATTGAATTTTATACAAATATTTTAAAAGAGGACATAAATTTATGTCCACCATGCGGGAGCGGGTAGGCGAAACAGGACACCGGGAAGAGTCCTCATCCGCAGAAAGTGTTAAGATGATGAGATAATGGAGTGAGTATAAGATTACTTGCTACAGAATTATCTCGTCGAGCTAGCATCAAGGAGCCACCATTCAGCCTCGCTAGGAATGCAGGGCTTTTAACATGAATGTGCCTTACATACATGTTGCAGCAATAGCTACTGTCAATTTTGCTAGCTTGAGTTACAGTATTTTGTTGTAATGGTCCACAAGGGGGAATGTGGTTGGAAAAAGAGGAATGAGATATGAGAAATAGGGACCACTACACTAATCTTGTGTGTTTTCCTCCCAACCCAGAATAATAATAATATTGCAGCTGTATTATTATTATTATTATTATTATTATTATTATTAATTTTTATTGGGGACAGGCAATCTGAATATATATACTTTAGGCTTATATTGGGGTTAAACTACAATAGTTCAACCCCCCATGGTTGATCTACTGACCTTTCCCAGGATGCTACCTCACAACAGTTGACTACCTCCATGGTACATATTCACTGCTAGGTGAGCAGTTGCATTAGGTGAAAGGAAACATGCCCAACCACGTCTATCCTACCTGGGATTCAAACCTGGGATTCCTGTTTGTTAGTCTCAGTCTTACTTGGGTTTGTGTGTTGTTTACCCAAATCAATGTTGTAACTGTCCTGTGTCTGTGTCTACAGGAGTGGGTGACTGCCGTGGACATCCGCATCATCTTGGACCGCCTCAATACCTTCAGGGATGAAGTCTTTGGCGACCCCAGGGTTCTCAAGTCCTACTTCTATGCCATCACCGACCTGGCTGTGGGTGGCAGGTAAAGTGATATGAGGGTGATGGTGTATTGTGTTGGGGAGATGTATAGTTTGAGAGGGTTTTACTTACCTATCACTGCTTACCTATCATAAAATGATAGACTACAGGGGAAATAAGATCTAACTCTTTATGTCCCGCCTCGTAGCCATTTAAACCTGATGGACTAATTACCTCTCTCAACATTTGCATTTTCATCATATTTTCTCTTAACCCTTGGGCTGCATGCCTATTATTCCCAAAAAACTCCATAGTGCAAGGGGGGAAAAATCAATACAAAATTATTTTCTTTTAATATTGTTAGTGTTCCTTGATCACAGGGAAAAAAAATGTATGTGGCCTACTTTGGCCATGATGGAGTAAGGTAGTCCGGCAATTTATGGGTGTTGAGAGATCAGTCGCCCTGCTGTGGTCTGCCTCAGCCCTTCCCTATGGGGTGGCAGTTGCCTCAAAGATATTTTTATTTATTTCAATGTCTTTGGTTTTCTCTGGGTTTATACAGTAATATTATATTTCTACATAAAAAAGTGCATAATTTTATATATTTATATAATGAAACCATCGAATATAATGAAACACCAATTTCTAGGTGAGCCGCGGCGGCTCCTTGAAGCAGCACTGATAGTGTACCATCTACTAGGTTGCATTGGCTGCAGAGTTCTATAGGCATACTGGGGAACTAGTGTCAGAACCTGGCCTCCCTCACAGAGGTGCAGGGAGCTGTGATATGAATATTTATTTATTTATGCCACCACTGGGGAAAGCACCCAGAAAGTCAGCATGATAAAAAAAAAAAACACTGCTGGCTTCGAACGAGGTTGCAGCCTCAAAAACCACCGAAAGAACTCTCCCAACTACAATATGTAAGCAAACAATCAAAATCTCTTCAAGCATAAGCTCGTCTGCTCCACCTTCCCCACTCATTTGGAGGAAGGAGGGAGGCAGCCTGCAGTCAGAACCCCTGCCCCCAATGACCTGAAGGAAAGAAAGACCCAGTATCTTGTCACTGTACTTGGGCCCTGGCACTCATATGTGGCTTTGGGTCATATCTCTTGGTTGGGTGTCATCCTCATTTTCATTCCTGTGGTGCTCCCTCCTCCCTGGTAAATGCTCACTTGTTTTCCCTCTCTGTGTGTAACTCTGGTCAACCTCCAAAACCTTTGCACCTGAATATCAGCCCAGGACATACACGTGAACACAACTGAGAGAGCAGTATATCTCTGAATGTCTTGGCTGTGCAGTATTGGTCAACAAACTAGTAGGGTGTGGACAATGAGGGCCCTGTAGTCTCCACATGGGCACCACTTCCCTGGGGCTGTTTTTTTAAATATGAAGGAGTGAGGCCCACAGACTGTTTGATGGTCGGAGTTTTACCGCTTTCTGTAGCTTGTTGAATTCCATGTAGGCTGCAGCCAATCATTCTGGAGCAAGGCAGCATGGTCTGGTGATGGTGGGTGATGCACTGCATGATGGTGTTGTACTTCAGGTGGAATACTGGCAGGTTGGGTTATATCTTTAAATTCGTCCAATAGCTAAGTGCTAGTACTAAGAAGTAAGATCACAAAATACATGGAATCACAGCATCTCCATAACCCTGGACAACATGGTTTCAGAACAGTGTGCTCTTGCCAATCACAGTTGCTGGACCACTATGACATGGCCTTAGATGCCATGGAAGACAAATAAAACGCTGATGTAATTTGTACAGATTTTGCAAAAGCCTTTGACAAATGAGACCATGGTGTTATTGCACACAAAATACATTCAAAAGGAATACTGGAAAAATAGGCAGATGGATCTACAATTTCCTGACTAACAGAACCCAATGTGTAATAGTCAACAAAATAAAATCTGGTCCATCAACCGAGAAGAGCTCAGTCCCTCAGGGCACTGTGCTTACTCCAGTATTTTTTCTCAACCTCATATCGGACATTGACAAGGACACAGCCTATAGTTCTGTATCTTTCTTTCTTTGCAGACGACACTAGAATTTTTATGAAAGTAGAAAACATGGAGGACACCGCAAACCTCCAATCAGATATACTGTAAATCAGGTCTTTTTATGGGCTACAAAAAATATTGTAGTGTTTAACAAAGATAAGTTCCAACTTATGCGCTACAGTAAAAATTAAAATATAAAAATGGAAACCACATACAAAATGCAGTCAAATCATAACATAGAACGAAAAGGCAATGTAAAGAATTTGGGTGTACTCATGTCGGAAGTTTACTCACAATAAAGTAGCCGTCATAACTGCAAGAAAAATGACAGGTTGGATAACAAGAACCTTTCACAATAGAGATGCTATACCGATGCTGATAATTTTCAAGATGCTAGTGCTCTCTAGAGTGGAATACTGTTGCACAATGACAGCACCTTTCAAAGCTGGAGAAATTGCTGACTTGGAGAGCGTGCAGAGATCCTTTACTGCTGGAATCCACTCAGTAAAACATGTAAACTATTGGGACCGACTAAAATGCTTAAATTTGTATTCTCTTGAGCGCAGGCAAGAGAGATACATAATAATTTACATGTGGAAAATAGTAGAGGAGCTTGTCCCAAACCTGCACACAGAAATAACACCACATGAGACCAGAAGGCATGGAAGGATGTGCAGAATACCCCCGTTGAAGAGCAGAGGTGCAATAGGTACTCTGAGAGAGAACTCTATTAACATCAGTGGCCCGAAACTGTTCATGACGCTTCCACTACAAATAAGGTGCATAACAGAAGAATTAAATTCCAGTATTCCAGTGGAGTATGTTAACCTGGTGGAATCTATGTCTTTCGAGGATACTTCATTCCAGACTATTAGGAAGGCAACTGGTAGAGATCCCAAATTAAATCTGTTGATGAAATATGTTAAATATGGTTAGAATGATAATTTATTATTGTCAGAGTATGCTGCAGTAAATGGTGACCTTAGTATTCACCAGGATGTACTCTTGTATAGGAATAGAGTGGTGTTGCCTGGGGAACTGAGATGTAAGATTTTGGAACAGCTGCATGTAGGCCATAATGGCATAAATGCTATGAAAGCAGAAGCTAGAAGTTGGGTTTAGTGGCCAAAAATAGACCAGGATATTGCTGAGGTAACAAAAAATTGTCATATTTGCTTTAAGAATTATCAAAAACCACAGGCCCCAGTACTTTCTTGGCCATGCACTGGAAAACCCTGGTCTAGACTTCATATAGATTATGCTGGACCTATGGATAACAAATATTACCTAGTGGTGGTGGATTCATACACCAAATTTCTGGATGTTCATGTGTGTAATTCCACCACATCCTCTGTAACTTGTGAATTACTAAGGAAAACATTTTGTAATTTTTGATTACCAGACATGGTTGTGTCAGACAATGCTCCTTATTTTGTTTCTGTGGAAATGGAGGATTTTTTTTTTTAGAAAAAATGGTATTAAACATATAACACCTGCCCCCTATAATTCTTCTTCAAATGGTCTAGAAGAGAGAGCAGTGAGATCATTGAAAGAAGGGTTAAAGCGGTTTACAGAGGGTACTATTAATACAAGGCTTTGTAGATTTTTATATAATCAAAGGAAAACTGTTCATTCTACTACTGATAAATCTCCTTCTGAATTACCGTTTAATAGGCGCTTTAAAGTGCACCTGGAAGCAGTAAAGACAGATCCCAAAAGATAAATCGGTAACTAGCTTGACCAGTCAGTTGGCTTAGGGAGAGGAACTGTTGTTTAACGAGGGGGATGCCGTATATGCAAGGAATTTTGGAATTGGTAAACCTTGAGTACAAGGAAAAATTAGGGAAGACTTGGGCTGCAGGAATTTCACTGTGCAAGTGCAGTGTTTTGGGAACATTAATTGGAAAAGGCATGCAGATCAGCTCATGCCAAGGTTCACAGGGAATTTTGAAGACCCTTCAGGTGGGGATGGGGCAACTAGTGATATCCATCCTTATAATGAAGGGATAGCAGTACCTGCAGGAGACCGGGAGACAGAGCAAGGGGCAGCAGAGGGTAATGGGGATACAGTTAACCCTATGGACTCTACAAGGAGTAATTCAGAAGAATGTTTCCCAGAAGTAACAGGTCAGGACTCCCAGTTGAGAAAATCAGGAAGTCATACGACCGCGTGATAGACTTAACCTGTAGGGATATAGTTTATTTAAAAGGGGAGTAATGTTGGGATTGAGTACTAAAGATGTTGGAGGTAGCATGTTTGGAGCAGATGCTCTTTTTGTTTATAATCTTGTAAATAGTAATTCATGTACCTGAAAATTGTTTTGTTGTTGTTATTGTTGGTTGAGAATAAAACCATGTGGATCAAGATTGCTTTTCTTCAGCCTTCAACCATAACACTGAGTCCATGAAGAGTCAATAGTGTTGCAGATAATCCCAGCAGAGGATTAGGTTGTTCAACATCCATGAGGAGAAAGGTTCACTGAAATTGGTGCAAAGGATCAAAATGAAGAACCAGGATGCATGTTCCATATGTATGGACTGACGTCCATAATCTGTTATACCATTGCTGGTGGCTATCCTTAAGCTGTATGTCCCTGTGCTCTGGGAGGCTGTGGTCACATTTTTGCCTCCCAGCTCGCGTGTAAACAGGCTGTGCTTACCTCTTCTTTGCAATCGGTGTGGGGCCCTGGCTTTCCTTTCCGCCTCTCCTTTTTCTCCGTTGCTTTTCATGAGGAAGTTGTGAAGCAATTCTTGTCCCCTATGGCTCATGCTTGTCAGCCAGTGCCGGCCTTGGGGACATACATACGGTCTTTTTGAGGCCGTATGTATTTGAGGGTGTCCTCATTTTCCAAGACAGTTTGGTAGGGCTAGGCAACACCTCCTGTTGGTTGAGGTAAACCATCTTCAGGGCCAGTGGCTTGGCCTTCTGCATTTCCCTTGGGTGGTTCTTTGCCTGGGTAGTGCCATGTTCCCTCCATTCAATAGCCCAGTTCAAGAGATTTGAGCCAGCCTTTTTACAGTTTGCCCCTTGGTGGGGCAGTGGGGGTGGGGGGAGGTTGGTACAGTTTGCCAACACGCTACTGTTAGGGAGTAACAGTAACAGCACCAACAGTGTTACTATTAGGAAGATCTTTTACTTCCCAAACACCAAGATCCTTTAGATTCAGTGTTCCTTCCCCTGTGAAGCCCAGAAACTACTGCATCAAGACATTAAAGTCCTCAACACTAGTACTCCATCATGCTTCCTTACACAAGTAGAATACCTAAACTTAATTCAATGTTTTAGGTGCTACCATTATACTAGTACAATATATGTGCTATATATGTCACACATATAGAATATAATTCATTGTGTCGGAGACAGGACGCCAAGTTATAAATACAGTATATGTTAGGCTTATACTGAGGTCCCTCCCACCTGGGTCAAATTACTGACCCCACCCAGGATGTAACCCCACAACAAGGTGACTGACTCGTAGGTACCTATTTACTGCTAGGTAAACAGGTGCGTGAGGCAAAAAGAAAGACGCCCAACCATTTCTGTGCCACCTGGGATTTGAACCCGGAATTTTCAATTGTGAGTCGAGAACGAACCCAACTGTACTACCCAGACCACTACAAAAAGTGGTCAAGGACAACATCAAATCTGCTCTGCCTTGGGTCACTTTTGGACAAAATGTCCTCACAGGAGCTGGTCGGCTGAGCGGACAGCACGCTGGACTTGTGATCCTGTGGTCCCGGGTTTGATCCCGGGCGCCGGCGAGAAACAATCGGCAGAGTTTCTTTCACCCTATGCGCCTGTTACCTAGCAGTAAAATAGGTACCTGGGGTGTTAGTCAGCTGTCACGGGCTGCTTCCTAGGGGTGGAGGCCTGGTCGAGGACCGGGCCGCGGGGACACTAAAGCCCCAAAATCATCTCAAGATAACCTCTAGATAACCTAAACACACACACATACACACACGGACATGCAGACCTGGGAAACAGGGTTGGTTCAACAGAAATTGTGAGAGGGCCAGAGATCAAAAGACAAAAGTATGGAATCATTATAGAAAGAGGCCAAACCCCCAAACATCACCAGCGATACAAAGATGCAAGAAACAACTACACGTCAGTAAGGAGAGAGGCAGAGAGGGACTTTGAGAACGGTATAGCAGACAAATGTAAATCAGATCCAGGCCTTTTCTATAAATTCATTAAAAGTAAGCTGCAGGTAAAGGATAATATACAGAGGTTAAAAATGGGGGTCAGATACACTCAAAATGAAAAGGAAATGTGTGAAACATTAAACGAAAAGTTCCAAAGTGTGTTTGTACAAAATGAGATCTTCAGAGAGCAAAACACAATAAGAATTCCACAGAACAACATAGAGCATATAGAAGTGTCTAGAGATGAAGTGGAAAATATGCTAAAGGAGCTCAGTAAGAATAAAGCAGTTGGCCCAGATGGAGTTTCACCATGGGTTCTGAGAGAATGTGCATCTGAGCTCAGCATTCCACTTCACCTGATCTTTCAGGCATCCCTGTGTACAGGAGTCGTAGCAGACGTGTGGAAAAAGGCTAACATAGTTCCAATCTACAAAAGTGGCAGCAGGGAAGACCCCCTCAATTATAAACCTGTATCATTGACTAGTGTAATAGTGAAAGTATTGGAAAAACTAATCAAAACTAAATGGGTAGAACACCTGGAGAGAAATGATATTATATCAGACAGTATGGTTTTCGATCTGGAAGATCCTGTGTATCGAATTTACTCAGTTTCCATGATCGAGCCACAGAGATTTTACAAGAAAGAGATGGTTGGGTTGACTGCATCTATCTGGACCTAAAAAAGGCTTTCGACAGAGTTCCACATAAGAGGTTGTTCTGGAAACTGGAAAATATTGGAGGAGTGACAGGTAAGCTTCTAACATGGATGAAAAATTTCCTGACTGATAGAAAAATGAGGGCAGTAATCAGAGGCAATGAATCGGACTGGAGAAATGTCACAAGTGGGGTACCACATGGTTCAGTTCTTGCACCAGTGATGTTTATTGTCTACATAAATGATCTACCAGTTGGTATACAAAATTATATGAACATGTTTGCTGATGATGCTAAGATAATAGGAAGGATAAGAAACTTAGATGATTGTCATGCCCTTCAAGATGACCTGGACAAAATAAGTATATGGAGCACCACTTGGCAAATGGAATTTAATGTTAATAAATGCCATGTTATGGAATGTAGAATAGGAGACCATAGACCCCACGCAACCTATATATTATGTGAGAAATCTTTAAAGAATTCTGATAAAGAAAGAGATCTAGGGGTGGTTCTTGATAGAAAACTATCACCTGAGGACCACATAAAGAACGTTGTGCGAGGAGCCTATGCCATGCTTTCTAACTTCAAATTCAAAATTCAAATTCAAATTCAAATGTTTATTCAGGTAAAGTACATATATACAAGAGGTGATACAAAAATTGATAGATTTATAGATAGAGCTAGTACATACAATGCCTAAAGCCACTATTATGCAAAGCGTTTCAGGCAGGAAAAACATTAAAGACTAAAACTTAATACTAATTGAGAATAAAGTATAAAATGTGTTGAGAAAAATAAAAATAAAAATAAAAAAGGGGGGAACATGGCAGAAAAACAGCAAAAATACAATTATGTCGACAAACAGCATTGTTTAAAAATGACAGACATGGGTTGACAATAGAGGGGTAAGGTAAGTTACAGGGAATTTATTAGGTAGTGCTTCGTTTTTGTCTTAAACTGGTTGAGAGAGGTACAGTCTTTAACATGGTTGGGAAGGTCATTCCACATTCTGGGTCCCTTGATTTGTAGAGCATTTCTAGTTTGATTAAGTCGTACTCTTGGAATATCAAAACTGTATTTATTTCTGGTGTGGTGCTCATGGGTTCTGTTACAACCTTCAATGAAGCTTTTGAGGTCAGGATTGGCATTACAGTTCAGCATTTTATATATGTATAATACACATGAGAGAATGTGCAGTGACTGAATATCTAACATATTCAGAGATTTGAGTAGAGGTACCGAGTGATGTCTGGGGCCAGAGTTGGATATTGTCCTAATAGCAGCTTTGTGTTGAGTAATTAGAGGACGTAAATTATTTTGGGTAGTAGAACCCCAAGCACAAATACCATAGGTGAGATAGGGATAGATGAGGGAGTAATAGAGAGTCACCAGGGCAGGGCGGGGTACATAATATCTGATGTTAGAAAGAATGCCAACAATTTTTGAAACTTTTTTTTTTATATACAAAGGGGCCTCGACTTCCGATGCTAATCCATTCCCAGAGATGGATCGGAAGACGAAATATCGGAAGTCGAAGCGAATTTTCCCATAAGAAATAAAGGGATTTGAATTAATCCGTTCCTCACCCCCCAAAATATTAACATAAAAATACATTTTATACTGAATACAATGTTTTTTCTAACTACAATACAGTACCAAAGTTACTCTTATCTTTATGGAGGGCTCTTGATGGCATATGGAAGATGGTGATGGTGGAGGAGGAGAGTTGTTACTGTTTGGAAGGGGAGTCCCCTTCCATTATCACATCAGGCAGTGATGTTTTCTCTGGGTAATCTCTCTCTCCTACGTTTTGTCTGAATACCACTAGGACCTGGTTGTGGTTCAGTGCTTGTTTTTCTCACAACAAATTTGTCAAGAGACATTTGTTTTTCCATTCGTTTTAACATTTGTCTGTAATGATGCATCACTTTAGCACCCATAATGTCCTTTTTCTTATCCAGTATGGTGGATATTGTTGACTGAGATTTGTTGTACTGCCTAGCCAGTCCAACAACCCCCACACCATCTTCATGTTTACGAATGATATCTTGTTTCTGCTCTACGATCATCTTTACATGGGATCTCATATGTTGGGCCTTATCACTGACTTTCCTGGGACTCATGGGGTGATATATAATAATTACTTTAATGTTCAAAATGCAAAAAATCTCCACAATAGCGAAATTTCTTATAGGCGCGATCGTCACTAAACGGGCAGCTGTAGTAAACTGAGGCAGGTCGGCTGCGCGACCAGGAACCACGCGCTCAGTCGACCCGAACGTGTACCAAAAAATATCGCAAGTCGACGACACCATCGGATGTCGAGTCGCATTTTTCGATGAAATTTACATCGTAACTCGAAATTATCGTAAGTAGGGGCAATCGTAAGTCGAGGTGCCACTGTATATCAAAAAAAGTTTCAAAAACTGTTGGCATTCTTTCTAAACCATGAGAACAGAAGCCATGAGCACCACACCAGAAACAAATGCCTATTGATATTCTAAGAGTACGACTTAAACTAGAAATGCTCTACAAATCAAGGGACCCAGAATGTGGAATGACCTTCCCAATCATGTTAAAGACTGTACCTCTCTCAACCAGTTTAAGATAAAAACTAAGTACTACCTAATTAACTCCTTGTAACCTACCTCACCCCTAAATGTCTACCCATGTCTACTATTTTAAACAATGCTGTTTGTTGATCAAATTGTATATTTGCTATTTTCAGCCATATTCCCCCCCCCCTTTTTTTATTTTTTATTTTCTCAACACAGTTTATACTTTAATCTCAATTAGTATTAAGTTTTAGTTTTAATGTTTTTCCTGCCCGAAACACTTTGCGTAATAGTGGCTTTAGGCATTGTATGTACTAACTCTATCTATAAATCCATCAATGTTTGTATCTCACCTTGTATGTATTTACTTTATCTGAATAAACATTTGATTTGATTTGATTTGATTTGTTGTCTGCATGTGTGTGGTGTGTGCATGGAAATGAGTTATGAAACAAAATATTTATACATAATAAAAGTGGAGGGGAGGGTTGGGGACACGAACAGGTGCACTTGACAAGGCAGTATAAGTGTTGTGTATACACTTACAGATGCAAGTGTAATGGGCATGCATCAGAGTGTGTGACGTCGACGGGTGAGGATGGGGAGGCCCAGCTGGTGTGTCGCTGTGAGCACAACACTGCTGGCATAGACTGCAATGAGTGTCTGCCCTTCTACAACGACGTCCCCTGGCACCACGCCACCTCCCTCAACGCCCACGAGTGTAGACGTAAGTACCACATACAAATCTTCACTATTATTGTGGTATTTCAGGCATGGATTGGCAGGCTACCATCATTAGATCCTTCTCTTCATCAGCCAGTAGCATGGAATGTTATCAGTAGAACACCTGGGATGCTTATTGCTGTCTGCCACTAAGAAATGTTGTTTGACTTTGTTCACTATTGAATAGAATTTGCCAAACCTCCTAACTGTTTGGTAGTTCCTGTGGTAATTACCTAAGTGTAATTACCTAAGTGTAGTTACAGGATGAGAGCTACGCTCGTGGAGTCCCGTCTTCCCAGCACTCTTTGTCATATAACGCTTTGAAACTACTGACGGTCTTGGCCTCCACCACCTTCTCACTTAACTTGTTCCAACCGTCTACCACTCTATTTGCGAAGGTGAATTTTCTTATATTTCTTCGGCATCTGTGTTTAGCTAGTTTAAATCTATGGCCTCTTGTTCTTGAAGTTCCAGGTCTCAGGAAGTCTTCCCTGTCGATTTTATCAATTCCTGTTACTATTTTGTACGTAGTGATCATATCACCTCTTTTTCTTCTGTCTTCTAGTTTTGGCATATTTAATGCTTCTAACCTCTTCTCGTAGCTCTTGCCCTTCAGTTCTGGGAGCCACTTAGTAGCATGTCTTTGCACCTTTTCCAGTTTGTTGATGTGCTTCTTAAGATATGGGCACCACACAACAGCTGCATATTCTAGCTTTGGCCTAACAAAAGTCATGAACAACTTCTTTAGTATATCGCCATCCATGTCTTTAAATGCAATTCTGAAGTTAGAAAGCATTGCATAGGCTCCTTGCACAATATTCTTAATGTGGTCCTCAGGTGATAGTTTTCTATCTAGAACCACTCCTAGATCTCTTTCTTTATCAGAATTCTTTAAAGATTTCTCACATAATATATAGGTTGTGTGGGGTCTATGTTCTCCTATTCCACATTCCATAACATGACATTTATTAACATTAAATTCCATTTGCCAAGTGGTGCTCCATATACTTATTTTGTCCAGGTCTTCTTGAAGGGCATGACAATCATCTAAATTTCTTATCCTTCCTATTATCTTAGCATCATCAGCAAACATGTTCATATAATTCTGTATACCAACTGGTAGATCATTTATGTACACAATAAACATCACTGGTGCAAGAACTGAACCCTGTGGTACTCCACTTGTGACATTTCTCCATTCCGATACATTGCCTCTGATTACTGCCCTCATTTTTCTATCAGTCAGAAAATTTTTCATCCATGATAGAAGCTTACCTGTCACCCCTCCAATATTTTCCAGTTTCCAGAACAACCTCTTATGTGGAACTCTGTCGAAAGCCTTTTTTAGGTCCAGATAGATGCAGTCAACCCAGCCATCTCTTTCCTGTAATATCTCTGTGGCCCGATCATAGAAACTGAGTAAATTCGATACACAGGATCTTCCTGATCGAAAACCATACTGTCTGTCTGATATTATATCATTTCTCTCCAGGTGTTCTACCCATTTAGTTTTGATTAGCTTTTCCAATACTTTCACTATTACACTTGTCAATGATACAGGTCTATAATTGATGTAATGGTTAAGACGCATGCTGCGCTTTTCACGAGCTCTTTGTCCTGGGTTCGTTTCCTGGCCGGGGAGAATTTACTGGGCGCAAGACCTTAACTCTAGCCTCTGTTTAACACTTTCGCGCTCTCGGCGCTCAAAAAAAATCAATACCCCAGATGCTTTCGGCACTTCGCGCGCCTACGCGGTAAGACCGAAAAAGTGTACACTCTTTTGACTGTCCTGACAATAATTGAAGGCGCACGTATTTAAATTTGGTATCACTGTGTTCGCAATGAAATTGTCTATAAGAGCATACCTATAAAATGCCGCCCAAGCATAAGGAGTATCAACACCAAATAAAAAACTATGCAGATCACTCGCCGAGAGCGCCAAACAGCAACAAAATGTTTCCACTCTCTTAATGGTTGCGAAGCCTACAGTTGTCCTACATCGCTAATTTTGGTATCATTGGAATCGCAATAAAATTCTCTACACGGACATATGCATATGAATGTTTAATATAAGTAATTGCCCACCCGCAAGAGTGTGTGAAGTGGAGAGTAGTTAGCCGCGAGCGCACTGGCGAAAACACAGGGGGGAAATCATGCTTGAAAAGTTTATACATTTATACGTTTCCTGACCCTACTTTTCTATGTATGTATTTCTTTTTTATACCAATGTGTTCGCAATAAAATTTTCTATAAGATGAAATGTATAACATTTGTACAAAGCATGTGTAAGAGAAGCGCCAAATATAGAACCACGTCGCTCAGTATGCGTTCGCGGCAGAAACGAACGCATTGTTTTCGTTCGTTTGATGTTTGTCATGTTTATACTTGTTGAAACATATTATAATTTGTATGACAGTGATCGCAGTAAAATTCCCTACACAGACATATACATAACACATACAAATATTTCCCACGTGTTGGATATATCAACGGCTAAAGGAAACCCACTGCCACACGGCCGCCACACCCAGAGCCACACCCCCAAACATACTTTGTGTTTTTTTTTTTTTTACTCATAGAAGTTTATGTGATATAATATTCATTCTGGTATCAAAAAATTCGCAAATAAATTCTCTACAAAACGTATATAATATAACTTCTTATAGATGATAAAAAATTCCAAATAGGTGTACTTACCCTGTCTATGTTGATTGAAGATCAACAGTTGAGCATTTTTTCTTCACTCCACCATCTTCAGGCTTCTGATCCTGAACTTGCTCATCTGATGTTTCTTAGGTGGAGTGAAGCTGTTGCCAGTGGTTATTTTTTCTCCACCCAAAATATCTTTCTTCGGTGGTACCTTGTGTAGCAAGGCGCAGCGCACAGTGCCACATCACAAGTTTTACATCCATATATCACGTCCCTCCTTTTGCCAGACTTGAAACAAACACGGCAACTTCTTTTTTTAGCCAAGTGCACGAGTTCATGCGTCAACTTGTAGTTGAGACGTTGTTCTGAATCTATAATTCTTGTATTTCTTGGATGCACTGGAGGAATATTGTCTTCTACAGGAACCACCAAACTTGTAGTAGAATCTTCTATGAAATCAGAAACATCAAGTGGTTCTATGTCCTCAATGTTCATTTCAGAATTTGTGGTTGATGAGTGGGCTTGAGGTGTTGAGGTGAACAGAGGACACCTCGCACCAGATGGCCCGGGTGTTGAAACTGCCGCGTCAGCAGGAGGAGCTGCGCTGGCATCTATGTCGGGAACATGTGGTATGCTTGTTGTTGTTGGCCATTCCTCGCTGTTCCACGCCAATAAGGCCGAGTCATAAGGCTAAGGCCAATCTGAGAGTATCCCCATCCATTTCGGTTAAAAAATGGAATTTATAGAAATATTTTTTCGATGGACGAGAAAAGTAGGCTGTTATGCGGAATCGTAAGAAAAAACGGCGACGAGTTATCTCTAATCTAAAGCGCGAAAGTGTTAACTGAACAGTAAAATGGGTACTTGGTTGTTATATGATTTTTGCGGGGTCGTATTCCAGGGAGCATAGGATTAAGGACTTGCCCGAAACACTATGCATACTAGTGGCTGTACAAGAATGTAAGAACTCTTGTACAGGTATATATAAATAAAAAAATAAATGAAGGTCATGTGTTCCATTTTGTTAGCACACAATTGCATCTGTAACGTACGATTATGTTACGTTGTTGGGTAGATTAGATAGTGTTTGCTGGGTTTCATATTTATTTACTAGTCTTGATTACAGTAGTCAGTTGGTAGCATTGTTGTAGACATTCAGACGGAGCTTGAAACAGAGCAGAGAGCTGAGTCAGGCCGGAGTCGCGGAGCTATATGTGGGAGAGCATGGCGGCTCAATAAGGACTCGTGAGTGTCTAAACTCGATGGGGAGCGAGAGTGTCATAGCTCGATGCAGTCGTAGTCTGCTGTTTGCTCTGTGTCGAAGCTGTAGTGTCTTGGGGTCGATTAGAACTGTACACGCCGAGTGCTACATTCTTGAGGTTGAAGAGATGTGGTAAATCCAAAACGTCTGTACTGGAGTTATCTGAATCACTGTAGAAATTGTACTGTTGGCTATTCGATTGATTGATGAAGATTAAGCCACCCAAAAGGTGGCACGGGCATGAATAGCCCAATAAGTGGTGGCCCTTTTGAGCCATTACCAGTATCAATAGATGATACTGGAGATCTGTGGAGGTGCGACTGCTCCCTGTGTGATGGAAGATGTCTCCCGTGGACCAAATGGATTGAGTTGGCTATTAGCATAACGCTTGCTTATATTTGATGACTACAACTCAGCTTCCTCCAACAGGATGGAAAGAATGTTACCTGTAATTATGGAAAGGATTTGAGTAGTCCTAATTAGTTTGTCATTAATCCTTTAACTGCGCGGCCTATAAATATGACATCCCCCCAGTGCGCAGGAAATGAAACCTTGGGAAAAAATTATTTTTTCCTTGGAAAGTGTCAAAAACCCCTCCCTGTATATGGGTATAGCAACGCAAGTTCGAAATTGTACTTACTTTGGCTGCTATGGGGTCCGTAAGGTGGGCCGTGACGTCATAATTTCCCGTGCGCCAGAGCAGTATGCACCCGGGGCCGGTGCGGCGCCCGGGGCGGGGCGCGCGAGTTGCCGCGAATATATTTTTGCACATTTTTTGCGCACAGTTCCAAATACATTATATTTGTTTTTACATGCTAATCCTATGTATAATGAACACGTACACTATATTATGGCAGTAAAACATCCGTACTGTCCGAAGACACTGTGTTACGTGCATGACACTTGTGTACACATGTTGCACATATTTACCATGTATCATGCTAATTTATGTATATATACAATCTATTTACAGACTATACACTGTCACACACTATATACATTCACCATCAACACATTCAGAACACCGCAAGTGTGAGCAGCCACACCCAGCCAGCTCTCCCTCACTCCTCCAACATTGTATTCAACATTACTCCTCCAAATCATACAGTTATTCACACCAATGTTTCATGTTCATTTATGTATATTTACAACATATGTACACACGCTACACTGTCACACACTATATACATTCACCATCAACACACTCAGAACACCGCGAGTGTGAGCAGCCACACCCAGCCAGCCCTCCCTCACTCCAGCATCTTACTCGCCAACATTGCTCCTCCCACCATACTGTTATTGTATTTATTACACAATTTACACATGCTATATATACCTATCTACATGTTTTATTTACCAGAACTATGCAAGTAAGCCGGTATTGTGTCCAAACAGTATAGTGGCCACCATACACTGCATGACAAATCACACAGCAGACAGCAGCTGACGCCACGATTACGACGTCATCTCCCTCATCAAAATAGCTCCTCACAACATATTCCTGGTGCTGTTATTACACTATTCCACACACACTGTATATACCCATGTACATGTGTGTTCCCCATAGCAAACCACGAAGCTAGTATGGTGAGCAAAACAAGAGTTACTGCCACAGAGTGAGGCTACCTCAATTCTCTTCCTTCCTCCCTCCCTCACCAAAATTTCTCCTTCCTACGCACAACGCTCATTATAACCACAATCCTGGTCACTAATACCTGTAAATGGATAATTGACCACAAGTTTATTTTGAAAAGGAACCTAAAAAGTCGTTTGAAGATTCCTAGATGGACGAAATAATGCTGCGGTGCTGTGGCTAATGCTGTGAACATCGTGAACAGCATTGAATCACTGATATTTGAACATTGTACCCAGTCATTATCACACTCGGGCTCTTCTATAATACTATCATGGCTAAATAAAACAGATTATATATATATTTTGACAATATTAGGCAATGCTGTGGTCACGCTGAACAGCAGTGCTGTGCGCTCATGCTGCGAGCGCCAGCCTTGGTTGCTCACTCACTACTGAGGCTCTGACACCCGGCAATGTGGACCATGATTTTTTTTTAAGATGGCGTCTGTTTACAAGACCCCTGAGGAAGCTGATGTGAACCCCATGTAGCCGCGGGAGTTTTGAATGGAACGTGAAAAATAAAAACACCCGGGGGCGCGTTGCGCATCCTAAGCCTGGGCCTGCAGGCGCGTTGCGCAGTTAAAGGGTTAAGGTAATGAGAGATTGGAGCGAGTATAAGGTTTACTCGCTACACATCTTTACTTCTCACGTTTCAATATTTTTTAATATCATTGGCAAATCTGATGATTTGTTTTAAGATGCAATCTGTGATGTTGTTAATGTAGACTACAAAAAGAGTAGCCACAAAAAAATATCTTTGTGGCACCACCAACAACGTTCTTAAAGTTGGATTTTTCTACATTTAAGACAAGTCTCCTCTTCCTTTGTGTGTGTGTGTGTGTGTGTGTGTGTCAATAAACAATTCCAACATTTTGGCAGTAATTGACCCAAAATGGCCCCAAAGTAATTCTGGGCCATTCATACATGTGATACACTGTTAATCCCTCAAAAAGTTCATGTAGACCGTGTTGACTGAGCACCTATGGTCCCTGTAGTGGATTACTGCTTTCAGAAAAGTGAGTAAGTGTGTCAAGAAGTGCCATATGTTCCCGGGTGGTCTTGGCAGTTCAGGGTTAAACGGAAATCTTCTCGCAATGCACGTCGTCAGTCGGCGGGAAGCTGCTGTGCCTTGTGGCAGATAACAACACTGATCAGTAGAAGTATGGCGAGTCCCTTGAGACCTCAGGGAGGCGAGAGCTGGACTATACACTACAAAGAAAAACAGCAGGAAGACTATCAACCCCTGTGGACTTAGACGATAAAGTGTCAGACGTCCTGTGAACTCTGGGTAGTTGTAGAAAGTTGCACTAAACGGTGATGGCCCCTCCTAACCTCAAGCCAAACTGGGAAATAAATGTGTATCTGGATTGTGCCTGGATAGGGCTTATGGAGTTCTACTCCAGCAGAGCAGGCACTAGATGGCCACCACACCTCGAGAGCACACCAGGAGCCCACCACACCCTGAGAGCACTCCAGGAGCCAACCACACCCTAAGGTCACACCAGGAGCCCACTACACCCCGAAGGCACACCAGGAGCCCATCACATCAGGCCTGGTAGCCTGGTGGAAGGCGCGCAAGAGTCGTAATTCTGCGGTGCGGGTTCGATTCTCGCACCAGGCAGAAACAAATGAGTAAAGTTTCTTTCACCCTAAATGTCCCTGTTACCTAGCAGTAAATAGGTACCTGGGACACACAGCAATCACAAATGTGTGATGCATCAAATGAACAAATCCACATGGGCCGTGACGAGGATTTGAACCTGTGTCCGAGAGCATCCCAAACGCTGCCTTAATTGACTGAGCTACGACATGGTCAAAAGGAGTTGAAACCGAAGTTCTACTGAACTTACTGGATCCTGCAGCCTCTCCAAGGCACAAACCATGGTTTTACACAACTCCCCCCATGCACTCGAGCTATGTCAATAGGCCGTTCTCCCTCTTCGCCCTTACTTCATTACACGCAGAAATCACAATTGCGTGATGCATCAAATGAACAAATCCACAAGGGCTGTGATGAGGATTCGAACCTGCATCCGAGAGCATCCCAGACGCTGCCTTAATCGACTGAGCTATGACATGGTCAAAATGAGTTGAAACCAAAGTTCTATTGAACTTACTGGATCCTGCAGCCTCTCCGAGGCACAAACCAGGGTTTTACACAACTCCCCCCATGCACTCGAGCTATGTCAATAGGCCGTTCTCCCTCTACACCCTTCATTACACACAGAAATCACAATTGTGTGATGCATCAAATGAAGACATCCACAAGGGCCGTGAGTTGTGTAAAACCCTGGTTTGTGCCTCAGAGAGGCTGCAGGATCCAGTAATTTCAGTAGAACTTCGGTTTCAACTCCTTTTGACCATGTTGTAGCTTAGTCGATTAAGGCAGCGTCTGGGATGCTCTCAGACGTAGGTTCGAATCCTCGTTACGGCCTTTGTGGATTTGTTCTGGTACCTGGGAGTTAGTTAGCTGTCATGGGCTGCTTCCTGGAGTGTGTGGTGTGGGGGAAAAAAAAAGTAGTTAGTAAACAGTTGATTGACAGTTGAGAGGCGGGCCGAAAGACCAAGCTCAACCCCCGCAAACACAACTAGGTGAATACAACTACTGTAGGTGAATACATCCCAAAGGCACACCAGGAGCCCACTACACCCCGAGGGCACGCCAGGAGCCCACCACACCCCGAGGGCATGCCAGGAGCCCACTACACCCCGAGGGAACACCAGGAGCCCACCACACCCCGAGGGAACACCAGGAGCCCACCAACGATCTACCAGTTGGAATACAGAATTATATGGACATGTTTGCTGATGATGCTAAGATAATAGGGAAGATAAGAAACCTAGATGATTGTCATGCTCTTCAAGAAGACCTGGAAAAATAAGTATATGGAGCAACACTTGGCAAATGGAATTTAATGTGAATAAATGCCATGTTATGGAAAGTGGAATTGGAGAACATAGACCCCACACAACCTATAAATTATGTGAGAAATCTTGAAAGAATTCTGACAAAAAAAGGGATCTAGGAGTGGTTCTAGATAGAAAGCTGTCACCTGAGGCCCACATTAAGAACATTGTGCGAGGAGGCTATGCTACACTTTCTAACTTCAGAATTGCTTTTAAATACTTGGATGGAGAAATACTAAAGAAATTGTTCACGACTTTTGTTAGACCAAAGCTGGAATATGCAGCGGTTGTATGGTGCCCATATCTTAAGAAGCACATCAACAAACTAGAAAAGGTGCAATGACATGCCTGTAAGTGGCTTCCAGAACTGAAGGACAAAAGCTATGAGGAGAGTTTAGAGGCATTAAATATGCAAAAACTAGAAGATAGAAGAAAAAGAGGTGATATGATCACTACGTACAAAATAATAACAGGAATCGATAAAATTGATAGGGAAGAATTCCTGAGACCCGGAACTTCAAGAACAAGAGGTCATAGATTTAAACTAACGAAACAAAGCTGCCGGAGGAATATAAGAAAATTCACTTTTGTAAACAGAGTGGTAGATGGTTGGAACAAGTTAGGTGTGAAGGTGGTGGAGTTCAAACCCGTCAGTAATTTCAAAGCGTTATATGATAAAGAGTGCTGGGGAGACAGGACACCACGAGAATTGCTCTCATTCTGTAACTACACTTAGGTAATTACACCCCAAGGGCACACCAGGAGCCCATCACACCCCGAGGGCACACTAGGGGCAAGATTCCCGAAGGTACTTACGAATGTTTTTCTTCTTAGCATCTTTGTAGCGGTTACGTCGGTATTTAGGTATGCATTTAAGAAGGAAAAATCTTTGTAAGTATGCTCCGTCACGCTAAGAGTGCTGTCAACCACTCGTAGCTTTGCGTAAACTGGATATAACTCAATTTTTCTCTACTACTCAACACGGAGGATTGATTTTATTACAGTACTGTATAAACAAAAGATTTTAACTGGAGAATTTCGTCAAGAGGCGTCCTTTGTGTTAGTTATATATGCATTCTCTGCTGAAATCTTGCAGTATATATATCTTTTATGATATTAGAATTAGTTTTATAATAGCAAGGTATTATACCAGTAATTATCAAGTAAATAAACACTGGCGAACATGAAATATGAGAGAAGGTGATGAACCTGGGCTGGTGGGAGAATTTACTACCACCAAATGCCCCTGTTCACCTAGCAGTAAGTATAGTTGGGGTGTACCTTAGCTATACATAGCCATTTTTAATTTATTTTGTTTAGTTTTATTTTGAAATTAAATCTGGGTGAGACATAAAAGAAAAATGTGTTGTGCAAATTATGTTAGGTAAGAAGGGTTAAAACTTCAACAACTTCTCTCATTGAATACTTAAACATATAATTATGACTGTATGAACTACAGTACTAACATTACATATCAATATGTGATCTTAATGATCCATGGTTAACATTTATGATTTAATAAGGATAATACTGGTAATAATAATAATAATAATAATACAAGTTATAAAAAATTTAAAACCTCTATTACTGATTTATTTTTATTGACAAGCTTAGGTATACACAGCAATGTGTTGCTATCCTATTCTATATGAAAGATTACAGTGTAGATCATAAACTAGCTACAAGCTCATCCAACATCCCCACCTCACAGGACGGCCGGTCATACATGGAATCAGGAGAGAATAAGAAATGTAAGGCTGATCTATTAGCCCCCACTAGCAAAATCTGGGTACAGCACAAGAATATCTTCCAATATTCCTGAGTGTATGAAGCAATTACAGAGCTCAAAGTACCTCATACCATTTGGTCTGAAGTCACTGATAACAGGGCAATCACAGATATAGCGTTGGAGAGTATGTCCTCTCAAGTAGGACTGAAAATAGATGTGTTTTCACCCAGAGGGTTATAAAAAACCCAACCCACACACACACTAAATAATGTTGTGAATAATGAATTTAAAAAAAGTCCACTTATAGATGTCAACCAACAAACTAACACTAAACATAGAAAAGACCTACAGTGGGGACCTCGATTTACGATGGTAATCCGTTCCCAGAGACGTATCGTAAGTCAAAGCAATTTTCCCATAAGAAATAAAGGAATTGGTTTAATCCGTTCCACACCCCCAAAAATATTAACTTAAAAATACATTTTATACTGAATACAATTTTTTCTCTAACTACAATACAGTACATATGTTTATCTTACCTTTATGGAGGACTCTTGATGCGTATGGAAGATGGTGAAGAAGGGGGAGGAGGAGAGGTGTTACTGTTTGGAAGGAGAGCCCCCTTCCATTATAGCATCAGGCAGTGATGACTTCTCTGGGGCACACTCTCCTACGTTTTGCCTGCATACCACTAGGACCTGGTTGTGATTCACTGCTTGTTTGTCTCACTAAAAACCTTTCCAGAGATTTTTGTTTTTCTATACATTTTAATTTTTGTCTGTAGTGAGGCATCATTGTGTCATTAAAAAGGTTAAGGCAACAGCCTACTGCACTGTGATTTGGGTGAGTCGTTTCAGCAAAAGTTTGCAATTCTTCCCATGCTGCACATTTTCTTTATTAATGAGGAATGGATATTCTGTACTGTCTCCTCCTCCCCGGAAGAAATTTCCTCAGCTGTCACTTGTTGCTGCTCCTTGTGAAGTTCTTCAGTAGTCAGTTCTTCGCTGTGTTCCTCCACCAGCTCACAACACTCGGAACATTATGAATGCCACTTCTTTTTTTAAATTTCTCAAACTATCCCCTGCTCGCCTTAAACTCTTTCGTATTTGCATCACTGATTCCAGGGGGTTTCTTTAAAAGGTCTTCATGCAATTTCCTTGCTTTTTCGCAAATGATGGCCTCTGAAACTCTATCACCCGCTAACTCCTTACTGTGTATCCAAATTAATAATAACTGTTCAACATCCTTAAGTGTTTGTGTTCTATGTTTCATGAGTATTGATATGCCTTTTGCCACTTTAGCACTCATAATGTCCTTTTTCTTAGCAAGTATAGTGGATATCGTTGACTGAGATTTGTTGTACTGCCTAGCTAGTTCAACAACCCGCACACCATCTTCATATTTACAAATGATCTCTTGTTTTTGCTCTGTGGTCATCGTTACATGGGTTTTCATATGTTGAACCTTACCCCTGACTTTCTTCGAACCCATGGCGTGATATATAATAATCAGTTTTATGTTCAAAAAGCAAAAAAATCACCACAAAAATGGAATTACTTATAGGCGTGATCATCACTGAGCGGGCAGTTCTAGTAAACTGAGGCAGATCGGCCCACGTGAACGGGAACCACGTGCTCGGTCGACCCAAACGTGTACCAACAAATATCGTTAGTTGACGACACTATTGTAAGTCGAGTCGTGTTTATCTATCAAATTTACATCGTAACTCAAAGTTATTGTAAATCGGGGCAATCGTAAGTCGAGGTGCCACTGTACTACATCTTATTTGGAAGCAAATCAACAAATGCAATTCAGCTTCAGATAGACAATGTTAATATCAGTAATAAAAATGATGGAAAGTTTCTTGGCCTGTTCCTAGACAAGAGACTCAACTTCAGCACCCACATACAACACATAACTAAGAAAGTCTCTAAAACAGTTGGTATACTCTTCAAAATTAGATATTATGTACCTAATTCTGCTCTCATCCCACTATATTATGCACTAATCTATCCCTATCTTAATTATGGTATCTGTGCATGGGCTTCAACCACTGCAAACCACCTCAAGTCCATCATCACCCAGCAAAAATCTGCTATCAGAATAATAAACTCTGCTTTCAGACAACACTCAGCTCCCTTGTTTAAATCCTTAAACATGCTAAACATAAACTCACTCCACACATTCTCCTGTGTCAGTTACATTTACAAAGCCCTGTTCTTAAATGCAAACCCTGCCCTGAAACTCTCCTTGGGCTGATGTAATAGGACCCATTATCAACACACCAGATATAAATATCTTTTTGATATATTCAGAGTCAAACTTAATCTGTGTAAACACTTTATGCAAATAAAGGGACCTAGTCTATGGAACTCACTCCCTAATGAATTGAAAAGCTGTCCAACTTTTGCCTCATTCAAAAACAAAACTAAAAAGTACTGTACCTAATTTCATCTTCATAGTTTCCTACCTTGTGCTTTAAAATTGCACTGTATCTAGTGCTACCCAATCTCCCAATTTTTATGTACCTAATCCAAACAACTTTACCATTGTGATCATTGCTGTCTTTTTATATTTGCGATCAATATGCTGTATTGTGCCTATTAATCTTTGTTAAATTACCATGCAAGCTGTTCAATGCAATCAATCAGAGCTATCGATGTGCTTTAATATACCTACTAATCTCTCTCATCTCATTTTTTTTTCTTGCAATGTACCTATCATTTTATAAATTCTGCTAGAATTTACCTACTTTAAATTATGTTAGATTTTAAGGACATGCCCGAAACGCTGCGCGTACTAGTGGTTTCACAAGAATGTAAATACCATACTATGTATCCTCACAAACCCAATGTATCTTCTTGTATATAAATAAATAAAATAAATAAATAAATAAATAAATAAATAAATTAATAAATAAATAACCCATGGAACTGCCTACCCGCTGAAGCCGTAAATGCCAAAATCCAGCTAGAAAATATCATTAGGACAATTGGGGGACTTAGCAAGCCCCCGGTTTTATGTCCTCGTCGAGGCCACGAGAGAGTTAGTGGCTTTTGAGTAAATTTTGGTAAATATTTACGTAAATAAAGACCCTCGCTTCTCAAATCTTGGGAGCAACAATGAAAGCTATACGCTATCTCTTAGAATTATGTAGGTAAACAAAAAAGTAACATATTTGTATACTGTACTACTGTAACTTACAATTATATTACGTTGTTGAGTAGATACACAGTATTTATTGGGTTTTCATATTTATTTAGTAGTCTTGAATACAGCAGTGTCGTAGATGTTGAGACGGAGCCTGGAACAGAGCAGAGAGCTGAGTGAGGCCGGAGTCGCGGAGCTCTATATGGGAGAGCTTTGTAGCTCGGTGCGGTCCTAGGCTGCTGTCTGTTCTGTGTCGAAGCTGTAGTGTCTTGGGGTCGATTAGAACTGCCTACACCGAGTGCTACATTCTTGACTGGAAATTGTACTGTTTTCTATTTGATTGATTGATGAAGATTAAGCCACCCAAAAGGTGGCACGGGCATGAATAGCCCGTAAGTGATGGCCCTTTTGAACCATTACCAGTATCAAGAGCTGATACTAGAGATCTATGGAGGTGCAACTGTACCCTGCGTGACGGAAGATGTCTCCCGTGGTTTTCTATTCGATTGATTGATAAAGATTAAGCCACCTAAGAGGTGGCACGGGCATGAATAGCCCATAAGTGGTACAATTTTTTGTTCAGTAATTCTTTTCAGTATTCTGAGGTTGCATTTAATCGTCAAGCTGCTATCGCAGGGAAGGATACTGCTTGACAGTCTTTATGAGGGTGTCCAGCTGCTGGACACCTTCTTTGACCAGGAGAGTGGCTGTTTTTTATTGTTGTTGTTGTTTAAGATTCAGCTACTGGGAACTAAAAGTTCCAAGTAGCACGGGCTATGGTGAGCCCGTGATGAACCTACCTGGCATAGGAGTGGGGCTGAAACTGTTTCTATTCTCATATCGTTTGCTTATATATGGTGACTACACCTCAGCTCCCTCCAATATGATAGGAGGATGGAAGAACTGTTACCTGTAAATAGGGATAGGATTATAGCTTGTGTAGTTAGTGCTAATTAGTTATGCCATTAAGATGATGAGATAATGGAGCGAGTATAAGGTTTACTCGCAACACTACAATGTTGGTGCTGACTGTACAAGTTGAAAAAAACATAGTTTTACTTCAAAATGTACTAATTTTAAAAGAAAATTCAACGTAAGTAAGTAGCAAGTGGTCACAGATAAGCTCCAATATCCCAACGTCGTGATTGGCTACAGCCGTAAGATGAAAAATGTTACCTTCTCTCTGATTGGTCAAACTAAAAGCCTAGTGACATCTAGCGAGACCTAAGTGAACTACTTAAAAATCTCTAAGTTTACTTTTCTGAATCGTTCTTTGGCGCATTCTTAGCCGGTACTTAGGAACCTTCGTAGCACACATACTTAAGAAGCTCGTGAATCTAGGTCCAGGAGCCCACCATACCCAGAGGGCACACTAGGAGCTCACTAAAACACACGAACCCCCAACACCTCATAGCCATAGCCACTGCGCACTGTCTCCGCCTAATTATCCAACCAGAAAACTGAAAATTCCATTAACTTGTCTCTCACTGACGGGACTGTTTTCTGTGAGATGGTTGACGACTGTTGTACTCGCCTCTTTGTTAACCTTGTACCTCTTTAGCTAAAAATCAAAATTAAACATCAGGCCAAATTATGATTAACTTGCCAAAACCAAACTGCCCAGTATAAGGTGGAATGAAGGGAGAGTATAAGCCAATCAGGACGTAGCAGCAGCAGTCTCTCCAGGAATGGTTCACTGAAAGTGTAACACTGCCACTCCCACTTACTTAATTTCCTACTTACAGTAATTCATGACACAAATGACAAGGGAGTTGCAGCGCTGTAACTAAAGGAGTGGCTAATACCAGTGTGACCATTGCTCCAGGGAGGAGGGTGGGCTTGTATGTGGAGGGTTCGGTAGCTGGAGGCGGAATGAGGTCATGTCCTCTGTTGCTGGCGTTAAATTCCATGGTTTGGTGATCCAGAGGGTTATGGTGGCAGGGATGGTTATCCAGGGGGTTATGGTGGCAGGGATGGTGATCCAGAGGGTTATGGTGGCAGGGATGGTAATCCAGAGGATTATGGTGGCAGGGATGGTGATCCAGAGGGCTGTGGTGGCAGGGATGGTGATCCAGAGGGTTATGGTGGCAGGGATGGTTATCCAGGGGGTTATGGTGGCAGGGATGATGATCCAGAGGGCTATAGTGGCGGGGATGGTGATCCAGAGGGTTATGGTGGCAGGGATGATGATCCAGAAGGTTATATGGTGGCAGGGATGGTGATCCAGAGGGTTATGGTGGCAGGGATGGTAATCCAGAGGATTATGGTGGCAGGGATGGTGATCCAGAGGGCTGTGGTGGCAGGGATGGTGATCCAGAGGGTTATGGTGGCAGGGATGGTGATCCAGAGGGTTATGGTGGCAGGGATGGTGATCCAGAGGGCTGTGGTGGCGGGGATGGTGATCCAGAGGGCTGTGGTGGCGGGGATGGTGATCCAGAGGGCTGTAGTAGCGGGGATGGTGATCCAGAGGACTGTAAAGGAGAAGATGGTGATCCAGAGGGCTATAGTGGCGGGGATGGTGATCCAGAGGGCTGTGGTGGCGGGGATGGTGATCCAGAGGGCTGTAGTGGCGGGGATGGTGATCCAGAGGGCTGTAGTAGCGGGGATGGTGATCCAGAGGGTTGTAATCGCCGGGATGGTGATCCAGAGGGTTGTAGTGGCGGGGATGGTGATCCAGAGGACTGTAAAGGAGAAGATGGTGATCCAGAGGGCTGTAGTGGCGGAGATGGTGATCCAGAGGACTATAGTTGCAGGGACGGTGATCCAGAGGGCTATGGTGGTGGGGATGGTGATCCAGAAGACTATAGTTGCAGGGATGGTGATCCAGAGGGCTATGGTGGCGGGGATGGTGATCCAGAGGACTATATATAGTTGCAGGGATGGTGATCCAGAGGGCTATGGTGGCGGGATGGTGATCCAGAGGGCTGTAGTGGCGGGGATGGCGATTCAGAGGGCTATAGTGGCCCGGATGGTGATCCAGAGGGTTGTAGTGGCGGGGATGGTGATCCAGAGGGCTATAGTGGCCCGGATGGTGATCCAGAGGGTTGTAGTGGCGGGGATGGTGATCCAGAGGGCTGTAGTGGCGGGGATGGTGATCCAGAGGGCTATAGTGGCGGGGATGGTGGTCCAGAGGGTTGTAGTGGCGGGGATGGTGATCCAGAGGGCTGTAGTGGCGGGGATGGTGATCCAGAGGGCTGTGGTGGCGGGGATGGTGATCCAGAGGGCTGTAGTGGCGGGGATGGTGATCCAGAGGGCTGTAGTGGCGGGGATGGTGATCCAGAGGGCTGTAGTGGCGGGGATGGTGATCCAGAGGGCTGTAGTGGCGGGGATGGTGATCCAGAGGGCTGTAGTGGCGGGGATGGTGATCCAGAGGGCTGTAGTGGCGGGGATGGTGATCCAGAGGGCTGTAGTGGCGGGGATGGTGATCCAGAGGGCTGTAGTGGCGGGGATGGTGATCCAGAGGGCTGTAGTGGCGGGGATGGTGATCCAGAGGGCTGTAGTGGCGGGGATGGTGATCCAGAGGGTTGTAGTGGCGGGGATGGTGATCCAGAGGGTTGTAGTGGCGGGGATGGTGATCCAGAGGGCTATAGTGGCCCGGATGGTGACCCAGAGGGTTGTAGTGGCGGGGATGGTGATCCAGAGGGTTGTAGTGGCGGGGATGGTGATCCAGAGGGTTGTAGTGGCGGGGATGGTGATCCAGAGGGCTGTAGTGGCGGCGATGGTGATCCAGCAACCCGTTCTCGCAAATTCGTAAAGTCAATATTGACTTATTAACTACGTGCATAGGTGCATATATACTAAACATAATAGATACCCTTAAAAAGATTCATAGAAAACACCGACCTTACCTAACCTTGTTTGTATCTTAAGATAAGCATCTTATTGCTTCGTAATTACAATTATTACTTAACCTATACCTATTATAGGTTAGGTAATAATTGTAATTACGAAGCAATAAGATGCTTATCTTAAGATACTAACAAGGTTAGGTAAGGTCGGTGTTTTCTATGAATCTTTTTAAGGGTATCTATTATGTTAAGTATGTCACCTATGCACATATTTAATAAGTCAATATTGACTTATTAAATTTGCGAGAACGGGTTGGATCCAGAGGACTGTAGTGGCGGGATGGTGATCCAGAGGACTGTAGTGGCAGGGATGGTGATCCAGAGGGCTGTAGTGGCGGGGATGGTGATCCAGAGGGCTGTAGTGGCGGGGATGGTGATCCAGAGGGCTGTAGTGGCGGGGATGGTATCTATTATGTTAAGTATGTCACCTATGCACATATTTAATAAGTCAATATTGACTTATTAAATTTGCGAGAACGGGTTGGATCCAGAGGACTGTAGTGGCGGGATGGTGATCCAGAGGACTGTAGTGGCAGGGATGGTGATCCAGAGGACTGTAGTGGCAGGGATGGTGATCCAGAGGGCTGTAGTGGCGGGGATGGTGATCCAGAGGGTTATGGTGGTTGGCATGTAGACATTTCTCACAATTTGACATGTATAAAAAATGCATTTTTTGATGGTGGCTCTAAGCGAACCGATGGAACATAGACAACTGTAACATGATTTTAGGTGACAACATTCAAAGAAAATGGGTTTAATGTTGATCTAATATAGTTAGGTTACAGCAGTCGGATGTTAGTAATGGTTGGACAGTGTCGAGATAGATGGAGACGAGGATGTTGGCGGAGTGAGTCGGGGCCAGGAGCTGGAGCCTGGGGTCAGGGCGGCAACGCTGGAATAAAGGAGTGGGCGAGGCTTGCGGGTCTTGGGTCCCATGTACACCACCCATCCACCTGACCATATGCTGGTCCCAGCTCGCTGCCTTATATGGCAGGATGAGCACCTTTGGTCTCATGGCAACTTCTTGCTACATCTTTAGCCTGTCCTCAGTCATTCCTCGACACCTTGGCGAGTTGTTGCAGATCATTAATAGGGAATATGAGTGCAGGTGTCATTACCCATTACCGGGTTTATTGGGAATTTTTTAATCCGTGGATTAGAACTTCCTTGGAATGTGGAATAGCTCGGGGGATAATAAATTATACATAATGTGGCAGCAACCCAACCCTCCCAGCTAGCTAGCTATAAATCTATCAATTTTTGTATCATCTCTTGTATGTATGTACTTTACCTGAATAAACATTTGAATTTGAATTTTGAATTTGAATTTTAGCCTATCGTGGGCGATACACAAACATATCAATTTAACAGTGCTTTAAAACACCAATCTTTATAAGGGCTTCGTCGACAATTCAAAAATGCAATGTATCTCCCCCCCCCCCCCCCCCCCCAAAAAAAAAAAAAACATACTTTTTCTTTTTCCATACTTTCCCCTACATCAATAGGGGAGAGTATGATGTATTTTTCCTGCCCGAAACGCTTTGCGTACTAGTGGCTTGAGGCATTGTATGTATACTAGCGTTATCTATAAATCCATCAACTTTAGTATTTCACCCTTGTTTGTATGTACTTTACCTGAATAAATATGTGTATTTAATACATTATGATGTTATGAGACGTGTGTGCGCGCGCGTGTATGATGTATTGGGTGAGGGAGGCGGGTATAGCCAGGTATATGAGCCGGGTGTGGTGGTGGGGCCGGGTCAGTGTGTGTGAGGCAGGTGTGGAGGCAACGTTAGTGCTACCTCGCCCCACCCCAGTACCTCCTGTGGTACACACCTCCCCTGGGTGTAACACACCTGCCTGGGTGTAGTGAAGGACACACCTCCGGGTACAATAGTGGTGGTGTGAAGTGTCGCCCCGTGGCAGGAAAGGTGCGGACACACACTTGTGCGCCTGGTGTGAGATATATATGTATATACCCGGCTATATGGGTCTATACGACCACACACCTGTAAAGAGAAGTAAAGACGAGTGTTGACAACGACAGGGTTTTATTGAGAAACGAGATATCAATAAAGAACCCGTCGAAGGAACATGTGAAGTAATAACTGTGTTCTCTAGAATGATTGATGTTAAGACGTGATCATTTAGGAATAGTGTTTATTGTGTGATGTGAGAGACGCCGCAGCCTACACCGCAGCCGCAGCCTAAACGTATAAATTAAACATTTGGTGAACCGCAGGACGAGGCCGGGCCATATACGGTGGCCCGGGCCACCCTGGTGTCTGTGGAGCCAGCCGGTGACACTTAGCCAGGTGACAGCTGGTGGTGCAGGGTGGGGGTGACAGCTGGTGGTGCAGGGTGGGAGGGTGACAGCTGGTAGTGCAGGGTGGGAGGGTGACACCTGGTGGTGCAGGGTGGGGTGACAGCTGGTGGTGCAGGGTGGGGGTGACACCTGGTAGTGCAGGGTGGGGGTGACACCTGGTAGTGCAGGGCGGGGGTGACACCTGGTAGTGCAGGGTGGGGGTGACACCTGGTAGTGCAGGGTGGGGGTGACACCTGGTGGTGCAGGGTGGGAGGGTGACAGCTGGTGGTGCAGGGTGGGGGTGACACCTGGTAGTGCAGGGTGGGGGGGTGACAGCTGGTGGTGCAGGGTGGGGGTGACAGCTGGTAGTGCAGGGTGGGAGGGTGACAGCTGGTGGTGCAGGGTGGGGGTGACACCTGGTGGTGCAGGGTGGGGGTGACACCTGGTAGTGCAGGGTGGGAGGGTGACACCTGGTAGTGCAGGGTGGGAGAGTGACACCTGGTGGTGCAGGGTGGGGGTGACACCTGGTGGTGCAGGGTGGGAGGGTGACACCTGGTAGTGCAGGGTGGGAGGGTGACACCTGGTAGTGCAGGGTGGGAGGGTGACACCTGGTAGTGCAGGGTGGGGGGGTGACACCTGGTAGTGCAGGGTGGGAGGGTGACAGCTGGTAGTGCAGGGTGGGAGGGTGACAGCTGGTAGTGCAGGGTGGGAGGGTGACAGCTGGTAGTGCAGGGTGGGAGGGTGACACCTGGTGGTGCAGGGTGGGGGTGACACCTGGTGGTGCAGGGTGGGGGGTGACACCTGGTGGTGCAGGGTGGGGGGGTGACACCTGGTAGTGCAGGGTGGGAGGGTGACACCTGGTAGTGCAGGGTGGGAGGGTGACACCTGGTAGTGCAGGGTGGGAGGGTGACAGCTGGTGGTGCAGGGTGGGGGTGACACCTGGTAGTGCAGGGTGGGAGGGTGACACCTGGTAGTGCAGGGTGGGGGGGTGACACCTGGTAGTGCAGGGTGGGGGGGGGGGGTGACACCTGGTAGTGCAGGGTGGGGGGGGGTGATACCTGGTGGTGCAGGGTGGGAGGGGTGATACCTGGTGGTGCAGGGTGGGAGGGTGACACCTGGTGGTGCAGGGTGGGAGGGTGACACCTGGTAGTGCAGGGTGGGCGGGTGACACCTGGTGGTGCAGGGTGGGGGTGACACCTGGTGGTGCAGGGTGGGGGTGACACCTGGTGGTGCAGGGTGGGGGTGACACCTGGTGGTGCAGGGTGGGAGGGTGACAGCTGGTAGTGCAGGGTGGGAGGGTGACACCTGGTAGTGCAGGGTGGGAGGGTGACACCTGGTGGTGCAGGGTGGGAGGGTGACAGCTGGTGGTGCAGGGTGGGGGTGACACCTGGTGGTGCAGGGTGGGGGTGACACCTGGTAGTGCAGGGTGGGAGGGTGACACCTGGTAGTGCAGGGTGGGAGGGTGACACCTGGTAGTGCAGGGTGGGAGGGTGACACCTGGTAGTGCAGGGTGGGCGGGTGACACCTGGTGGTGCAGGGTGGGGGTGACACCTGGTAGTGCAGGGTGGGGGTGACACCTGGTGGTGCAGGGTGGGGGTGACACCTGGTAGTGCAGGGTGGGAGGGTGACACCTGGTAGTGCAGGGTGGGAGGGTGACACCTGGTGGTGCAGGGTGGGGGTGACACCTGGTAGTGCAGGGTGGGGGTGACACCTGGTAGTGCAGGGTGGGGGTGACACCTGGTAGTGCAGGGTGGGAGGGTGACACCCGGTAGTGCAGGGTGGGAGGGTGACACCCGGTAGTGCAGGGTGGGAGGGTGACACCTGGTGGTGCAGGGTGGGGGTGACACCTGGTAGTGCAGGGTGGGGGGTGAAACCTGGTGGTGCAGGGTGGGGGGTGACACCTGGTAGTGCAGGGTGGGAGGGTGACACCTGGTAGTGCAGGGTGGGAGGGTGACACCTGGTAGTGCAGGGTGGGGGTGACACCTGGTAGTGCAGGGTGGGGGTGACAGCTGGTGGTGCAGGGTGGGGGTGACACCTGGTAGTGCAGGGTGGGAGGGTGACACCTGGTAGTGCAGGGTGGGGGGGTGACACCTGGTAGTGCAGGGTGGGGGGGGTGACACCTGGTAGTGCAGGGTGGGGGGGTGACACCTGGTAGTGCAGGGTGGGGGGGGGGGTGACACCTGGTAGTGCAGGGTGGGAGGGTGACACCTGGTAGTGCAGGGTGGGAGGGTGACAGCTGGTGGTGCAGGGTGGGGGTGACACCTGGTGGTGCAGGGTGGGAGGGTGACACCTGGTAGTGCAGGGTGGGAGGGTGACACCTGGTAGTGCAGGGTGGGAGGGTGACAGCTGGTGGTGCAGGGTGGGGGTGACACCTGGTGGTGCAGGGTGGGGGTGACACCTGGTAGTGCAGGGTGGGAGGGTGACACCTGGTAGTGCAGGGTGGGAGGGTGACACCTGGTAGTGCAGGGTGGGGGTGACACCTGGTGGTGCAGGGTGGAGGTGACACCTGGTAGTGCAGGGTGGGAGGGTGACACCTGAGGGTGCAGGGTGGGAGGGTGAGAGCTGGTAGTGTAGGGTGGGAGGGTGACACCCGGTAGTGCAGGGTGGGGGTGACACCCGGTGGTGCAGGGTGGGGGTGACACCTGGTAGTGCAGGGTGGGGGTGACACCTGGTAGTGCAGGGTGGGGGTGACACCTGGTAGTGCAGGGTGGGAGGGTGACACCTGGTGGTGCAGGGTGGGAGGGTGACACCTGGTGGTGCAGGGTGGGGATGACACCTGGTAGTGCAGGGTGGGGATGACACCTGGTAGTGCAGGGTGGGGGTGACACCTGGTAGTGCAGGGTGGGAGGGTGACACCTGGTGGTGCAGGGTGGGAGGGTGACACCTGGTGGTGCAGGGTGGGAGGGTGACACCTGGTGGTGCAGGGTGGGGGTGACACCTGGTGGTGCAGGGTGGGGATGACACCTGGTAGTGCAGGGTGGGGGTGACACCTGGTAGTGCAGGGTGGGAGGGTGACACCTGGGGGTGCAGGGTGGGAGGGTGACAGCTGGTAGTGTAGGGTGGGAGGGTGACACCCGGTAGTGCAGGGTGGGGGTGACACCTGGTGGTGCAGGGTGGGGGTGACACCTGGTAGTGCAGGGTGGGGGTGACACCTGGTAGTGCAGGGTGGGGGTGACACCTGGTAGTGCAGGGTGGGAGGGTGACACCTGGTGGTGCAGGGTGGGAGGGTGACAGCTGGTAGTGTAGGGTGGGAGGGTGACACCCGGTAGTGCAGGGTGGGGGTGATACCTGGTAGTGCAGGGTGGGAGGGTGACACCTGGTAGTGCAGGGTGGGAGGGTGACACCTGGTGGTGCAGGGTGGGGGTGACACCTGGTAGTGCAGGGCGGGGGGTGACACCTGGTAGTGCAGGGTGGGGGTGACACCTGGTAGTGCAGGGTGGGGGTGACACCTGGTAGTGCAGGGTGGGGTGACACCTGGTAGTGCAGGGTGGGGGTGACACCTGGTAGTGCAGGGTGGGGGTGACACCTGGTAGTGCAGGGTGGGGGTGACACCTGGTAGTGCAGGGTGGGAGGGTGACACCTGGTAGTGCAGGGTGGGAGGGTGACAGCTGGTGGTGCAGGGTGGGAGGGTGACAGCTGGTGGTGCAGGGTGGGGGTGACACCTGGTAGTGCAGGGTGGGGGGGTGACAGCTGGTGGTGCAGGGTGGGGGTGACAGCTGGTAGTGCAGGGTGGGAGGGTGACAGCTGGTGGTGCAGGGTGGGGGTGACACCTGGTGGTGCAGGGTGGGAGGGTGACACCTGGTGGTGCAGGGTGGGAGGGTGACACCTGGTGGTGCATGGTGGGGGTGACACCTGGTGGTGCAGGGTGGGAGGGTGACACCTGGTAGTGCAGGGTGGGAGGGTGACACCTGGTAGTGCATGGTGGGAGGGTGAGACCTGGTAGTGCAGGGTGGGGGGTGACACCTGGTAGTGCAGGGTGGGAGGGTGACAGCTGGTAGTGCAGGGTGGGAGGGTGACAGCTGGTAGTGCAGGGTGGGAGGGTGACACCTGGTGGTGCAGGGTGGGGGTGACACCTGGTAGTGAAGGGTGGGGGGTGACACCTGGTGGTGCAGGGTGGGGGGGTGACACCTGGTAGTGCAGGGTGGGAGGGTGACACCTGGTAGTGCAGGGTGGGAGGGTGACACCTGGTAGTGCAGGGTGGGAGGGTGAGAGCTGGTGGTGCAGGGTGGGGGTGACACCTGGTAGTGCAGGGTGGGAGGGTGACACCTGGTAGTGCAGGGTGGGGGGTGACACCTGGTAGTGCAGGGTGGGGGGGTGACACCTGGTAGTGCAGGGTGGGGGGGGTGATACCTGGTGGTGCAGGGTGGGAGGGTGACACCTGGTGGTGCAGGGTGGGAGGGTGACACCTGGTAGTGCAGGGTGGGCGGGTGACACCTGGTGGTGCAGGGTGGGGGTGACACCTGGTAGTGCAGGGTGGGGGTGACACCTGGTAGTGCAGGGTGGGGGTGACACCTGGTGGTGCAGGGTGGGAGGGTGACAGCTGGTAGTGCAGGGTGGGAGGGTGACACCTGGTAGTGCAGGGTGGGAGGGTGACACCTGGTAGTGCAGGGTGGGAGGGTGACAGCTGGTGGTGCAGGGTGGGGGTGACACCTGGTGGTGCAGGGTGGGGGTGACACCTGGTAGTGCAGGGTGGGAGGGTGACACCTGGTAGTGCAGGGTGGGAGGGTGACACCTGGTAGTGCAGGGTGGGAGGGTGACACCTGGTAGTGCAGGGTGGGAGGGTGACAGCTGGTAGTGCAGGGTGGGAGGGTGACAGCTGGTGGTGCAGGGTGGGAGGGTGACAGCTGGTAGTGCAGGGTGGGAGGGTGACAGCTGGTAGTGCAGGGTGGGAGGGTGACAGCTGGTGGTGCAGGGTGGGAGGGTGACAGCTGGTAGTGCAGGGTGGGAGTGTGACACCTGGTGGTGCAGGGTGAGAGGGTGACACCTGGTAGTGCAGGGTGGGAGGGTGACACCTGGTAGTGCAGGGTGGGAGGGTGAGAGCTGGTGGTGCAGGGTGGGGGTGACACCTGGTAGTGCAGGGTGGGAGGGTGACACCTGGTAGTGCAGGGTGGGGGGTGACACCTGGTAGTGCAGGGTGGGGGGGTGACACCTGGTAGTGCAGGGTGGGGGGGTGATACCTGGTGGTGCAGGGTGGGAGGGTGACACCTGGTGGTGCAGGGTGGGAGGGTGACACCTGGTAGTGCAGGGTGGGCGGGTGACACCTGGTGGTGCAGGGTGGGGGTGACACCTGGTAGTGCAGGGTGGGGGTGACACCTGGTAGTGCAGGGTGGGAGGGTGACAGCTGGTAGTGCAGGGTGGGAGGGTGACAGCTGGTAGTGCAGGGTGGGAGGGTGACACCTGGTAGTGCAGGGTGGGAGGGTGACACCTGGTGGTGCAGGGTGGGAGGGTGACAGCTGGTGGTGCAGGGTGGGGGTGACACCTGGTGGTGCAGGGTGGGGGTGACACCTGGTAGTGCAGGGTGGGAGGGTGACACCTGGTAGTGCAGGGTGGGAGGGTGACACCTGGTAGTGCAGGGTGGGAGGGTGACAGCTGGTAGTGCAGGGTGGGAGGGTGACAGCTGGTGGTGCAGGGTGGGAGGGTGACAGCTGGTAGTGCAGGGTGGGAGGGTGACAGCTGGTAGTGCAGGGTGGGAGGGTGACAGCTGGTGGTGCAGGGTGGGAGGGTGACAGCTGGTAGTGCAGGGTGGGAGTGTGACACCTGGTGGTGCAGGGTGAGAGGGTGACACCTGGTAGTGCAGGGTGGGAGGGTGACACCTGGTAGTGCAGGGTGGGAGGGTGACAGCTGGTAGTGCAGGGTGGGAGGGTGACAGCTGGTAGTGCAGGGTGGGAGGGTGACAGCTGGTGGTGCAGGGTGGGGGGGTGACACCTGGTAGTGCAGGGTGGGAGGGTGACACCTGGTAGTGCAGGGTGGGAGGGTGACAGCTGGTAGTGCAGGGTGGGAGGGTGACAGCTGGTGGTGCAGGGTGGGAGGGTGACACCTGGTAGTGCAGGGTGGGAGGGTGACAGCTGGTAGTGCAGGGTGGGAGGGTGACAGCTGGTGGTGCAGGGTGGGAGGGTGACACCTGGTGGTGCAGGGTGGGAGGGTGACAGCTGGTAGTGCAGGGTGGGAGGGTGACACCTGGTGGTGCAGGGTGGGAGGGTGACAGCTGGTAGTGCAGGGTGGGAGGGTGACACCTGGTAGTGCAGGGTGGGAGGGTGACAGCTGGTAGTGCAGGGTGGGAGGGTGACAGCTGATAGTGCAGGGTGGGAGGGTGACACCTGGTAGTGCAGGGTGGGGGGGTGACACCTGGTAGTGCAGGGTGGGAGGGTGACACCTGGTAGTGCAGGGTGGGAGGGTGACAGCTGGTAGTGCAGGGTGGGAGGGTGACAGCTGGTGGTGCAGGGTGGGAGGGTGACACCTGGTAGTGTAGGGTGGGAGGGTGACAGCTGGTAGTGCAGGGTGGGAGGGTGACAGCTGGTGGTGCAGGGTGGGGGGGGGTGACACCTGGTAGTGCAGGGTGGGAGGGTGACACCTGGTAGTGCAGGGTGGGAGGGTGACAGCTGGTAGTGCAGGGTGGGAGGGTGACAGCTGGTGGTGCAGGGTGGGAGGGTGACAGCTGGTGGTGCAGGGGGGGAGGGTGACACCTGGTAGTGCAGGGTGGGAGGGTGACAGCTGGTAGTGCAGGGTGGGAGGGTGACAGCTGGTGGTGCAGGGTGGGAGGGTGACAGCTGGTGGTGCAGGGTGGGAGGGTGACACCTGGTAGTGCAGGGTGGGAGGGTGACAGCTGGTAGTGCAGGGTGGGAGGGTGACACCCGGTAGTGCAGGGTGGGGGTGACAGCTGGTAGTGCAGGGTGGGAGGGTGACACCTGGTGGTGCAGGGTGGGAGGGTGACACCTGGTGGTGCAGGGTGGGAGGGTGACACCTGGTAGTACAGGGTGGGAGGGTGACAGCTGGTAGTGCAGGGTGGGGGTGACACCTGGTAGTGCAGGGTGGGAGGGTGACACCTGGTGGTGCAGGGTGGGAGGGTGACACCTGGTGGTGCAGGGTGGGAGGGTGACACCTGGTGGTGCAGGGTGGGAGGGTGACACCTGGTGGTGCAGGGTGGGAGGGTGACACCTGGTGGTGCAGGGTGGGAGGGTGACACCTGGTGGTGCAGGGTGGGAGGGTGACACCTGGTGGTGCAGGGTGGGAGGGTGACACCTGGTGGTGCAGGGTGGGAGGGTGACACCTGGTGGTGCAGGGTGGGAGGGTGACACCTGGTGGTGCAGGGTGGGAGGGTGACAGCTGGTAGTGCAGGGTGGGAGGGTGACACCTGGTGGTGCAGGGTGGGAGGGTGACACCTGGTGGTGCAGGGTGGGAGGGTGACACCTGGTGGTGCAGGGTGGGGGTGACACCTGGTAGTGCAGGGTGGGAGGGTGACACCTGGTAGTACAGGGTGGGAGAGTGACACCTGGTGGTGCAGGGTGGGAGGGTGACAGCTGGTGGTGCAGGGTGGGAGGGGTGACACCTGGTGGTGCAGGGTGGGAGGGTGACACCTGGTGGTGCAGGGTGGGAGGGGTGACACCTGGTGGTGCAGGGTGGGAGGGTGACACCTGGTAGTGCAGGGTGGGAGGGTGACACCTGGTAGTGCAGGGTGGGAGGGTGACACCTGGTAGTGCAGGGTGGGAGGGTGACACCTGGTAGTGCAGGGTGGGAGGGTGACACCTGGTAGTGCAGGGTGGGAGGGTGACACCTGGTAGTGCAGGGTGGGAGGGTGACACCTGGTAGTGCAGGGTGGGAGGGTGACACCTGGTAGTGCAGGGTGGGAGGGTGACACCTGGTAGTGCAGGGTGGGAGGGTGACACCTGGTAGTGCAGGGTGGGGGTGACAGCTGGTGGTGCAGGGTGGGGGTGACACCTGGTAGTGCAGAGTGGGAGGGTGACACCTGGTAGTGCAGGGTGGGGGGGTGACACCTGGTAGTGCAGGGTGGGGGGGTGACACCTGGTAGTGCAGGGTGGGAGGGTGACACCTGGTAGTGCAGGGTGGGAGGGTGACAGCTGGTGGTGCAGGGTGGGGGTGACACCTGGTGGTGCAGGGTGGGAGGGTGACACCTGGTAGTGCAGGGTGGGAGGGTGACACCTGGTGGTGCAGGGTGGGAGGGTGACAGCTGGTGGTGCAGGGTGGGGGTGACACCTGGTGGTGCAGGGTGGGGGTGACACCTGGTAGTGCAGGGTGGGAGGGTGACACCTGGTGGTGCAGGGTGGGAGGGTGACAGCTGGTAGTGTAGGGTGGGAGGGTGACACCCGGTAGTGCAGGGTGGGGGTGACACCTGGTAGTGCAGGGTGGGAGGGTGACACCTGGTGGTGCAGGGTGGGGGTGACACCTGGTAGTGCAGGGCGGGGGTGACACCTGGTAGTGCAGGGTGGGGGTGACACCTGGTAGTGCAGGGTGGGGGTGACACCTGGTAGTGCAGGGTGGGGGTGACACCTGGTAGTGCAGGGTGGGGGTGACACCTGGTAGTGCAGGGTGGGGGTGACACCTGGTAGTGCAGGGTGGGGGTGACACCTGGTAGTGCAGGGTGGGGGTGACACCTGGTAGTGCAGGGTGGGGGTGACACCTGGTAGTGCAGGGTGGGAGGGTGACACCTGGTGGTGCAGGGTGGGAGGGTGACAGCTGGTGGTGCAGGGTGGGGGTGACACCTGGTAGTGCAGGGTGGGGGGGTGACAGCTGGTGGTGCAGGGTGGGGGTGACAGCTGGTAGTGCAGGGTGGGAGGGTGACAGCTGGTGGTGCAGGGTGGGGGTGACACCTGGTGGTGCAGGGTGGGGGTGACACCTGGTAGTGCAGGGTGGGAGGGTGACACCTGGTAGTACAGGGTGGGAGAGTGACACCTGGTGGTGCAGGGTGGGAGGGTGACAGCTGGTGGTGCAGGGTGGGAGGGGTGACACCTGGTGGTGCAGGGTGGGAGGGTGACACCTGGTAGTGCAGGGTGGGAGGGTGACACCTGGTAGTGCAGGGTGGGAGGGTGACACCTGGTAGTGCAGGGTGGGAGGGTGACACCTGGTAGTGCAGGGTGGGAGGGTGACACCTGGTAGTGCAGGGTGGGAGGGTGACACCTGGTAGTGCAGGGTGGGAGGGTGACACCTGGTAGTGCAGGGTGGGAGGGTGACACCTGGTAGTGCAGGGTGGGAGGGTGACACCTGGTAGTGCAGGGTGGGAGGGTGACACCTGGTAGTGCAGGGTGGGAGGGTGACACCTGGTGGTGCAGGGTGGGGGTGACACCTGGTGGTGCAGGGTGGGGGTGACAGCTGGTGGTGCAGGGTGGGGGTGACACCTGGTAGTGCAGAGTGGGAGGGTGACACCTGGTAGTGCAGGGTGGGGGGGTGACACCTGGTAGTGCAGGGTGGGGGGGTGACAGCTGGTGGTGCAGGGTGGGAGGGTGACACCTGGTGGTGCAGGGTGGGAGGGTGACACCTGGTAGTGC
Source organism: Procambarus clarkii (assembly GCF_040958095.1). Lineage (NCBI taxonomy): Eukaryota > Metazoa > Arthropoda > Malacostraca > Decapoda > Cambaridae > Procambarus > Procambarus clarkii. Next base: position 9,861,377 of record NC_091155.1, read on the forward strand.
AGGGTGGGAGGGTGACACCTGGTGGTGCAGGGTGGGAGGGTGACACCTGGTGGTGCAGGGTGGGAGGGTGACACCTGGTAGTGCAGGGTGGGAGGGTGACACCTGGTAGTGCAGGGTGGGAGGGTGACACCTGGTAGTGCAGGGTGGGAGGGTGACACCTGGTAGTGCAGGGTGGGAGGGTGACACCTGGTAGTGCAGGGTGGGAGGGTGACAGCTGGTAGTGCAGGGTGGGAGGGTGACAGCTGGTAGTGCATGGTGGGAGGGTGACACCTGGTAGTGCAGGGTGGGAGGGTGACAGCTGGTAGTGCAGGGTGGGAGGGTGACACCTGGTGGTGCAGGGTGGGAGGGTGACAGCTGATAGTGCAGGGTGGGAGGGTGACACCTGGTGGTGCAGGGTGGGATTGTGACACCTGGTGGTGCAGGGTTTGAGGGTGACAGCTGGTAGTGCAGGGTGGGGGGTGACAACTACGGATGTAGACAACACGTACTAAACAAAGTCATTTAGTAAGTGTGATCAGAGAGTAACAAATCATAAAATGAGATAAATTAGAATAACGGATAAAGTAGGGCGATGAATTTCCTCTCGAACAGAATGCTGAGAGAAAAAGTCAAATATAATCAAGTCCAAGTCCAATAAAAAGCAAGGTACCCCAGGGCACAGTCCTTGCACCACTACTGTTTCTCATTTCAAATATAGACAAAAATACAAAATACGGGGGGATAATAATCTCATGTCATCCCCTTGCAAATGATTCAAAAATCAAAATGAAATTCCTTCCGGTTTGGTCCATTGAAGTTAATAGTTTTGCACTTCCTGCCATGCCTTCTGGTCTCGTGTGATATTTGTTGTTGGCAAATTAGGAATCAGTCCCGCTAATATTTTCATAGTGCAAATTATAATGTTTTTATTAATATTATCTTTATTAGATAGAGACATTGTCTCTAATAATGTCTCAGGCTCGCAGCCTGACGTATGAATCACAGCCTGGTTGATCAGGCTGATGATCAGCCCATAACTAAATTCACTGGGAAGGTCTGGCGGCCCCAACTGGTGCCTCAGTCATTCAGGCCATTCGTAACAATCCTGTTTAGTGGCATCATTGAAGCCTCCAGACTTGCTGGGTAGTACCCAGTGAATTCTCCAGTTCTAGGTTGGTTGGCTTTTGTCTTATCATGGCCACGAGGGTTAAGGCGAGCGTCTGGGAAGCACTAGGATGCTGGTTCAGGTAACCTTGTTGCCTCAAATGATTTTCTCATTGATATATCATAACATTATTTCTTTGTACTATAGTTTGTGTTTTTGTCTGACATGAGGATGAGAAAAAGTGTTGGAGCAAGCACAGCACCTTGAGGAACTGAGCTTTTCACGGTGCATGATCCGGATTTTACTTTGTTGACTATTACACTTTAGGTTCTGTTCGTTAGGAAATTAAAGATATTTATTTATTTATTTATATACAAGAAGGAAGGTTTGGGAGCCGGTCGGCCGAGCGGACAGCACGCTGGACTTGTGATCCTGTGGTCCTTGGTTCGATCCCAGGCGCCGGCGAGAAACAATGGGCAGAGTTTCTTTCACCCTATGCCCCTGTTACCTAGCAGTAAAATAGGTACCTGGGTGTTAGTCAGCTGTCACGGGCTGCTTCCTGGGGGTGGAGGCCTGGTCGAGGACCGGGCCGCGGGGACACTAAAAGCCCCGAAATTATCTCAAGATCTCAAGATACATTGGGTTAGAGAGAATACATAACATAGTATTTACAATCTTGTAAAGTCACTAGTACGCGCAGCGTTTCGGGCAGACCAAATTCTTTGGTCTTTCATTTGTGACCAAATCCCGAAGTAGGATCTGTGTTCCTACTTCGCCGGTCATTCTGTTTTAGCGTATTTTATATGCACTAACACCGCGGTCACACTTGTCGAAAGCTTTTGTGAAGTCTGTGTATATCATATCAGTGTTTAACTCTTCTTCCATTGCAGCTAAGACTATGTCAGTTGTCTTGCAATTTAGTGGCAGGAGCGCCCTGTTCTGAGCCCGTGTAGTCCGGGGTTATGGAGATGCTGTGATTCCATGTGATTTGTGATCTTAGTTCATAACACTCTTTGAAAGAGTTTTATGATGTGTGATATGAGTGCTATCTGCCTGTAATTTTTTTTGCCACTGCTTTATTTCCTCCATTATGGAGTGGTGCTTTCTCCGCTGATTTAAACATGCTGGGAATAACACCCAGTAGTTCTAACGTAGTTTCAAAGCGTTATATGACAAAGAGTGCTGGGAAGACGGGACACCACGAGTGTAGCTCTCATCCTGTAACTACACTTAGGTAATTACACTTAGGTAATTACCAGTCTCCAACAAGAAAATTGAAGGACCTGTGATAGTGTTTTTTATTGATTTTACAATTCTAGATGAATATAGAATTCCAGGAATCGGGCCTACAAGCCGTTATCAATAAAGTCTTTGATTACGCAAAATAAAATAACATGATGTTCAAAAGTGATAATTTCCAGATATTTACGTATGGTAAAAATTAAGAAAAAATAAATACAAAGTAGAAAACTCAAGCAGATCTTCTCATAGAAGGATCTGAGAATAATGTGAGACGACCTAACGTTCTGAGAGGGAGGGAGTTGTTAGGGAAAAGCACCAAGCCATTAAGACTATATAGCACTTGCAAATTGAAATAAGCTTATTGAGGTCAAATGCACACAAAGGGATGAGGTAGCTCAAGCTATCCTCACCCCGTTCAGTACAACGTGTTCATACATATATAGACACACATCACAAACAATAAACATATTGCCGAACATTCTGAGAGATAAACATACATTTCCTCCTTTATGACGAAATCAGACATACACACAAATACTTTTATGACTTAGGTATACTGTATGGACAATTTACAAGAGACATGCAGATAATTCAACAAAAGATTACAATCTTGGTGCAAAATTCTTATATCTCTCAAGAATATCATCAACCTTTCCGTTGTGACACATCCAGGCTATTTGTTCAGGAACAGTCCTTATCTCAGTGTTTCTATCTACATTAATCAACGGACAATCAAGAATATAATGGGCAAGGGTGTGAGACCTTAACATACCACATAGTTTACACTTCGTGTCATTATCATGAACATCTATCCCATATTCCCAGTAATATTTGTACCCAAGCCTGAGCCGTATGTACACAGTCACTCCAAGCATTTCTCCTTTTACCATAAGTGAAATGGGTGTTTTGACTCACATACATGTAGTGTTGCATGGTTTGGCTTCCCTCATACATTATACCTCTCCTCTCCACTTCTGCCTGTGCCTGAATATTTCTGATTTTGTTTCTTATTTGTCTCAATTGTGAAAACACATTCAATGTCAACTTGTGTTTTGATGTGGCACGTTTGGCCAGGCTATCCGCCACCTCGTTGAGCACTAGTCCAACATGAGATGGAATCCACATGAATTTCACTTTGTGACCTTTCAGCTGTATCTCATTTATCATGTTCTTACAATCTTCAACTATGGACATGAAGACTGGATTTCGACTGTTTAAGGACTCAAGTGCTCCTCGGTTATCGACCAATACATAAACATTTTTGTCGTCATGACGTACTTCCTCCAAACACGCCAGAATGGCCTGCTGTTCAGCTTGTGTGGATGATATATAATTACCAAGTCGAAATTCAGTTTTTCTGTCCACAGTTCCAAACTCAGTATATTCTCTTATTAGGACACCACACCCTGCCCTGCCATCCTCCGCCACCGACCCGTCACAATATACATGTAAACTGTTGCCTCTTGGTAACCCAGATATCATGCTTCCATACAAACACCGTAATTGTCCCGGTTCGTGATGAACCTTTTCACCTTGAAGGGTACAAAATCGACGTCTATTTTCTGTACTTTCTAGGGAGCAGACCTATTACACTGGTGAGAGGGTTTACAGCAGTCAAGTACATCGTATTCCCTGAGGTCATGAGCTAATCCCCTCGTGTAGCGTGTCTCTCAGTGTCCTGGAAGTGTGTGTACGTCACTCATCGTACGTAATGGTGCCCAACCACTTAGACAGTCGGAGATTGAACGCCCATCGCATGAAGCGAGACCTTCGCTCTACCGTCCAGCCCAAGTCCAAGTGGTTGGGCATAATATAGGTAAATGAGAGGATGATTTACGACAACCTTCCAATCCAAGGATGCTACTACCATTCTATATTCATATCACTTGTGCATTCTTTCCTCGGTACTCGCTTCTCGTTTCAAAGCAGGAGTTAGTGTTGGTAATGGGGGAGTACAGAACACGTAGCGCACGCATAGACTCGGTGAAGAACCTGTAACGTACGCGTCTTGGGGTCGATTAGAACTGCCTACGCCGAGGGGCTACATTCTGGACTGTGGAAATTATACTGTCGACTATTCTGATTGATTGATGAAGATTAAGCCACCCAAAAGGTGGCACGGGCATGAATAGCCCGTAAGTGGAGGCCCTTTTGAGCCATTACCAGTATCAATAGATGATACTGGAGATCTGTGGAGGTGCGACTGCACCCTGCTTGACGGGAGATGTCTCCCGTGTCGACTATTCGCATATGGCTTGCATATATTCGGTGACTACACCTCAGCTTCCTCCACTAGGATAGGAGGATGGAAGAACTATTACCTGTAATAGGGGAAGAGATTATAGCTTCTGCAATTAGTACTAATTAGTTACGTCATTAAGCTAATGAGAAGTTGGAGTGAGTATATGTTTGTACTCGCTACACACCTGAATGAAAGCTCTCAAAACGTGTCTTCTAGAAAGACGACAGATGCATAACATAATATATACTTGTATGGTGCTGGAAGGCCAGGTTCTTAATTTGCACAGTAAAATAACATGGTGGAGTGACCAATAGGTTAGATAAGGCAGAATAGATCTAGAACAAAGTAGAGGTGTCATAACGACAGTGAGGGAGCACTGAATGAACACCAGAGGTCCGCGGCTATGCAATATCCTCCCAAAAAACATCAGAAATATTGCCACAAGAAAAATGAACGTGTTCAAGAAACACAAGTTCCTGCAAGAGGTGCAGAACCAACCGGGTTGTGGTGGATACAGGGCTCTGCGGGCCGCTCAGGTAACAAGGCAAGCCTGACCCCAGGCTCGGTTCAAGCTCAAGTACGTTTATTGAGACAATACAATACATCTCAAAGGGACATAGCAGCTTAGGCTATTACTGGGCTTGGGTCAGAATATCTCCCAGGACTCACACAGGTGTACGTCTGGTGGGGGGAAGGGGGGGGGGCAGGGAGAGGGGGAGTGATAGTGAAAATATTTAGTCACGCACGGTACACCTTCGGTGAAAGTGACCCAGCAGGTTACTGGGGGAACATCTCCCACCACACTACTAGACCACCACCGTCCACCACACTACTAGACCACCACCGTCCACCACACTACTAGACCATCACCGTCCACCACACTACTAGACCACCACCGTCCACCACACTACTAGACCATCACCGTCCACCCCACTACTAGACCACCACCGTCCACCACACTACTAGACCTCCACCGTCCACCACACTACTAGACCACCACCGTCCACCACACTACTAGACCACCACCGTCCACCACACTACTAGACCACCACCGTCCACCACACTACTAGACCACCACACCACTAGACCACCACACCACTAGACCACCACCGTCCACCACACTACTAGACCACCACCGTCCACCACACTACTAGACCACCACCGTCCACCACCTACTAGACCACCACCGTCCACCACCTACTAGACCACCACCGTCCACCACACTACTAGACCACCACCGTCCACCACACTACTAGACCACCACCGTCCACCACACTACTAGACCACCACCGTCCACCACACTACTAGACCACCACCGTCCACCACACTACTAGACCACCACCGTCCACCACACTACTAGACCACCACCGTCCACCACACTACTAGACCACCACACCACTAGACCACCACCGTCCACCACACTACTAGACCACCACCGTCCACCACACTACTAGACCACCACCATCCACCACACTACTAGACCACCACCATCCACCACACTACTAGACCACCACCGTCCACCACACTACTAGACCACCACCGTCCACCACACTACTAGACCACCACCGTCCACCACACTACTAGACCACCACCGTCCACCACACTACTAGACCACCACCGTCCACCCCACTACTAGACCACCACCGTCCACCACACTACTAGACCACCACCGTCCACCACACTACTAGACCACCACCGTCCACCACACTACTAGACCACCACCGTCCACCACACTACTAGACCACCACCGTCCACCACACTACTAGACCACCACCGTCCACCACACTACTAGACCACCACCGTCCACCACACTACTAGACCACCACCGTCCACCACACTACTAGACCACCACCGTCCACCACACTACTAGACCACCACCGTCCACCACACTACTAGACCACCACCGTCCACCACACTACTAGACCACCACCGTCCACCACACTACTAGACCACCACCGTCCACCACACTACTAGACCACCACCGTCCACCACACTACTAGACCACCACCGTCCACCACCGTCCACCACACTACTAGACCACCACCGTCCACCACACTACTAGACCATCACCGTCCACCACACTACTAGACCACCACACTACTAGACCATCACCGTCCACCCCACTACTAGACCACCACCGTCCACCACACTACTAGACCACCACCGTCCACCACACTACTAGACCATCACCGTCCACCACACTACTAGACCACCACCGTCCACCACACTACTAGACCACCACCGTCCACCACACTACTAGACCACCACCGTCCACCACACTACTAGACCACCACCGTCCACCACACTACTAGACCACCACCGTCCACCACACTACTAGACCACCACACCACTAGACCACCACCGTCCACCACACTACTAGACCACCACCGTCCACCACACTACTAGACCACCACCGTCCACCACACTACTAGACCACCACCGTCCACCACACTACTAGACCACCACCGTCCACCACACTACTAGACCACCACCGTCCACCACACTACTAGACCACCACCGTCCACCACACTACTAGACCACCACCGTCCACCCCACTACTAGACCACCACCGTCCACCCCACTACTAGACCACCACCGTCCACCACACTACTAGACCACCACCGTCCACCACACTACTAGACCACCACCGTCCACCACACTACTAGACCACCACCGTCCACCACACTACTAGACCACCACCGTCCACCACACTACTAGACCACCACCGTCCACCACACTACTAGACCACCACCGTCCACCACCGTCCACCACACTACTAGACCACCACCGTCCACCACACTACTAGACCACCACCGTCCACCACACTACTAGACCACCACCGTCCACCACCGTCCACCACACTACTAGACCACCACCGTCCACCACACTACTAGACCACCACCGTCCACCACACTACTAGACCACCACCGTCCACCACACTACTAGACCACCACCTGTCCACCACACTACTAGACCACCACCGTCCACCACACTACTAGACCACCACCGTCCACCACACTACTAGACCTCCACCGTCCACCACACTACTAGACCACCACCGTCCACCACACTACTAGACCACCACCGTCCACCACACTACTAGACCACCACCGTCCACCACACTACTAGACCACCACCGTCCACCACACTACTAGACCACCACCGTCCACCACACTACTAGACCTCCACCGTCCACCACACTACTAGACCACCACCGTCCACCACACTACTAGACCACCACCGTCCACCACACTACTAGACCATCACCGTCCACCACACTACTAGACCACCACCGTCCACCACACTACTAGACCACCACCGTCCACCACACTACTAGACCACCACCGTCCACCACACTACTAGACCACCACCGTCCACCACACTACTAGACCACCACCGTCCACCACACTACTAGACCACCACCGTCCACCACACTACTAGACCACCACCGTCCACCACACTACTAGACCACCACCGTCCACCACACTACTAGACCACCACCGTCCACCACACTACTAGACCACCACCGTCCACCACACTACTAGACCACCACCGTCCACCACACTACTAGACCACCACCGTCCACCACACTACTAGACCACCACCGTCCACCACCATCCACCACACTACTAGACCACCACCGTCCACCACACTACTAGACCACCACCGTCCACCACACTACTAGACCACCACCGTCCACCACACTACTAGACCACCACCGTCCACCACACTACTAGACCATCCACCGTCCACCACACTACTAGACCACCACCGTCCACCACACTACTAGACCACCACCGTCCACCACACTACTAGACCACCACCGTCCACCACACTACTAGACCACCACCGTCCACCACACTACTAGACCATCACCGTCCACCACACTACTAGACCATCACCGTCCACCACACTACTAGACCACCACCGTCCACCACACTACTAGACCACCACCGTCCACCACACTACTGGACCACCACCGTCCACCACACTACTAGACCACCACCGTCCACCACACTACTAGACCACCACCGTCCACCACCGTCCACCACACTACTAGACCACCACCGTCCACCACACTACTAGACCACCACCGTCCACCACACTACTAGACCACCACCGTCCACCACACTACTAGACCACCACCGTCCACCACACTACTAGACCACCACCGTCCACCACCCTACTAGACCACCACCGTCCACCACACTACTAGACCACCACCGTCCACCACACTACTAGACCAGCACCGTCCACCACACTACTAGACCAGCACCGTCCACCACACTACTAGACCACCACCGTCCACCACACTACTGGACCACCACCGTCCACCACACTACTGGACCACCACCGTCCACCACACTACTAGACCACCACCGTCCACCACACTACTGGACCACCACCGTCCACCACACTACTAGACCACCACCGTCCACCACACTACTAGACCACCACCGTCCACCACACTACTAGACCACCACCGTCCACCACACTACTAGACCACCACCGTCCACCTCACTACTAGACCACCACCGTCCACCACACTTCTAGACCACCACCGTCCACCACACTACTAGACCACCACCGTCCACCACACTACTAGACCACCACCGTCCACCACACTACTAGACCACCACCGTCCACCACACTACTAGACCACCACCGTCCACCACACTACTAGACCACCACCGTCCACCACACTACTAGACCACCATCGACCACCACACTACTAGACCACCACCGTCCACCACACTACTAGACCACCACCGTCCACCACACTACTAGACCACCACCGTCCACCACACTACTAGACCACCACCGTCCACCACACTACTAGACCACCACCGTCCACCACACTACTAGACCACCACCGTCCACCACACTACTAGACCACCACCGTCCACCACACTACTAGACCACCACCGTCCACCACACTACTAGACCACCACCGTCCACCACACTACTAGACCACCATCGACCACCACACTACTAGACCACCTCATAAGTCCCAGTGACCATTGGCCTGCTGGAGGGGGGGGGGGATAAGTGGCCTGTCTAAGAGACGGGCCGCCTGGGGATAGGCTGGTGGGTAGCAAGGTGACAGAGAGGTCTAGGGGTAGGCCTACCTGTCCGCGTCCCTTCCTCAGCTTCCTCTCGCTGTGTCTTGCCTGTCCTTAGTTAGCGCTCTTGGGCTGGCATCCCTGTGTTGAAATACCCCTGAAGAACCTTGTCAACACACTTTGCTTCCTAGTTAAACGAGCATAGCTGCCACACACACACACACACACACACACACACACACAGTCTCAGATTGTGAAGTCTCAGATTGGCGAGACGTCACAAGTGGAGTCCCGCAGGGGTCAGTCCTCGGACCTATACTGTTTCTGGTATATGTAAATGATCTCCCAGAGGGTATAGATTCGTTCCTCTCAATGTTTGCCGACGATGCAAAAATTATGAGGAGGATTGAAACAGAGGATGATAGTAGGAGGCTACAAGATGACCTGGATAGACTGAGTGAATGGTCCAACAAATGGCTGTTGAAGTTCAACCCGAGTAAATGCAAAGTAATGAAACTAGGCAGTGGAAACAGGAGGCCAGGCACAGGATACAGAATAGGAGATGAAGTACTTAATGAAACAGACAGAGAGAAAGATCTAGGAGTTGATATCACACCAAACCTGTCTCCTGAAGCCCACATAAAGAGAATAACGTCTGCGGCATATGCGAGGCTGGCTAACATCAGAACGGCGTTCAGGAACCTGTGTAAGGAATCATTCAGAATCTTGTACACCACATATGTAAGACCAATCCTGGAGTATGCGGCCCCAGCATGGAGCCCGTACCTTGTCAAGCACAAGACGAAGCTGGAAAAAGTCCAAAGGTATGCTACTAGACTAGTCCCAGAACTAAGAGGCATGAGTTATGAGGAAAGGCTGCGGGAAATGCACCTCACGACACTGGAAGACAGAAGAGTAAGGGGAGACATGATCACAACCTACAAAATCCTCAGGGGAATCGACCGGGTAAACAAGGACGAACTTTTCAACACTGGTGGGACGCGAACAAGGGGACACAGGTGGAAGCTGAGTACCCAAATGAGCCACAGAGACGTTAGAAAGAACTTTTTCAGTGTCAGAGTAGTTAGCAAATGGAATGCATTAGGAAGTGATGTGGTGGAGGCTGACTCCATTCACAGTTTCAAATGTAGATATGATAGAGCCCAATAGGCTCAGGAATCTGTACACCAGTTGATTGACGGTTGAGAGGCGGGACCAAAGAGCCAGAGCTCAACCCCCGCAAGCACAATTAGGTGAGTACAATTAGGTGAGTACACACACACACACACACACACACACACACACCCACACACACACACACACACACACCCCACTGAGTGCTGAAATGAGCCACAGAGATATTAGAAAGAACTTTTTTAGTGTCAGAGTGGTTGACAAATGGAATGCATTAGGAGGCGATGTGGTGGAGGCTCACTCCATACACAGTTTCAAGTGTAGATATGATAGAGCCCAATAGGCTCCGGAATCTGTACACCTGTTGATTGACGGTTGAGAGGCGGGACCAAAGAGCCAGAGCTCAACCCCCGCAAACACAACTAGGTGAGTACATACACACACAGAATAGAATGGGGAGCCGGCGGCCGAGCGGACAGCACGATGAACACGTGATCCTGTGGTCCCGGGTTCGATCCCAAGCACCGGCGAGAAACGATGGGCAGAGTTTCTTTCACCCTATGCCCCTGTTACCTAGCAGTAAATAGGCACCTGGGAGTTAGTCAGCTGTCACTGGCTGCTTCCTGGTGTGTGTGTGTGTGGTGTGGAAAAAAATAGTAGTAGTAAAAATAGTTGGTTGAGAGGCGGGCCGAAAGAGCAGAGCTCAATCCCCCGCATGCACAACTAGATGAATACAACTAGGTGAACACACACACACACACACACACACACACACACACCACACACACACACACACACACACACACACACACACACACACACACACACACATAGGTGTAGAGAGCAGGAGACCAGATACAAGGTATCATTTTGGAGATGAGATACTTCAGGAGTCAGAGAGAGAGAAAGACCTGGGGGTTGATATCACGCCAGACCTGTCCCCTGAAGCTCATATCAAGAGGATAACATCAGCAGCATATGCCAGGTTGGCAAACATAAGAACGGCCTTTAGATACTTGTGTAAGGAATCATTCAGAATTTTGTATACCACATATGTTAGACCAATCCTGGAGTATGCAGCTCCAGCATGAATTCCATGTCAAGTCAAGCATAAGACTAAACTGGAAAAGGTTCAAAGGTTTGCCACCAGACTAGTACGCGAACTGAGAGGTATGAGCTACGAGGAGAGACTACGGGAAACCTCACGTCGCTGGAAGACAGAAGTTAGAGTACCATTTGGTGCTCTATCTGCCATGGTGGTGATGGTGTACACCACCACCATGGTGCAAATTTGGGACGTGGCCCTCCAGTATCTTCCGTGTATATATATTGTTTGATACCTCTCTCGTCTCCTTTCCAGAGAGGATACATCGTGAGAGCTTTGAGACGGTCCCAGTAGTGTAGATGTTTTATCGTGTCTCTGCGTGCCGTATATGTTCTCTCTATTGCCTCTAATTCAGAGATCTCTCCCGCTGTGAAAGGGGAAGTGAGTACCGAGCAATACTCAAGACGGGACAACACCAGTGATTTATACAGTGTTAGCATTGCTGTGGGATCTCTGGATGTGAACGTTCTCATAATCCGTCCTATCATTGTCCTGGCCGCCGCCGCTATATTTGCTCGGTTATGTTCACTAAATGTCAGGTCGTCAGACATCTTAATTCCCAGAGCTTTTACAAGTTGCTTTCCTTGTGTACTCACCTAGTTATACTTGTGAGGGTTGAGCTCTGGCTCTTTGGTCCTGCCTGTGAACTGTCAATCAACTTGTGTACAGATTTTGGAGCCTATTGGCCACTATCAAATTTACACTTGAAACTGTGTATGGAATCTGTCTACACCACATCACTTCCTAATGCATTCTATTTGTTAACTACTCAGACACTGAAAAGATTCATTCTAATGTCTCTGTGGCTCATTTGGGTACACAGGTTCCACCTGTGTACCCTTTTGCGTGTACCACTTGTGTTAAATAGTTAGTCTTTGTCCACCCTGTAATAGTGGCTTGTACCTGTACTGTGTACTGTACCCTGTGTACTGTACCCTGTGTCCTGTACCCTGTGTACTTGTACCTGTACCCTGTGTACCTGTACCTGTACTGTGTCCTGTACCCTGTGTACTTGTGCCTGTACTGTGTCCTGTACCCTGTGTTCTTGTACTGTGTCCTGTACCCTGTGTACTTGTGCCTGTACTGTGTCCTGTACCCTGTGTTCTTGTACTGTGTCCTGTACCCTATGTACTTGTACTGTGTCCTGTATCCTGTGTTCTTGTACTGTGTCCTGTACCCTGTGTTCTTGTACTGTGTCCTGTACCCTGTGTACTTGTACCTGTACTGTGTCCTGTACCCTGTGTACTTGTACCTGTACTGTGTCCTGTACCCTGTGTACTTGTACCTGTGCTGTGTCCTGTACCCTGTGTACTTGTACCTGTACTGTGTCCTGTACCCTGTGTACTGTGTCACAGTACACAGGACACAGTACCTGTACTGTGTCCTGTACCCTGTGTTCCCTTGAAGTTCCTTGTTGCCACCATACCTGAGTACCTGGAATTTATCACTGTTAAACATCATGTTATTTTCCGTTGTCCAATCAAAGACTTCATTAATATCGGCTTGTAATTGTCCAGGGTCTTCTACGGAGGAAATGTTCATATTGGTGTGTGTGTGATCAGTAAAGGTTGACACGAAGCTGTGACTAGTATATTGGGGTTCAGTGTTCGAGCCTTCCACGGCCCAAGTGGATGAAATGTGACTAATAGTTTTGTTTATATCTGAGATGAGAATGGGGAAGAGCAGTGGTGCCAGGACTGTGCCCTGAGGTACAGAATAGTGGTGCAAGGACTGTGCCCTGAGGTACAGAGCAGTGGTGCAAGGACTGTGCCCTGAGGTACAGAGCAGTGGTGCCAGGACTGTGCCCTGGGGTACAAAGCTTTTCACTTCACTTGTACTTGACCTTATTAGACTGACTGTTACTTTTTGCATTCTGTGTGACAGAAAACTCAAACGCTGACGCCCCACTTTACCAGTTATTCCAATTGATCTCACGTGATGGGCCGTCACTCCATGGCTACACTTATCATAGGCTGTCACCGCTCCTCACCCACACTACCTCTGCTGGCTGACCAACTCTCACTCTCACAGGGAGAGGTTAGTGGGAGAGAAGAGAGGGAGAGAAGAGAGGGGGAGAGGTTAGTGGAGAGGGGGGGGATTATTACGGTTATATAGCACTGGGAAGAGGTCAGGATAAGGAATTGGGATGGGTTTGGGGAAAGGAATGGTGAAGAAGGTATACAGTAACACAAGCACTGTGGTGGACGTGGGAGGAACGCTGCCGGTGTGGGCGAGTACCCTGACCGCGCCCAACAAGTGCTCACCACTCTCCATACCCTCCAGGTCTTGCCCCAGCATGCGGGCGTCGCGGAGGGGCGTCGGATCCCGTCGCCGACGCCCCTCCGTCGTTAATAATGATGCCCCCGAGTACTGCAGACGTCTGGCGGGCGTGGATGAGGTGTTCTTTGAGCTGGAAGAGGGTTTGGTAGTGAGGTGGTGTTGTAGGGGTGTGTGTGGGGGAGGTGGTGGCTGGTATTTGTAGGGGTTTAGGGTAGTAATGTGTAAGGGAGGAGGGTTGCTTACCTCTCAGGGACTTACTGGCCTATCCCTCGCCACGCACCTGGCGAAATTTCTTCTTCCATTGACATAAGAACATAAGAACAAAGGTAACTGCAGAAGGCCTATTGGCCCATACGAGGCAGCTCCTATTTATAACCACCCAATCCCACTCATATACATGTCCAACCCGCGCTTGAAACAATCGAGGGACCCCACCTCCACCACGTTACGCGGTAATTGGTGTGGGAACCGACCTGTGAGATTTATATTTATTTAATTTATATGAATTTATATTTACGTTAATTTATATACTTCGATAGCAATTTGTATAATGATAAGTGGACTGTATTTCTGCAATAATCTCATAATCTCACAAATCGATCCTCTACACATTAGGGGGGGTTTATTAAATTAATATATATGCAGCCAATCAAACTACAGTATTAACTACATACATTAAAATCTTATAGTACAGCAGGTTAGTCCACCAGGTATAACTAGGGTGTAGACACCAAATTATCCTCTTTGAGGTAGCTTCCATCACCCAGTAACTGGTGCACAAAATCTTGCTTCCTCGTCTTGACCTGTCAAAAGGGCGCTAGCTGTGAAGCCAGGTTCTATATATGACAAGCTATATCAGAGAAAACACTATACATGGAACCTTAAAGACCTGGCTTAATTACCTTTAGTTTGAGGCTCCCACGTGCTCTAACCGGTTCACCCTATATAATGACATTAATGGCCATAAATGAAGATACATGGGTTTCGGAAAGAACACTTAACTTGAATTTGTTGACAGCGTGTTGAAAATGGTACTCCTTTGGTTTCCATAACACTACGTCCAAGTAAAATTAACAGGAGCCGTATTTGCTCCTGTGAGCCTCTGGTCTAGTATAAACAATGGCTGCGTCTAACACTCCATACTATTGACGCCTGGCCGACATTGTCCAGATATTATAGGAGCCGAATTTGCTCCACGCGTCTCGGATGTGACAACAATGGCTGCCCTCCTTCCCCACTCTGACGCCTGGCTTATATTGTCCACATGACAGAAAGTGATAGAAGGGTCACATTTACTCTACTTTAATACTGATAATTAAGTTAATTTATATGAGATGTTTTTCTGATGGTAAAGTCCAAAGACTAATGTATTTAAGAATAATTCCCACCATAATAGGTGGTGATTTATAATAGTATGTGGTGATGATATCCCGTTTTCTTTAGACGGTAATTCCACTACAAGTTACGTTTTCTATGGGTAACTTGTTGGTAATACAGCTATTATCTGTATGATTATTAAATGGTGTCGGATTTTCCGACAATTGGTTCCACAAATCAACAACCCTGTTACCGAACCAGTATTTCCCCAAGTCTTTCCTAAATCTAAATTTATCCAATTTATACCCATTGTTTCGTGTTCTGTCTTGTGTTGATACCTTTAATACCCTACGTCCAAGATCTGCGTGGCTCATGATTTCTGAAGGTGGTTGTAATGCATCATCTTGCTGATGGCTTATACACCATACGAGGATGACAAGACCACACACTAGAAGGTGAAGGGACGACGACGTTTCGGTCCGTCCTGGACCATTCACAATCGACTTGAGAATGGTCCAGGACGGACCGAAACATCGTCGTCCCTTCACCATCTAGTGTGTGGTCTGGTCAACATACCTTAGCCACGTTATTGTGACTCATCGCCTGCACCATACGAGGACTTTGTCGCATTTCCAGCTTCCGCCCGTCTCTTCTTGTCATGTTTTCCTCGCAATATAAAAGACGTTGTCCATACTTACTTCACCTATGTCTCTCAGTATCTCGTATGTCGCGATTATATCTACCGTTCTTCTCCTCCTCTAGGGTTCAGAGCTTCAGTTTCTTTAGCGAGAATTTCCATGTGGGTGATGCATTCCCCAGTAATGGTCTTGCATAGGTTGTGTATGTAGTCTCCCTCAATAGGCTCAGGAACCTGCATGCCAGCTGATTGAGGGTCGAGAGGCGGGACCAAAGAGTTGAAGCTCAACCACCGCAAGCACAACTTGGTTTAAGTACTGTTCTCATGGTCAACTATCAGGAGTTGACGACCACGAATCTATAGTCGCCAGGCTCGACTGACAAGCCTATGGTATAGTCGCCAGGCTCGACTGACAAGCCTATGGTATAGTCGCCAGGCTCGACTGACAAGCCTATGGTATAGTCGCCAGGCTCGACTGACAAGCCTATGGTATAGTCGCCAGGCTCGACTGACAAGCCTATGGTATAGTCGCCAGGCTCGACTGACAAGCCTATGGTATAGTCGCCAGGCTCGACTGACAAGCCTATGGTATAGTCGCCAGGCTCGACTGACAAGCCTATGGTATAGTCGCCAGGCTCGACTGACAAGCCTATGGTATAGTCGCCAGGCTCGACTGACAAGCCTATGGTATAGTCGCCAGGCTCGACTGACAAGCCTATGGTATAGTCGCCAGGCTCGACTGACAAGCCTATGGTATAGTCGCCAGGCTCGACTGACAAGCCTATGGTATAGTCGCCAGGCTCGACTGACAAGCCTATGGTATAGTCGCCAGGCTCGACTGACAAGCCTATGGTATAGTCGCCAGGCTCGACTGACAAGCCTATGGTATAGTCGCCAGGCTCGACTGACAAGCCTATGGTATAGTCGCCAGGCTCGACTGACAAGCCTATGGTATAGTCGCCAGGCTCGACTGACAAGCCTATGGTATAGTCGCCAGGCTCGACTGACAAGCCTATGGTATAGTCGCCAGGCTCGACTGACAAGCCTATGGTATAGTCGCCAGGCTCGACTGACAAGCCTATGGTATAGTCGCCAGGCTCGACTGACAAGCCTATGGTATAGTCGCCAGGCTCGACTGACAAGCCTATGGTATAGTCGCCAGGCTCGACTGACAAGCCTATGGTATAGTCGCCAGGCTCGACTGACAAGCCTATGGTATAGTCGCCAGGCTCGACTGACAAGCCTATGGTATAGTCGCCAGGCTCGACTGACAAGCCTATGGTATAGTCGCCAGGCTCGACTGACAAGCCTATGGTATAGTCGCCAGGCTCGACTGACAAGCCTATGGTATAGTCGCCAGGCTCGACTGACAAGCCTATGGTATAGTCGCCAGGCTCGACTGACAAGCCTATGGTATAGTCGCCAGGCTCGACTGACAAGCCTATGGTATAGTCGCCAGGCTCGACTGACAAGCCTATGGTATAGTCGCCAGGCTCGACTGACAAGCCTATGGTATAGTCGCCAGGCTCGACTGACAAGCCTATGGTATAGTCGCCAGGCTCGACTGACAAGCCTATGGTATAGTCGCCAGGCTCGACTGACAAGCCTATGGTATAGTCGCCAGGCTCGACTGACAAGCCTATGGTATAGTCGCCAGGCTCGACTGACAAGCCTATGGTATAGTCGCCAGGCTCGACTGACAAGCCTATGGTATAGTCGCCAGGCTCGACTGACAAGCCTATGGTATAGTCGCCAGGCTCGACTGACAAGCCTATGGTATAGTCGCCAGGCTCGACTGACAAGCCTATGGTATAGTCGCCAGGCTCGACTGACAAGCCTATGGTATAGTCGCCAGGCTCGACTGACAAGCCTATGGTATAGTCGCCAGGCTCGACTGACAAGCCTATGGTATAGTCGCCAGGCTCGACTGACAAGCCTATGGTATAGTCGCCAGGCTCGACTGACAAGCCTATGGTATAGTCGCCAGGCTCGACTGACAAGCCTATGGTATAGTCGCCAGGCTCGACTGACAAGCCTATGGTATAGTCGCCAGGCTCGACTGACAAGCCTATGGTATAGTCGCCAGGCTCGACTGACAAGCCTATGGTATAGTCGCCAGGCTCGACTGACAAGCCTATGGTATAGTCGCCAGGCTCGACTGACAAGCCTATGGTATAGTCGCCAGGCTCGACTGACAAGCCTATGGTATAGTCGCCAGGCTCGACTGACAAGCCTATGGTATAGTCGCCAGGCTCGACTGACAAGCCTATGGTATAGTCGCCAGGCTCGACTGACAAGCCTATGGTATAGTCGCCAGGCTCGACTGACAAGCCTATGGTATAGTCGCCAGGCTCGACTGACAAGCCTATGGTATAGTCGCCAGGCTCGACTGACAAGCCTATGGTATAGTCGCCAGGCTCGACTGACAAGCCTATGGTATAGTCGCCAGGCTCGACTGACAAGCCTATGGTATAGTCGCCAGGCTCGACTGACAAGCCTATGGTATAGTCGCCAGGCTCGACTGACAAGCCTATGGTATAGTCGCCAGGCTCGACTGACAAGCCTATGGTATAGTCGCCAGGCTCGACTGACAAGCCTATGGTATAGTCGCCAGGCTCGACTGACAAGCCTATGGTATAGTCGCCAGGCTCGACTGACAAGCCTATGGTATAGTCGCCAGGCTCGACTGACAAGCCTATGGTATAGTCGCCAGGCTCGACTGACAAGCCTATGGTATAGTCGCCAGGCTCGACTGACAAGCCTATGGTATAGTCGCCAGGCTCGACTGACAAGCCTATGGTATAGTCGCCAGGCTCGACTGACAAGCCTATGGTATAGTCGCCAGGCTCGACTGACAAGCCTATGGTATAGTCGCCAGGCTCGACTGACAAGCCTATGGTATAGTCGCCAGGCTCGACTGACAAGCCTATGGTATAGTCGCCAGGCTCGACTGACAAGCCTATGGTATAGTCGCCAGGCTCGACTGACAAGCCTATGGTATAGTCGCCAGGCTCGACTGACAAGCCTATGGTATAGTCGCCAGGCTCGACTGACAAGCCTATGGTATAGTCGCCAGGCTCGACTGACAAGCCTATGGTATAGTCGCCAGGCTCGACTGACAAGCCTATGGTATAGTCGCCAGGCTCGACTGACAAGCCTATGGTATAGTCGCCAGGCTCGACTGACAAGCCTATGGTATAGTCGCCAGGCTCGACTGACAAGCCTATGGTATAGTCGCCAGGCTCGACTGACAAGCCTATGGTATAGTCGCCAGGCTCGACTGACAAGCCTATGGTATAGTCGCCAGGCTCGACTGACAAGCCTATGGTATAGTCGCCAGGCTCGACTGACAAGCCTATGGTATAGTCGCCAGGCTCGACTGACAAGCCTATGGTATAGTCGCCAGGCTCGACTGACAAGCCTATGGTATAGTCGCCAGGCTCGACTGACAAGCCTATGGTATAGTCGCCAGGCTCGACTGACAAGCCTATGGTATAGTCGCCAGGCTCGACTGACAAGCCTATGGTATAGTCGCCAGGCTCGACTGACAAGCCTATGGTATAGTCGCCAGGCTCGACTGACAAGCCTATGGTATAGTCGCCAGGCTCGACTGACAAGCCTATGGTATAGTCGCCAGGCTCGACTGACAAGCCTATGGTATAGTCGCCAGGCTCGACTGACAAGCCTATGGTATAGTCGCCAGGCTCGACTGACAAGCCTATGGTATAGTCGCCAGGCTCGACTGACAAGCCTATGGTATAGTCGCCAGGCTCGGCTGACAAGCCTATGGTATAGTCGCCAGGCTCGGCTGACAAGCCTATGGTATAGTCGCCAGGCTCGGCTGACAAGCCTATGGTATAGTCGCCAGGCTCGGCTGACAAGCCTATGGTATAGTCGCCAGGCTCGACTGACAAGCCTATGGTATAGTCGCCAGGCTCGGCTGACAAGCCTATGGTATAGTCGCCAGGCTCGGCTGACAAGCCTATGGTATAGTCGCCAGGCTCGACTGACAAGCCTATGGTATAGTCGCCAGGCTCGGCTGACAAGCCTATGGTATAGTCGCCAGGCTCGGCTGACAAGCCTATGGTATAGTCGCCAGGCTCGACTGACAAGCCTATGGTATAGTCGCCAGGCTCGACTGACAAGCCTATGGTATAGTCGCCAGGCTCGGCTGACAAGCCTATGGTATAGTCGCCAGGCTCGACTGACAAGCCTATGGTATAGTCGCCAGGCTCGGCTGACAAGCCTATGGTATAGTCGCCAGGCTCGACTGACAAGCCTATGGTATAGTCGCCAGGCTCGACTGACAAGCCTATGGTATAGTCGCCAGGCTCGGCTGACAAGCCTATGGTATAGTCGCCAGGCTCGACTGACAAGCCTATGGTATAGTCGCCAGGCTCGACTGACAAGCCTATGGTATAGTCGCCAGGCTCGGCTTGCACACGCCCTATGTGACGTGTGTTCCTAGTAGCACACGCCCTATGTGACGTATGTTCCTAGTAGCACACGCCCTATGTGACGTGTGTTCCTAGTAGCACACGCCCTATGTGACGTATGTTCCTAGTAGCACACGCCCTATGTGACGTATGTTCCTAGTAGCACACGCCCTATGTGACGTATGTTCCTAGTAGCACACGCCCTATGTGACGTGTGTTCCTAGTAGCACACGCCCTATGTGACGTATGTTCCTAGTAGCACACGCCCTATGTGACGTGTGTTCCTAGTAGCACACGCCCTATGTGACGTATGTTCCTAGTAGCACACGCCCTATGTGACGTGTGTTCCTAGTAGCACACGCCCTATGTGACGTATGTTCCTAGTAGCACACGCCCTATGTGACGTGTGTTCCTAGTAGCACACGCCCTATGTGACGTATGTTCCTAGTAGCACACGCCCTATGTGACGTGTGTTCCTAGTAGCACACGCCCTATGTGACGTATGTTCCTAGTAGCACACGCCCTATGTGACGTGTGTTCCTAGTAGCACACGCCCTATGTGACGTATGTTCCTAGTAGCACACGCCCTATGTGACGTGTGTTCCTAGTAGCACACGCCCTATGTGACGTGTGTTCCTAGTAGCACACGCCCTATGTGACGTATGTTCCTAGTAGCACACGTCCTATGTGACGTGTGTTCCTAGTAGCACACGCCCTATGTGACGTGTGTTCCTAGTAGCACACGTCCTATGTGACGTGTGTTCCTAGTAGCACACGCCCTATGTGACGTGTGTTCCTAGTAGCACACGCCCTATGTGACGTGTGTTCCTAGTAGCACACGCCCTATGTGACGTGTGTTCCTAGTAGCACACGCCCTATGTGACGTGTGTTCCTAGTAGCACACGCCCTATGTGACGTGTGTTCCTAGTAGCACACGCCCTATGTGACGTGTGTTCCTAGTAGCACACGCCCTATGTGACGTGTGTTCCTAGTAGCACACGCCCTATGTGACGTGTGTTCCTAGTAGCACACGCCCTATGTGACGTATGTTCCTAGTAGCACACGCCCTATGTGACGTGTGTTCCTAGTAGCACACGCCCTATGTGACGTATGTTCCTAGTAGCACACGCCCTATGTGACGTATGTTCCTAGTAGCACACGCCCTATGTGACGTGTGTTCCTAGTAGCACACGCCCTATGTGACGTATGTTCCTAGTAGCACACGCCCTATGTGACGTGTGTTCCTAGTAGCACACGCCCTATGTGACGTATGTTCCTAGTAGCACACGCCCTATGTGACGTGTGTTCCTAGTAGCACACGCCCTATGTGACGTATGTTCCTAGTAGCACACGCCCTATGTGACGTATGTTCCTAGTAGCACACGCCCTATGTGACGTGTGTTCCTAGTAGCACACGCCCTATGTGACGTGTGTTCCTAGTAGCACACGCCCTATGTGACGTATGTTCCTAGTAGCACACGCCCTATGTGACGTGTGTTCCTAGTAGCACACGCCCTATGTGACGTGTGTTCCTAGTAGCACACGCCCTATGTGACGTGTGTTCCTAGTAGCACACGCCCTATGTGACGTGTGTTCCTAGTAGCACACGCCCTATGTGACGTGTGTTCCTAGTAGCACACGCCCTATGTGACGTGTGTTCCTAGTAGCACACGCCCTATGTGACGTATGTTCCTAGTAGCACACGCCCTATGTGACGTGTGTTCCTAGTAGCACACGCCCTATGTGACGTGTGCTAAGTCGAGGTGCCACTGTACTACATCTTATTTGGAAGCAAATCAACAAATGCAATTCAGCTTCAGATAGACAATGTTAATATCAGTAATAAAAATGATGGAAAGTTTCTTGGCCTGTTCCTAGACAAGAGACTCAACTTCAGCACCCACATACAACACATAACTAAGAAAGTCTCTAAAACAGTTGGTATACTCTTCAAAATTAGATATTATGTACCTAATTCTGCTCTCATCCCACTATATTATGCACTAATCTATCCCTATCTTAATTATGGTATCTGTGCATGGGCTTCAACCACTGCAAACCACCTCAAGTCCATCATCACCCAGCAAAAATCTGCTATCAGAATAATAAACTCTGCTTTCAGACAACACTCAGCTCCCTTGTTTAAATCCTTAAACATGCTAAACATAAACTCACTCCACACATTCTCCTGTGTCAGTTACATTTACAAAGCCCTGTTCTTAAATGCAAACCCTGCCCTGAAACTCTCCTTGGGCTGATGTAATAGGACCCATTATCAACACACCAGATATAAATATCTTTTTGATATATTCAGAGTCAAACTTAATCTGTGTAAACACTTTATGCAAATAAAGGGACCTAGTCTATGGAACTCACTCCCTAATGAATTGAAAAGCTGTCCAACTTTTGCCTCATTCAAAAACAAAACTAAAAAGTACTGTACCTAATTTCATCTTCATAGTTTCCTACCTTGTGCTTTAAAATTGCACTGTATCTAGTGCTACCCAATCTCCCAATTTTTATGTACCTAATCCAAACAACTTTACCATTGTGATCATTGCTGTCTTTTTATATTTGCGATCAATATGCTGTATTGTGCCTATTAATCTTTGTTAAATTACCATGCAAGCTGTTCAATGCAATCAATCAGAGCTATCGATGTGCTTTAATATACCTACTAATCTCTCTCATCTCATTTTTTTTTCTTGCAATGTACCTATCATTTTATAAATTCTGCTAGAATTTACCTACTTTAAATTATGTTAGATTTTAAGGACATGCCCGAAACGCTGCGCGTACTAGTGGTTTCACAAGAATGTAAATACCATACTATGTATCCTCACAAACCCAATGTATCTTCTTGTATATAAATAAATAAAATAAATAAATAAATAAATAAATAAATAAATTAATAAATAAATAACCCATGGAACTGCCTACCCGCTGAAGCCGTAAATGCCAAAATCCAGCTAGAAAATATCATTAGGACAATTGGGGGACTTAGCAAGCCCCCGGTTTTATGTCCTCGTCGAGGCCACGAGAGAGTTAGTGG
This sequence comes from Procambarus clarkii, assembly GCF_040958095.1. Taxonomy (NCBI): domain Eukaryota; kingdom Metazoa; phylum Arthropoda; class Malacostraca; order Decapoda; family Cambaridae; genus Procambarus; species Procambarus clarkii. The sequence continues at coordinate 9,884,969 of NC_091155.1, forward strand.
CTTTTGAGTAAATTTTGGTAAATATTTACGTAAATAAAGACCCTCGCTTCTCAAATCTTGGGAGCAACAATGAAAGCTATACGCTATCTCTTAGAATTATGTAGGTAAACAAAAAAGTAACATATTTGTATACTGTACTACTGTAACTTACAATTATATTACGTTGTTGAGTAGATACACAGTATTTATTGGGTTTTCATATTTATTTAGTAGTCTTGAATACAGCAGTGTCGTAGATGTTGAGACGGAGCCTGGAACAGAGCAGAGAGCTGAGTGAGGCCGGAGTCGCGGAGCTCTATATGGGAGAGCTTTGTAGCTCGGTGCGGTCCTAGGCTGCTGTCTGTTCTGTGTCGAAGCTGTAGTGTCTTGGGGTCGATTAGAACTGCCTACACCGAGTGCTACATTCTTGACTGGAAATTGTACTGTTTTCTATTTGATTGATTGATGAAGATTAAGCCACCCAAAAGGTGGCACGGGCATGAATAGCCCGTAAGTGATGGCCCTTTTGAACCATTACCAGTATCAAGAGCTGATACTAGAGATCTATGGAGGTGCAACTGTACCCTGCGTGACGGAAGATGTCTCCCGTGGTTTTCTATTCGATTGATTGATAAAGATTAAGCCACCTAAGAGGTGGCACGGGCATGAATAGCCCATAAGTGGTACAATTTTTTGTTCAGTAATTCTTTTCAGTATTCTGAGGTTGCATTTAATCGTCAAGCTGCTATCGCAGGGAAGGATACTGCTTGACAGTCTTTATGAGGGTGTCCAGCTGCTGGACACCTTCTTTGACCAGGAGAGTGGCTGTTTTTTATTGTTGTTGTTGTTTAAGATTCAGCTACTGGGAACTAAAAGTTCCAAGTAGCACGGGCTATGGTGAGCCCGTGATGAACCTACCTGGCATAGGAGTGGGGCTGAAACTGTTTCTATTCTCATATCGTTTGCTTATATATGGTGACTACACCTCAGCTCCCTCCAATATGATAGGAGGATGGAAGAACTGTTACCTGTAAATAGGGATAGGATTATAGCTTGTGTAGTTAGTGCTAATTAGTTATGCCATTAAGATGATGAGATAATGGAGCGAGTATAAGGTTTACTCGCAACACTACAATGTTGGTGCTGACTGTACAAGTTGAAAAAAACATAGTTTTACTTCAAAATGTACTAATTTTAAAAGAAAATTCAACGTAAGTAAGTAGCAAGTGGTCACAGATAAGCTCCAATATCCCAACGTCGTGATTGGCTACAGCCGTAAGATGAAAAATGTTACCTTCTCTCTGATTGGTCAAACTAAAAGCCTAGTGACATCTAGCGAGACCTAAGTGAACTACTTAAAAATCTCTAAGTTTACTTTTCTGAATCGTTCTTTGGCGCATTCTTAGCCGGTACTTAGGAACCTTCGTAGCACACATACTTAAGAAGCTCGTGAATCTAGGTCCAGGAGCCCACCATACCCAGAGGGCACACTAGGAGCTCACTAAAACACACGAACCCCCAACACCTCATAGCCATAGCCACTGCGCACTGTCTCCGCCTAATTATCCAACCAGAAAACTGAAAATTCCATTAACTTGTCTCTCACTGACGGGACTGTTTTCTGTGAGATGGTTGACGACTGTTGTACTCGCCTCTTTGTTAACCTTGTACCTCTTTAGCTAAAAATCAAAATTAAACATCAGGCCAAATTATGATTAACTTGCCAAAACCAAACTGCCCAGTATAAGGTGGAATGAAGGGAGAGTATAAGCCAATCAGGACGTAGCAGCAGCAGTCTCTCCAGGAATGGTTCACTGAAAGTGTAACACTGCCACTCCCACTTACTTAATTTCCTACTTACAGTAATTCATGACACAAATGACAAGGGAGTTGCAGCGCTGTAACTAAAGGAGTGGCTAATACCAGTGTGACCATTGCTCCAGGGAGGAGGGTGGGCTTGTATGTGGAGGGTTCGGTAGCTGGAGGCGGAATGAGGTCATGTCCTCTGTTGCTGGCGTTAAATTCCATGGTTTGGTGATCCAGAGGGTTATGGTGGCAGGGATGGTTATCCAGGGGGTTATGGTGGCAGGGATGGTGATCCAGAGGGTTATGGTGGCAGGGATGGTAATCCAGAGGATTATGGTGGCAGGGATGGTGATCCAGAGGGCTGTGGTGGCAGGGATGGTGATCCAGAGGGTTATGGTGGCAGGGATGGTTATCCAGGGGGTTATGGTGGCAGGGATGATGATCCAGAGGGCTATAGTGGCGGGGATGGTGATCCAGAGGGTTATGGTGGCAGGGATGATGATCCAGAAGGTTATATGGTGGCAGGGATGGTGATCCAGAGGGTTATGGTGGCAGGGATGGTAATCCAGAGGATTATGGTGGCAGGGATGGTGATCCAGAGGGCTGTGGTGGCAGGGATGGTGATCCAGAGGGTTATGGTGGCAGGGATGGTGATCCAGAGGGTTATGGTGGCAGGGATGGTGATCCAGAGGGCTGTGGTGGCGGGGATGGTGATCCAGAGGGCTGTGGTGGCGGGGATGGTGATCCAGAGGGCTGTAGTAGCGGGGATGGTGATCCAGAGGACTGTAAAGGAGAAGATGGTGATCCAGAGGGCTATAGTGGCGGGGATGGTGATCCAGAGGGCTGTGGTGGCGGGGATGGTGATCCAGAGGGCTGTAGTGGCGGGGATGGTGATCCAGAGGGCTGTAGTAGCGGGGATGGTGATCCAGAGGGTTGTAATCGCCGGGATGGTGATCCAGAGGGTTGTAGTGGCGGGGATGGTGATCCAGAGGACTGTAAAGGAGAAGATGGTGATCCAGAGGGCTGTAGTGGCGGAGATGGTGATCCAGAGGACTATAGTTGCAGGGACGGTGATCCAGAGGGCTATGGTGGTGGGGATGGTGATCCAGAAGACTATAGTTGCAGGGATGGTGATCCAGAGGGCTATGGTGGCGGGGATGGTGATCCAGAGGACTATATATAGTTGCAGGGATGGTGATCCAGAGGGCTATGGTGGCGGGATGGTGATCCAGAGGGCTGTAGTGGCGGGGATGGCGATTCAGAGGGCTATAGTGGCCCGGATGGTGATCCAGAGGGTTGTAGTGGCGGGGATGGTGATCCAGAGGGCTATAGTGGCCCGGATGGTGATCCAGAGGGTTGTAGTGGCGGGGATGGTGATCCAGAGGGCTGTAGTGGCGGGGATGGTGATCCAGAGGGCTATAGTGGCGGGGATGGTGGTCCAGAGGGTTGTAGTGGCGGGGATGGTGATCCAGAGGGCTGTAGTGGCGGGGATGGTGATCCAGAGGGCTGTGGTGGCGGGGATGGTGATCCAGAGGGCTGTAGTGGCGGGGATGGTGATCCAGAGGGCTGTAGTGGCGGGGATGGTGATCCAGAGGGCTGTAGTGGCGGGGATGGTGATCCAGAGGGCTGTAGTGGCGGGGATGGTGATCCAGAGGGCTGTAGTGGCGGGGATGGTGATCCAGAGGGCTGTAGTGGCGGGGATGGTGATCCAGAGGGCTGTAGTGGCGGGGATGGTGATCCAGAGGGCTGTAGTGGCGGGGATGGTGATCCAGAGGGCTGTAGTGGCGGGGATGGTGATCCAGAGGGCTGTAGTGGCGGGGATGGTGATCCAGAGGGTTGTAGTGGCGGGGATGGTGATCCAGAGGGTTGTAGTGGCGGGGATGGTGATCCAGAGGGCTATAGTGGCCCGGATGGTGACCCAGAGGGTTGTAGTGGCGGGGATGGTGATCCAGAGGGTTGTAGTGGCGGGGATGGTGATCCAGAGGGTTGTAGTGGCGGGGATGGTGATCCAGAGGGCTGTAGTGGCGGCGATGGTGATCCAGCAACCCGTTCTCGCAAATTCGTAAAGTCAATATTGACTTATTAACTACGTGCATAGGTGCATATATACTAAACATAATAGATACCCTTAAAAAGATTCATAGAAAACACCGACCTTACCAAACCTTGTTTGTATCTTAAGATAAGCATCTTATTGCTTCGTAATTACAATTATTACTTAACCTATACCTATTATAGGTTAGGTAATAATTGTAATTACGAAGCAATAAGATGCTTATCTTAAGATACTAACAAGGTTAGGTAAGGTCGGTGTTTTCTATGAATCTTTTTAAGGGTATCTATTATGTTAAGTATGTCACCTATGCACATATTTAATAAGTCAATATTGACTTATTAAATTTGCGAGAACGGGTTGGATCCAGAGGACTGTAGTGGCGGGATGGTGATCCAGAGGACTGTAGTGGCAGGGATGGTGATCCAGAGGGCTGTAGTGGCGGGGATGGTGATCCAGAGGGCTGTAGTGGCGGGGATGGTGATCCAGAGGGCTGTAGTGGCGGGGATGGTATCTATTATGTTAAGTATGTCACCTATGCACATATTTAATAAGTCAATATTGACTTATTAAATTTGCGAGAACGGGTTGGATCCAGAGGACTGTAGTGGCGGGATGGTGATCCAGAGGACTGTAGTGGCAGGGATGGTGATCCAGAGGACTGTAGTGGCAGGGATGGTGATCCAGAGGGCTGTAGTGGCGGGGATGGTGATCCAGAGGGTTATGGTGGTTGGCATGTAGACATTTCTCACAATTTGACATGTATAAAAAATGCATTTTTTGATGGTGGCTCTAAGCGAACCGATGGAACATAGACAACTGTAACATGATTTTAGGTGACAACATTCAAAGAAAATGGGTTTAATGTTGATCTAATATAGTTAGGTTACAGCAGTCGGATGTTAGTAATGGTTGGACAGTGTCGAGATAGATGGAGACGAGGATGTTGGCGGAGTGAGTCGGGGCCAGGAGCTGGAGCCTGGGGTCAGGGCGGCAACGCTGGAATAAAGGAGTGGGCGAGGCTTGCGGGTCTTGGGTCCCATGTACACCACCCATCCACCTGACCATATGCTGGTCCCAGCTCGCTGCCTTATATGGCAGGATGAGCACCTTTGGTCTCATGGCAACTTCTTGCTACATCTTTAGCCTGTCCTCAGTCATTCCTCGACACCTTGGCGAGTTGTTGCAGATCATTAATAGGGAATATGAGTGCAGGTGTCATTACCCATTACCGGGTTTATTGGGAATTTTTTAATCCGTGGATTAGAACTTCCTTGGAATGTGGAATAGCTCGGGGGATAATAAATTATACATAATGTGGCAGCAACCCAACCCTCCCAGCTAGCTAGCTATAAATCTATCAATTTTTGTATCATCTCTTGTATGTATGTACTTTACCTGAATAAACATTTGAATTTGAATTTTGAATTTGAATTTTAGCCTATCGTGGGCGATACACAAACATATCAATTTAACAGTGCTTTAAAACACCAATCTTTATAAGGGCTTCGTCGACAATTCAAAAATGCAATGTATCTCCCCCCGCCCCCCCCCCCCCAAAAAAAAAAAAAAAACATACTTTTTCTTTTTCCATACTTTCCCCTACATCAATAGGGGAGAGTATGATGTATTTTTCCTGCCCGAAACGCTTTGCGTACTAGTGGCTTGAGGCATTGTATGTATACTAGCGTTATCTATAAATCCATCAACTTTAGTATTTCACCCTTGTTTGTATGTACTTTACCTGAATAAATATGTGTATTTAATACATTATGATGTTATGAGACGTGTGTGCGCGCGCGTGTATGATGTATTGGGTGAGGGAGGCGGGTATAGCCAGGTATATGAGCCGGGTGTGGTGGTGGGGCCGGGTCAGTGTGTGTGAGGCAGGTGTGGAGGCAACGTTAGTGCTACCTCGCCCCACCCCAGTACCTCCTGTGGTACACACCTCCCCTGGGTGTAACACACCTGCCTGGGTGTAGTGAAGGACACACCTCCGGGTACAATAGTGGTGGTGTGAAGTGTCGCCCCGTGGCAGGAAAGGTGCGGACACACACTTGTGCGCCTGGTGTGAGATATATATGTATATACCCGGCTATATGGGTCTATACGACCACACACCTGTAAAGAGAAGTAAAGACGAGTGTTGACAACGACAGGGTTTTATTGAGAAACGAGATATCAATAAAGAACCCGTCGAAGGAACATGTGAAGTAATAACTGTGTTCTCTAGAATGATTGATGTTAAGACGTGATCATTTAGGAATAGTGTTTATTGTGTGATGTGAGAGACGCCGCAGCCTACACCGCAGCCGCAGCCTAAACGTATAAATTAAACATTTGGTGAACCGCAGGACGAGGCCGGGCCATATACGGTGGCCCGGGCCACCCTGGTGTCTGTGGAGCCAGCCGGTGACACTTAGCCAGGTGACAGCTGGTGGTGCAGGGTGGGGGTGACAGCTGGTGGTGCAGGGTGGGAGGGTGACAGCTGGTAGTGCAGGGTGGGAGGGTGACACCTGGTGGTGCAGGGTGGGGTGACAGCTGGTGGTGCAGGGTGGGGGTGACACCTGGTAGTGCAGGGTGGGGGTGACACCTGGTAGTGCAGGGCGGGGGTGACACCTGGTAGTGCAGGGTGGGGGTGACACCTGGTAGTGCAGGGTGGGGGTGACACCTGGTGGTGCAGGGTGGGAGGGTGACAGCTGGTGGTGCAGGGTGGGGGTGACACCTGGTAGTGCAGGGTGGGGGGGTGACAGCTGGTGGTGCAGGGTGGGGGTGACAGCTGGTAGTGCAGGGTGGGAGGGTGACAGCTGGTGGTGCAGGGTGGGGGTGACACCTGGTGGTGCAGGGTGGGGGTGACACCTGGTAGTGCAGGGTGGGAGGGTGACACCTGGTAGTGCAGGGTGGGAGAGTGACACCTGGTGGTGCAGGGTGGGGGTGACACCTGGTGGTGCAGGGTGGGAGGGTGACACCTGGTAGTGCAGGGTGGGAGGGTGACACCTGGTAGTGCAGGGTGGGAGGGTGACACCTGGTAGTGCAGGGTGGGGGGGGTGACACCTGGTAGTGCAGGGTGGGAGGGTGACAGCTGGTAGTGCAGGGTGGGAGGGTGACAGCTGGTAGTGCAGGGTGGGAGGGTGACAGCTGGTAGTGCAGGGTGGGAGGGTGACACCTGGTGGTGCAGGGTGGGGGTGACACCTGGTGGTGCAGGGTGGGGGGTGACACCTGGTGGTGCAGGGTGGGGGGGTGACACCTGGTAGTGCAGGGTGGGAGGGTGACACCTGGTAGTGCAGGGTGGGAGGGTGACACCTGGTAGTGCAGGGTGGGAGGGTGACAGCTGGTGGTGCAGGGTGGGGGTGACACCTGGTAGTGCAGGGTGGGAGGGTGACACCTGGTAGTGCAGGGTGGGGGGGTGACACCTGGTAGTGCAGGGTGGGGGGGGGGGTGACACCTGGTAGTGCAGGGTGGGGGGGGGTGATACCTGGTGGTGCAGGGTGGGAGGGGTGATACCTGGTGGTGCAGGGTGGGAGGGTGACACCTGGTGGTGCAGGGTGGGAGGGTGACACCTGGTAGTGCAGGGTGGGCGGGTGACACCTGGTGGTGCAGGGTGGGGGTGACACCTGGTGGTGCAGGGTGGGGGTGACACCTGGTGGTGCAGGGTGGGGGTGACACCTGGTGGTGCAGGGTGGGAGGGTGACAGCTGGTAGTGCAGGGTGGGAGGGTGACACCTGGTAGTGCAGGGTGGGAGGGTGACACCTGGTGGTGCAGGGTGGGAGGGTGACAGCTGGTGGTGCAGGGTGGGGGTGACACCTGGTGGTGCAGGGTGGGGGTGACACCTGGTAGTGCAGGGTGGGAGGGTGACACCTGGTAGTGCAGGGTGGGAGGGTGACACCTGGTAGTGCAGGGTGGGAGGGTGACACCTGGTAGTGCAGGGTGGGCGGGTGACACCTGGTGGTGCAGGGTGGGGGTGACACCTGGTAGTGCAGGGTGGGGGTGACACCTGGTGGTGCAGGGTGGGGGTGACACCTGGTAGTGCAGGGTGGGAGGGTGACACCTGGTAGTGCAGGGTGGGAGGGTGACACCTGGTGGTGCAGGGTGGGGGTGACACCTGGTAGTGCAGGGTGGGGGTGACACCTGGTAGTGCAGGGTGGGGGTGACACCTGGTAGTGCAGGGTGGGAGGGTGACACCCGGTAGTGCAGGGTGGGAGGGTGACACCCGGTAGTGCAGGGTGGGAGGGTGACACCTGGTGGTGCAGGGTGGGGGTGACACCTGGTAGTGCAGGGTGGGGGGTGAAACCTGGTGGTGCAGGGTGGGGGGTGACACCTGGTAGTGCAGGGTGGGAGGGTGACACCTGGTAGTGCAGGGTGGGAGGGTGACACCTGGTAGTGCAGGGTGGGGGTGACACCTGGTAGTGCAGGGTGGGGGTGACAGCTGGTGGTGCAGGGTGGGGGTGACACCTGGTAGTGCAGGGTGGGAGGGTGACACCTGGTAGTGCAGGGTGGGGGGGTGACACCTGGTAGTGCAGGGTGGGGGGGGTGACACCTGGTAGTGCAGGGTGGGGGGGTGACACCTGGTAGTGCAGGGTGGGGGGGGGGTGACACCTGGTAGTGCAGGGTGGGAGGGTGACACCTGGTAGTGCAGGGTGGGAGGGTGACAGCTGGTGGTGCAGGGTGGGGGTGACACCTGGTGGTGCAGGGTGGGAGGGTGACACCTGGTAGTGCAGGGTGGGAGGGTGACACCTGGTAGTGCAGGGTGGGAGGGTGACAGCTGGTGGTGCAGGGTGGGGGGTGACACCTGGTGGTGCAGGGTGGGGGTGACACCTGGTAGTGCAGGGTGGGAGGGTGACACCTGGTAGTGCAGGGTGGGAGGGTGACACCTGGTAGTGCAGGGTGGGGGTGACACCTGGTGGTGCAGGGTGGAGGTGACACCTGGTAGTGCAGGGTGGGAGGGTGACACCTGAGGGTGCAGGGTGGGAGGGTGAGAGCTGGTAGTGTAGGGTGGGAGGGTGACACCCGGTAGTGCAGGGTGGGGGTGACACCCGGTGGTGCAGGGTGGGGGTGACACCTGGTAGTGCAGGGTGGGGGTGACACCTGGTAGTGCAGGGTGGGGGTGACACCTGGTAGTGCAGGGTGGGAGGGTGACACCTGGTGGTGCAGGGTGGGAGGGTGACACCTGGTGGTGCAGGGTGGGGATGACACCTGGTAGTGCAGGGTGGGGATGACACCTGGTAGTGCAGGGTGGGGGTGACACCTGGTAGTGCAGGGTGGGAGGGTGACACCTGGTGGTGCAGGGTGGGAGGGTGACACCTGGTGGTGCAGGGTGGGAGGGTGACACCTGGTGGTGCAGGGTGGGGGTGACACCTGGTGGTGCAGGGTGGGGATGACACCTGGTAGTGCAGGGTGGGGGTGACACCTGGTAGTGCAGGGTGGGAGGGTGACACCTGGGGGTGCAGGGTGGGAGGGTGACAGCTGGTAGTGTAGGGTGGGAGGGTGACACCCGGTAGTGCAGGGTGGGGGTGACACCTGGTGGTGCAGGGTGGGGGTGACACCTGGTAGTGCAGGGTGGGGGTGACACCTGGTAGTGCAGGGTGGGGGTGACACCTGGTAGTGCAGGGTGGGAGGGTGACACCTGGTGGTGCAGGGTGGGAGGGTGACAGCTGGTAGTGTAGGGTGGGAGGGTGACACCCGGTAGTGCAGGGTGGGGGTGATACCTGGTAGTGCAGGGTGGGAGGGTGACACCTGGTAGTGCAGGGTGGGAGGGTGACACCTGGTGGTGCAGGGTGGGGGTGACACCTGGTAGTGCAGGGCGGGGGGTGACACCTGGTAGTGCAGGGTGGGGGTGACACCTGGTAGTGCAGGGTGGGGGTGACACCTGGTAGTGCAGGGTGGGGTGACACCTGGTAGTGCAGGGTGGGGGTGACACCTGGTAGTGCAGGGTGGGGGTGACACCTGGTAGTGCAGGGTGGGGGTGACACCTGGTAGTGCAGGGTGGGAGGGTGACACCTGGTAGTGCAGGGTGGGAGGGTGACAGCTGGTGGTGCAGGGTGGGAGGGTGACAGCTGGTGGTGCAGGGTGGGGGTGACACCTGGTAGTGCAGGGTGGGGGGGGTGACAGCTGGTGGTGCAGGGTGGGGGTGACAGCTGGTAGTGCAGGGTGGGAGGGTGACAGCTGGTGGTGCAGGGTGGGGGTGACACCTGGTGGTGCAGGGTGGGAGGGTGACACCTGGTGGTGCAGGGTGGGAGGGTGACACCTGGTGGTGCATGGTGGGGGTGACACCTGGTGGTGCAGGGTGGGAGGGTGACACCTGGTAGTGCAGGGTGGGAGGGTGACACCTGGTAGTGCATGGTGGGAGGGTGAGACCTGGTAGTGCAGGGTGGGGGGTGACACCTGGTAGTGCAGGGTGGGAGGGTGACAGCTGGTAGTGCAGGGTGGGAGGGTGACAGCTGGTAGTGCAGGGTGGGAGGGTGACACCTGGTGGTGCAGGGTGGGGGTGACACCTGGTAGTGAAGGGTGGGGGGTGACACCTGGTGGTGCAGGGTGGGGGGGTGACACCTGGTAGTGCAGGGTGGGAGGGTGACACCTGGTAGTGCAGGGTGGGAGGGTGACACCTGGTAGTGCAGGGTGGGAGGGTGAGAGCTGGTGGTGCAGGGTGGGGGTGACACCTGGTAGTGCAGGGTGGGAGGGTGACACCTGGTAGTGCAGGGTGGGGGGTGACACCTGGTAGTGCAGGGTGGGGGGGTGACACCTGGTAGTGCAGGGTGGGGGGGGTGATACCTGGTGGTGCAGGGTGGGAGGGTGACACCTGGTGGTGCAGGGTGGGAGGGTGACACCTGGTAGTGCAGGGTGGGCGGGTGACACCTGGTGGTGCAGGGTGGGGGTGACACCTGGTAGTGCAGGGTGGGGGTGACACCTGGTAGTGCAGGGTGGGGGGTGACACCTGGTGGTGCAGGGTGGGAGGGTGACAGCTGGTAGTGCAGGGTGGGAGGGTGACACCTGGTAGTGCAGGGTGGGAGGGTGACACCTGGTAGTGCAGGGTGGGAGGGTGACAGCTGGTGGTGCAGGGTGGGGGTGACACCTGGTGGTGCAGGGTGGGGGGTGACACCTGGTAGTGCAGGGTGGGAGGGTGACACCTGGTAGTGCAGGGTGGGAGGGTGACACCTGGTAGTGCAGGGTGGGAGGGTGACACCTGGTAGTGCAGGGTGGGAGGGTGACAGCTGGTAGTGCAGGGTGGGAGGGTGACAGCTGGTGGTGCAGGGTGGGAGGGTGACAGCTGGTAGTGCAGGGTGGGAGGGTGACAGCTGGTAGTGCAGGGTGGGAGGGTGACAGCTGGTGGTGCAGGGTGGGAGGGTGACAGCTGGTAGTGCAGGGTGGGAGTGTGACACCTGGTGGTGCAGGGTGAGAGGGTGACACCTGGTAGTGCAGGGTGGGAGGGTGACACCTGGTAGTGCAGGGTGGGAGGGTGAGAGCTGGTGGTGCAGGGTGGGGGTGACACCTGGTAGTGCAGGGTGGGAGGGTGACACCTGGTAGTGCAGGGTGGGGGGGTGACACCTGGTAGTGCAGGGTGGGGGGGTGACACCTGGTAGTGCAGGGTGGGGGGGTGATACATGTGTGCAGGGTGGGAGGGTGACACCTGGTGGTGCAGGGTGGGAGGGGTGACACCTGGTAGTGCAGGGTGGGCGGGTGACACCTGGTGGTGCAGGGTGGGGGGTGACACCTGGTAGTGCAGGGTGGGGGTGACACCTGGTAGTGCAGGGTGGGAGGGTGACAGCTGGTAGTGCAGGGTGGGAGGGTGACAGCTGGTAGTGCAGGGTGGGAGGGTGACACCTGGTAGTGCAGGGTGGGGAGGGTGACACCTGGTGGTGCAGGGTGGGAGGGTGACAGCTGGTGGTGCAGGGTGGGGGTGACACCTGGTGGTGCAGGGTGGGGGTGACACCTGGTAGTGCAGGGTGGGAGGGTGACACCTGGTAGTGCAGGGTGGGAGGGTGACACCTGGTAGTGCAGGGTGGGAGGGTGACAGCTGGTAGTGCAGGGTGGGAGGGTGACAGCTGGTGGTGCAGGGTGGGAGGGGTGACAGCTGGTAGTGCAGGGTGGGAGGGTGACAGCTGGTAGTGCAGGGTGGGGAGGGTGACAGCTGGTGGTGCAGGGTGGGAGGGTGACAGCTGGTAGTGCAGGGTGGGAGTGTGACACCTGGTGGTGCAGGGTGAGAGGGTGACACCTGGTAGTGCAGGGTGGGAGGGTGACACCTGGTAGTGCAGGGTGGGAGGGTGACAGCTGGTAGTGCAGGGTGGGAGGGTGACAGCTGGTAGTGCAGGGTGGGAGGGTGACAGCTGGTGGTGCAGGGTGGGGGGGTGACACCTGGTAGTGCAGGGTGGGAGGGTGACACCTGGTAGTGCAGGGTGGAGGGTGACAGCTGGTAGTGCAGGGTGGGAGGGTGACAGCTGGTGGTGCAGGGTGGGAGGGTGACACCTGGTAGTGCAGGGTGGGAGGGTGACAGCTGGTAGTGCAGGGTGGGAGGGTGACAGCTGGTGGTGCAGGGTGGGAGGGTGACACCTGGTGGTGCAGGGTGGGAGGGTGACAGCTGTAGTGCAGGGTGGAGGGTGACACCTGGTGGTGCAGGGTGGGAGGGTGACAGCTGGTAGTGCAGGGTGGGAGGGTGGACACCTGGTAGTGCAGGGTGGGAGGGTGACAGCTGGTAGTGCAGGGTGGGAGGGTGACAGCTGATAGTGCAGGTGGGAGGGTGACACCTGGTAGTGCAGGGTGGGGGGGTGACACCTGGTAGTGCAGGGTGGGAGGGTGACACCTGGTAGTGCAGGGTGGGAGGGTGACAGCTGGTAGTGCAGGGTGGGAGGGTGACAGCTGGTGGTGCAGGGTGGGAGGGTGACACCCTGGTAGTGTAGGGTGGGAGGGTGACAGCTGGTAGTGCAGGGTGGAGGGTGACAGCTGGTGGTGCAGGGTGGGGGGGGGGTGACACCTGGTAGTGCAGGGTGGGAGGGTGACACCTGGTAGTGCAGGGTGGGAGGGTGACAGCTGTAGTGCAGGGTGGGAGGGTGACAGCTGGTGGTGCAGGGTGGGAGGGTGACAGCTGGTGGTGCAGGGGGGGAGGGTGACACCTGGTAGTGCAGGGTGGGAGGGTGACAGCTGGTAGTGCAGGGTGGGAGGGTGACAGCTGGTGGTGCAGGGTGGGAGGGTGACAGCTGGTGGTGCAGGGTGGGAGGGTGACACCTGGTAGTGCAGGGTGGGAGGGTGACAGCTGGTAGTGCAGGGGTGGGAGGGTGACACCCGGTAGTGCAGGGTGGGGGGTGACAGCTGGTAGTGCAGGGTGGGAGGGTGACACCTGGTGGTGCAGGGTGGGAGGGTGACACCTGGTGGTGCAGGGTGGGAGGGTGACACCTGGTAGTACAGGGTGGGAGGGTGACAGCTGGTAGTGCAGGGTGGGGGTGACACCTGGTAGTGCAGGGTGGGAGGGTGACACCTGGTGGTGCAGGGTGGGAGGGTGACACCTGGTGGTGCAGGGTGGGAGGGTGACACCTGGTGGTGCAGGGTGGGAGGGTGACACCTGGTGGTGCAGGGTGGGAGGGTGACACCTGGTGGTGCAGGGTGGGAGGGTGACACCTGGTGGTGCAGGGTGGGAGGGTGACACCTGGTGGTGCAGGGTGGGAGGGTGACACCTGGTGGTGCAGGGTGGGAGGGTGACACCTGGTGGTGCAGGGTGGGAGGGTGACACCTGGTGGTGCAGGGTGGGAGGGTGACAGCTGGTAGTGCAGGGTGGGAGGGTGACACCTGGTGGTGCAGGGTGGGAGGGTGACACCTGGTGGTGCAGGGTGGGAGGGTGACACCTGGTGGTGCAGGGTGGGGGTGACACCTGGTAGTGCAGGGTGGGAGGGTGACACCTGGTAGTACAGGGTGGGAGAGTGACACCTGGTGGTGCAGGGTGGGAGGGTGACAGCTGGTGGTGCAGGGTGGGAGGGGTGACACCTGGTGGTGCAGGGTGGGAGGGTGACACCTGGTGGTGCAGGGTGGGAGGGGTGACACCTGGTGGTGCAGGGTGGGAGGGTGACACCTGGTAGTGCAGGGTGGGAGGGTGACACCTGGTAGTGCAGGGTGGGAGGGTGACACCTGGTAGTGCAGGGTGGGAGGGTGACACCTGGTAGTGCAGGGTGGGAGGGTGACACCTGGTAGTGCAGGGTGGGAGGGTGACACCTGGTAGTGCAGGGTGGGAGGGGTGACACCTGGTAGTGCAGGGTGGGAGGGTGACACCTGGTAGTGCAGGGTGGGAGGGTGACACCTGGTAGTGCAGGGTGGGAGGGTGACACCTGGTAGTGCAGGGTGGGGGTGACAGCTGGTGGTGCAGGGTGGGGTGACACCTGGTAGTGCAGAGTGGGAGGGTGACACCTGGTAGTGCAGGGTGGGGGGGTGACACCTGGTAGTGCAGGGTGGGGGGGTGACACCTGGTAGTGCAGGGTGGGAGGGTGACACCTGGTAGTTGCAGGGTGGGAGGGTGACAGCTGGTGGTGCAGGGTGGGGGTGACACCTGGTGGTGCAGGGTGGGAGGGTGACACCTGGTAGTGCAGGGTGGGAGGGTGACACCTGGTGGTGCAGGGTGGGAGGGTGACAGCTGGTGGTGCAGGGTGGGGGTGACACCTGGTGGTGCAGGGTGGGGGTGACACCTGGTAGTGCAGGGTGGGAGGGTGACACCTGGTGGTGCAGGGTGGGAGGGTGACAGCTGGTAGTGTAGGGTGGGAGGGTGACACCCGGTAGTGCAGGGTGGGGGTGACACCTGGTAGTGCAGGGTGGGAGGGTGACACCTGGTGGTGCAGGGTGGGGTGACACCTGGTAGTGCAGGGCGGGGGTGACACCTGGTAGTGCAGGGTGGGGGTGACACCTGGTAGTGCAGGGTGGGGGTGACACCTGGTAGTGCAGGGTGGGGGTGACACCTGGTAGTGCAGGGTGGGGGTGACACCTGGTAGTGCAGGGTGGGGGTGACACCTGGTAGTGCAGGGTGGGGGTGACACCTGGTAGTGCAGGGTGGGGGTGACACCTGGTAGTGCAGGGTGGGGGTGACACCTGGTAGTGCAGGGTGGGAGGGTGACACCTGGTGGTGCAGGGTGGAGGGTGACAGCTGGTGGTGCAGGGTGGGGGTGACACCTGGTAGTGCAGGGTGGGGGGGTGACAGCTGGTGGTGCAGGGTGGGGGTGACAGCTGGTAGTGCAGGGTGGGAGGGTGACAGCTGGTGGTGCAGGGTGGGGTGACACCTGGTGGTGCAGGGTGGGGGTGACACCTGTAGTGCAGGGTGGGAGGGTGACACCTGGTAGTACAGGTGGGAGAGTGACACCTGGTGGTGCAGGGTGGGAGGGTGACAGCTGGTGGTGCAGGGTGGGAGGGGTGACACCTGGTGGTGCAGGGTGGGAGGGTGACACCTGGTAGTGCAGGGTGGGAGGGTGACACCTGGTAGTGCAGGGTGGGAGGGTGACACCTGGTAGTGCAGGGTGGGAGGGTGACACCTGGTAGTGCAGGGTGGGAGGGTGACACCTGGTAGTGCAGGGTGGGAGGGTGACACCTGGTAGTGCAGGGTGGGAGGGTGACACCTGGTAGTGCAGGGTGGGAGGGTGACACCTGGTAGTGCAGGGTGGGAGGGTGACAACTGGTAGTGCAGGGTGGGAGGGTGACACCTGGTAGTGCAGGGTGGGAGGGTGACACCTGGTGGTGCAGGGTGGGGGTGACACCTGGTGGTGCAGGGTGGGGGTGACAGCTGGTGGTGCAGGTGTGGGGGTGACACCTGGTAGTGCAGAGTGGGAGGGTGACACCTGGTAGTGCAGGGTGGGGGGGTGACACCTGGTAGTGCAGGGTGGGGGGGTGACAGCTGGTGGTGCAGGGTGGGAGGGTGACACCTGGTGGTGCAGGGTGGGAGGGTGACACCTGGTAGTGCAGGGTGGGAGGGTGACACCTGGTGGTGCAGGGTGGGAGGGTGACACCTGGTGGTGCAGGGTGGGAGGGTGACACCTGGTTAGTGCAGGGTGGGAGGGTGACACCTGGTAGTGCAGGGTGGGAGGGTGACACCTGGTAGTGCAGGGTGGGAGGGTGACACCTGGTAGTGCAGGGTGGGAGGGTGACAGCTGGTAGTGCAGGGTGGGAGGGTGACAGCTGGTAGTGCATGGGTGGGAGGGTGACACCTGGTAGTGCAGGGTGGGAGGGTGACAGCTGGTAGTGCAGGGTGGGAGGGTGACACCTGGTGGTGCAGGGTGGGAGGGTGACAGCTGATAGTGCAGGGTGGGAGGGTGACACCTGGTGGTGCAGGGTGGGATTGTGACACCTGGTGGTGCAGGGTTTGAGGGTGACAGCTGGTAGTGCAGGGTGGGGGGTGACAACTACGGATGTAGACAACACGTACTAAACAAAGTCATTTAGTAAGTGTGATCAGAGAGTAACAAATCATAAAATGAGATAAATTAGAATAACGGATAAAGTAGGGCGATGAATTTCCTCTCGAACAGAATGCTGAGAGAAAAAGTCAAATATAATCAAGTCCAAGTCCAATAAAAAGCAAGGTACCCCAGGGCACAGTCCTTGCACCACTACTGTTTCTCATTTCAAATATAGACAAAAATACAAAATACGGGGGGATAATAATCTCATGTCATCCCCTTGCAAATGATTCAAAAATCAAAATGAAATTCCTTCCGGTTTGGTCCATTGAAGTTAATAGTTTTGCACTTCCTGCCATGCCTTCTGGTCTCGTGTGATATTTGTTGTTGGCAAATTAGGAATCAGTCCCGCTAATATTTTCATAGTGCAAATTATAATGTTTTTATTAATATTATCTTTATTAGATAGAGACATTGTCTCTAATAATGTCTCAGGCTCGCAGCCTGACGTATGAATCACAGCCTGGTTGATCAGGCTGATGATCAGCCCATAACTAAATTCACTGGGAAGGTCTGGCGGCCCCAACTGGTGCCTCAGTCATTCAGGCCATTCGTAACAATCCTGTTTAGTGGCATCATTGAAGCCTCCAGACTTGCTGGGTAGTACCCAGTGAATTCTCCAGTTCTAGGTTGGTTGGCTTTTGTCTTATCATGGCCACGAGGGTTAAGGCGAGCGTCTGGGAAGCACTAGGATGCTGGTTCAGGTAACCTTGTTGCCTCAAATGATTTTCTCATTGATATATCATAACATTATTTCTTTGTACTATAGTTTGTGTTTTTGTCTGACATGAGGATGAGAAAAAGTGTTGGAGCAAGCACAGCACCTTGAGGAACTGAGCTTTTCACGGTGCATGATCCGGATTTTACTTTGTTGACTATTACACTTTAGGTTCTGTTCGTTAGGAAATTAAAGATATTTATTTATTTATTTATATACAAGAAGGAAGGTTTGGGAGCCGGTCGGCCGAGCGGACAGCACGCTGGACTTGTGATCCTGTGGTCCTTGGTTCGATCCCAGGCGCCGGCGAGAAACAATGGGCAGAGTTTCTTTCACCCTATGCCCCTGTTACCTAGCAGTAAAATAGGTACCTGGGTGTTAGTCAGCTGTCACGGGCTGCTTCCTGGGGGTGGAGGCCTGGTCGAGGACCGGGCCGCGGGGACACTAAAAGCCCCGAAATTATCTCAAGATCTCAAGATACATTGGGTTAGAGAGAATACATAACATAGTATTTACAATCTTGTAAAGTCACTAGTACGCGCAGCGTTTCGGGCAGACCAAATTCTTTGGTCTTTCATTTGTGACCAAATCCCGAAGTAGGATCTGTGTTCCTACTTCGCCGGTCATTCTGTTTTAGCGTATTTTATATGCACTAACACCGCGGTCACACTTGTCGAAAGCTTTTGTGAAGTCTGTGTATATCATATCAGTGTTTAACTCTTCTTCCATTGCAGCTAAGACTATGTCAGTTGTCTTGCAATTTAGTGGCAGGAGCGCCCTGTTCTGAGCCCGTGTAGTCCGGGGTTATGGAGATGCTGTGATTCCATGTGATTTGTGATCTTAGTTCATAACACTCTTTGAAAGAGTTTTATGATGTGTGATATGAGTGCTATCTGCCTGTAATTTTTTTTGCCACTGCTTTATTTCCTCCATTATGGAGTGGTGCTTTCTCCGCTGATTTAAACATGCTGGGAATAACACCCAGTAGTTCTAACGTAGTTTCAAAGCGTTATATGACAAAGAGTGCTGGGAAGACGGGACACCACGAGTGTAGCTCTCATCCTGTAACTACACTTAGGTAATTACACTTAGGTAATTACCAGTCTCCAACAAGAAAATTGAAGGACCTGTGATAGTGTTTTTTATTGATTTTACAATTCTAGATGAATATAGAATTCCAGGAATCGGGCCTACAAGCCGTTATCAATAAAGTCTTTGATTACGCAAAATAAAATAACATGATGTTCAAAAGTGATAATTTCCAGATATTTACGTATGGTAAAAATTAAGAAAAAATAAATACAAAGTAGAAAACTCAAGCAGATCTTCTCATAGAAGGATCTGAGAATAATGTGAGACGACCTAACGTTCTGAGAGGGAGGGAGTTGTTAGGGAAAAGCACCAAGCCATTAAGACTATATAGCACTTGCAAATTGAAATAAGCTTATTGAGGTCAAATGCACACAAAGGGATGAGGTAGCTCAAGCTATCCTCACCCCGTTCAGTACAACGTGTTCATACATATATAGACACACATCACAAACAATAAACATATTGCCGAACATTCTGAGAGATAAACATACATTTCCTCCTTTATGACGAAATCAGACATACACACAAATACTTTTATGACTTAGGTATACTGTATGGACAATTTACAAGAGACATGCAGATAATTCAACAAAAGATTACAATCTTGGTGCAAAATTCTTATATCTCTCAAGAATATCATCAACCTTTCCGTTGTGACACATCCAGGCTATTTGTTCAGGAACAGTCCTTATCTCAGTGTTTCTATCTACATTAATCAACGGACAATCAAGAATATAATGGGCAAGGGTGTGAGACCTTAACATACCACATAGTTTACACTTCGTGTCATTATCATGAACATCTATCCCATATTCCCAGTAATATTTGTACCCAAGCCTGAGCCGTATGTACACAGTCACTCCAAGCATTTCTCCTTTTACCATAAGTGAAATGGGTGTTTTGACTCACATACATGTAGTGTTGCATGGTTTGGCTTCCCTCATACATTATACCTCTCCTCTCCACTTCTGCCTGTGCCTGAATATTTCTGATTTTGTTTCTTATTTGTCTCAATTGTGAAAACACATTCAATGTCAACTTGTGTTTTGATGTGGCACGTTTGGCCAGGCTATCCGCCACCTCGTTGAGCACTAGTCCAACATGAGATGGAATCCACATGAATTTCACTTTGTGACCTTTCAGCTGTATCTCATTTATCATGTTCTTACAATCTTCAACTATGGACATGAAGACTGGATTTCGACTGTTTAAGGACTCAAGTGCTCCTCGGTTATCGACCAATACATAAACATTTTTGTCGTCATGACGTACTTCCTCCAAACACGCCAGAATGGCCTGCTGTTCAGCTTGTGTGGATGATATATAATTACCAAGTCGAAATTCAGTTTTTCTGTCCACAGTTCCAAACTCAGTATATTCTCTTATTAGGACACCACACCCTGCCCTGCCATCCTCCGCCACCGACCCGTCACAATATACATGTAAACTGTTGCCTCTTGGTAACCCAGATATCATGCTTCCATACAAACACCGTAATTGTCCCGGTTCGTGATGAACCTTTTCACCTTGAAGGGTACAAAATCGACGTCTATTTTCTGTACTTTCTAGGGAGCAGACCTATTACACTGGTGAGAGGGTTTACAGCAGTCAAGTACATCGTATTCCCTGAGGTCATGAGCTAATCCCCTCGTGTAGCGTGTCTCTCAGTGTCCTGGAAGTGTGTGTACGTCACTCATCGTACGTAATGGTGCCCAACCACTTAGACAGTCGGAGATTGAACGCCCATCGCATGAAGCGAGACCTTCGCTCTACCGTCCAGCCCAAGTCCAAGTGGTTGGGCATAATATAGGTAAATGAGAGGATGATTTACGACAACCTTCCAATCCAAGGATGCTACTACCATTCTATATTCATATCACTTGTGCATTCTTTCCTCGGTACTCGCTTCTCGTTTCAAAGCAGGAGTTAGTGTTGGTAATGGGGGAGTACAGAACACGTAGCGCACGCATAGACTCGGTGAAGAACCTGTAACGTACGCGTCTTGGGGTCGATTAGAACTGCCTACGCCGAGGGGCTACATTCTGGACTGTGGAAATTATACTGTCGACTATTCTGATTGATTGATGAAGATTAAGCCACCCAAAAGGTGGCACGGGCATGAATAGCCCGTAAGTGGAGGCCCTTTTGAGCCATTACCAGTATCAATAGATGATACTGGAGATCTGTGGAGGTGCGACTGCACCCTGCTTGACGGGAGATGTCTCCCGTGTCGACTATTCGCATATGGCTTGCATATATTCGGTGACTACACCTCAGCTTCCTCCACTAGGATAGGAGGATGGAAGAACTATTACCTGTAATAGGGGAAGAGATTATAGCTTCTGCAATTAGTACTAATTAGTTACGTCATTAAGCTAATGAGAAGTTGGAGTGAGTATATGTTTGTACTCGCTACACACCTGAATGAAAGCTCTCAAAACGTGTCTTCTAGAAAGACGACAGATGCATAACATAATATATACTTGTATGGTGCTGGAAGGCCAGGTTCTTAATTTGCACAGTAAAATAACATGGTGGAGTGACCAATAGGTTAGATAAGGCAGAATAGATCTAGAACAAAGTAGAGGTGTCATAACGACAGTGAGGGAGCACTGAATGAACACCAGAGGTCCGCGGCTATGCAATATCCTCCCAAAAAACATCAGAAATATTGCCACAAGAAAAATGAACGTGTTCAAGAAACACAAGTTCCTGCAAGAGGTGCAGAACCAACCGGGTTGTGGTGGATACAGGGCTCTGCGGGCCGCTCAGGTAACAAGGCAAGCCTGACCCCAGGCTCGGTTCAAGCTCAAGTACGTTTATTGAGACAATACAATACATCTCAAAGGGACATAGCAGCTTAGGCTATTACTGGGCTTGGGTCAGAATATCTCCCAGGACTCACACAGGTGTACGTCTGGTGGGGGGAAGGGGGGGGGGCAGGGAGAGGGGGAGTGATAGTGAAAATATTTAGTCACGCACGGTACACCTTCGGTGAAAGTGACCCAGCAGGTTACTGGGGGAACATCTCCCACCACACTACTAGACCACCACCGTCCACCACACTACTAGACCACCACCGTCCACCACACTACTAGACCATCACCGTCCACCACACTACTAGACCACCACCGTCCACCACACTACTAGACCATCACCGTCCACCCCACTACTAGACCACCACCGTCCACCACACTACTAGACCTCCACCGTCCACCACACTACTAGACCACCACCGTCCACCACACTACTAGACCACCACCGTCCACCACACTACTAGACCACCACCGTCCACCACACTACTAGACCACCACACCACTAGACCACCACACCACTAGACCACCACCGTCCACCACACTACTAGACCACCACCGTCCACCACACTACTAGACCACCACCGTCCACCACCTACTAGACCACCACCGTCCACCACCTACTAGACCACCACCGTCCACCACACTACTAGACCACCACCGTCCACCACACTACTAGACCACCACCGTCCACCACACTACTAGACCACCACCGTCCACCACACTACTAGACCACCACCGTCCACCACACTACTAGACCACCACCGTCCACCACACTACTAGACCACCACCGTCCACCACACTACTAGACCACCACACCACTAGACCACCACCGTCCACCACACTACTAGACCACCACCGTCCACCACACTACTAGACCACCACCATCCACCACACTACTAGACCACCACCATCCACCACACTACTAGACCACCACCGTCCACCACACTACTAGACCACCACCGTCCACCACACTACTAGACCACCACCGTCCACCACACTACTAGACCACCACCGTCCACCACACTACTAGACCACCACCGTCCACCCCACTACTAGACCACCACCGTCCACCACACTACTAGACCACCACCGTCCACCACACTACTAGACCACCACCGTCCACCACACTACTAGACCACCACCGTCCACCACACTACTAGACCACCACCGTCCACCACACTACTAGACCACCACCGTCCACCACACTACTAGACCACCACCGTCCACCACACTACTAGACCACCACCGTCCACCACACTACTAGACCACCACCGTCCACCACACTACTAGACCACCACCGTCCACCACACTACTAGACCACCACCGTCCACCACACTACTAGACCACCACCGTCCACCACACTACTAGACCACCACCGTCCACCACACTACTAGACCACCACCGTCCACCACACTACTAGACCACCACCGTCCACCACCGTCCACCACACTACTAGACCACCACCGTCCACCACACTACTAGACCATCACCGTCCACCACACTACTAGACCACCACACTACTAGACCATCACCGTCCACCCCACTACTAGACCACCACCGTCCACCACACTACTAGACCACCACCGTCCACCACACTACTAGACCATCACCGTCCACCACACTACTAGACCACCACCGTCCACCACACTACTAGACCACCACCGTCCACCACACTACTAGACCACCACCGTCCACCACACTACTAGACCACCACCGTCCACCACACTACTAGACCACCACCGTCCACCACACTACTAGACCACCACACCACTAGACCACCACCGTCCACCACACTACTAGACCACCACCGTCCACCACACTACTAGACCACCACCGTCCACCACACTACTAGACCACCACCGTCCACCACACTACTAGACCACCACCGTCCACCACACTACTAGACCACCACCGTCCACCACACTACTAGACCACCACCGTCCACCACACTACTAGACCACCACCGTCCACCCCACTACTAGACCACCACCGTCCACCCCACTACTAGACCACCACCGTCCACCACACTACTAGACCACCACCGTCCACCACACTACTAGACCACCACCGTCCACCACACTACTAGACCACCACCGTCCACCACACTACTAGACCACCACCGTCCACCACACTACTAGACCACCACCGTCCACCACACTACTAGACCACCACCGTCCACCACCGTCCACCACACTACTAGACCACCACCGTCCACCACACTACTAGACCACCACCGTCCACCACACTACTAGACCACCACCGTCCACCACCGTCCACCACACTACTAGACCACCACCGTCCACCACACTACTAGACCACCACCGTCCACCACACTACTAGACCACCACCGTCCACCACACTACTAGACCACCACTGTCCACCACACTACTAGACCACCACCGTCCACCACACTACTAGACCACCACCGTCCACCACACTACTAGACCTCCACCGTCCACCACACTACTAGACCACCACCGTCCACCACACTACTAGACCACCACCGTCCACCACACTACTAGACCACCACCGTCCACCACACTACTAGACCACCACCGTCCACCACACTACTAGACCACCACCGTCCACCACACTACTAGACCACCACCGTCCACCACACTACTAGACCACCACCGTCCACCACACTACTAGACCACCACCGTCCACCACACTACTAGACCATCCACCGTCACCACACTACTAGACCACCACCGTCCACCACACTACTAGACCACCACCGTCCACCACACTACTAGACCACCACCGTCCACCACACTACTAGACCACCACCGTCCACCACACTACTAGACCACCACCGTCCACCACACTACTAGACCACCACCGTCCACCACACTACTAGACCACCACCGTCCACCACACTACTAGACCACCACCGTCCACCACACTACTAGACCACCACCGTCCACCACACTACTAGACCACCACCGTCCACCACACTACTAGACCACCACCGTCCACCACACTACTAGACCACCACCGTCCACCACACTACTAGACCACCACCGTCCACCACCATCCACCACACTACTAGACCACCACCGTCCACCACACTACTAGACCACCACCGTCCACCACACTACTAGACCACCACCGTCCACCACACTACTAGACCACCACCGTCCACCACACTACTAGACCATCACCGTCCACCACACTACTAGACCACCACCGTCCACCACACTACTAGACCACCACCGTCCACCACACTACTAGACCACCACCGTCCACCACACTACTAGACCACCACCGTCCACCACACTACTAGACCATCACCGTCCACCACACTACTAGACCATCACCGTCCACCACACTACTAGACCACCACCGTCCACCACACTACTAGACCACCACCGTCCACCACACTACTGGACCACCACCGTCCACCACACTACTAGACCACCACCGTCCACCACACTACTAGACCACCACCGTCCACCACCGTCCACCACACTACTAGACCACCACCGTCCACCACACTACTAGACCACCACCGTCCACCACACTACTAGACCACCACCGTCCACCACACTACTAGACCACCACCGTCCACCACACTACTAGACCACCACCGTCCACCACCCTACTAGACCACCACCGTCCACCACACTACTAGACCACCACCGTCCACCACACTACTAGACCAGCACCGTCCACCACACTACTAGACCAGCACCGTCCACCACACTACTAGACCACCACCGTCCACCACACTACTGGACCACCACCGTCCACCACACTACTGGACCACCACCGTCCACCACACTACTAGACCACCACCGTCCACCACACTACTGGACCACCACCGTCCACCACACTACTAGACCACCACCGTCCACCACACTACTAGACCACCACCGTCCACCACACTACTAGACCACCACCGTCCACCACACTACTAGACCACCACCGTCCACCTCACTACTAG
Source organism: Procambarus clarkii (assembly GCF_040958095.1). Taxonomy (NCBI): domain Eukaryota; kingdom Metazoa; phylum Arthropoda; class Malacostraca; order Decapoda; family Cambaridae; genus Procambarus; species Procambarus clarkii. Next base: position 9,909,795 of record NC_091155.1, read on the forward strand.
ACCACCACCGTCCACCACACTTCTAGACCACCACCGTCCACCACACTACTAGACCACCACCGTCCACCACACTACTAGACCACCACCGTCCACCACACTACTAGACCACCACCGTCCACCACACTACTAGACCACCACCGTCCACCACACTACTAGACCACCACCGTCCACCACACTACTAGACCACCATCGACCACCACACTACTAGACCACCACCGTCCACCACACTACTAGACCACCACCGTCCACCACACTACTAGACCACCACCGTCCACCACACTACTAGACCACCACCGTCCACCACACTACTAGACCACCACCGTCCACCACACTACTAGACCACCACCGTCCACCACACTACTAGACCACCACCGTCCACCACACTACTAGACCACCACCGTCCACCACACTACTAGACCACCACCGTCCACCACACTACTAGACCACCATCGACCACCACACTACTAGACCACCTCATAAGTCCCAGTGACCATTGGCCTGCTGGAGGGGGGGGGGGGATAAGTGGCCTGTCTAAGAGACGGGCCGCCTGGGGATAGGCTGGTGGGTAGCAAGGTGACAGAGAGGTCTAGGGGTAGGCCTACCTGTCCGCGTCCCTTCCTCAGCTTCCTCTCGCTGTGTCTTGCCTGTCCTTAGTTAGCGCTCTTGGGCTGGCATCCCTGTGTTGAAATACCCCTGAAGAACCTTGTCAACACACTTTGCTTCCTAGTTAAACGAGCATAGCTGCCACACACACACACACACACACACACACACACACAGTCTCAGATTGTGAAGTCTCAGATTGGCGAGACGTCACAAGTGGAGTCCCGCAGGGGTCAGTCCTCGGACCTATACTGTTTCTGGTATATGTAAATGATCTCCCAGAGGGTATAGATTCGTTCCTCTCAATGTTTGCCGACGATGCAAAAATTATGAGGAGGATTGAAACAGAGGATGATAGTAGGAGGCTACAAGATGACCTGGATAGACTGAGTGAATGGTCCAACAAATGGCTGTTGAAGTTCAACCCGAGTAAATGCAAAGTAATGAAACTAGGCAGTGGAAACAGGAGGCCAGGCACAGGATACAGAATAGGAGATGAAGTACTTAATGAAACAGACAGAGAGAAAGATCTAGGAGTTGATATCACACCAAACCTGTCTCCTGAAGCCCACATAAAGAGAATAACGTCTGCGGCATATGCGAGGCTGGCTAACATCAGAACGGCGTTCAGGAACCTGTGTAAGGAATCATTCAGAATCTTGTACACCACATATGTAAGACCAATCCTGGAGTATGCGGCCCCAGCATGGAGCCCGTACCTTGTCAAGCACAAGACGAAGCTGGAAAAAGTCCAAAGGTATGCTACTAGACTAGTCCCAGAACTAAGAGGCATGAGTTATGAGGAAAGGCTGCGGGAAATGCACCTCACGACACTGGAAGACAGAAGAGTAAGGGGAGACATGATCACAACCTACAAAATCCTCAGGGGAATCGACCGGGTAAACAAGGACGAACTTTTCAACACTGGTGGGACGCGAACAAGGGGACACAGGTGGAAGCTGAGTACCCAAATGAGCCACAGAGACGTTAGAAAGAACTTTTTCAGTGTCAGAGTAGTTAGCAAATGGAATGCATTAGGAAGTGATGTGGTGGAGGCTGACTCCATTCACAGTTTCAAATGTAGATATGATAGAGCCCAATAGGCTCAGGAATCTGTACACCAGTTGATTGACGGTTGAGAGGCGGGACCAAAGAGCCAGAGCTCAACCCCCGCAAGCACAATTAGGTGAGTACAATTAGGTGAGTACACACACACACACACACACACACACACACACCCACACACACACACACACACACACCCCACTGAGTGCTGAAATGAGCCACAGAGATATTAGAAAGAACTTTTTTAGTGTCAGAGTGGTTGACAAATGGAATGCATTAGGAGGCGATGTGGTGGAGGCTCACTCCATACACAGTTTCAAGTGTAGATATGATAGAGCCCAATAGGCTCCGGAATCTGTACACCTGTTGATTGACGGTTGAGAGGCGGGACCAAAGAGCCAGAGCTCAACCCCCGCAAACACAACTAGGTGAGTACATACACACACAGAATAGAATGGGGAGCCGGCGGCCGAGCGGACAGCACGATGAACACGTGATCCTGTGGTCCCGGGTTCGATCCCAAGCACCGGCGAGAAACGATGGGCAGAGTTTCTTTCACCCTATGCCCCTGTTACCTAGCAGTAAATAGGCACCTGGGAGTTAGTCAGCTGTCACTGGCTGCTTCCTGGTGTGTGTGTGTGTGGTGTGGAAAAAAATAGTAGTAGTAAAAATAGTTGGTTGAGAGGCGGGCCGAAAGAGCAGAGCTCAATCCCCCGCATGCACAACTAGATGAATACAACTAGGTGAACACACACACACACACACACACACACACACACCACACACACACACACACACACACACACACACACACACACACACACACACATAGGTGTAGAGAGCAGGAGACCAGATACAAGGTATCATTTTGGAGATGAGATACTTCAGGAGTCAGAGAGAGAGAAAGACCTGGGGGTTGATATCACGCCAGACCTGTCCCCTGAAGCTCATATCAAGAGGATAACATCAGCAGCATATGCCAGGTTGGCAAACATAAGAACGGCCTTTAGATACTTGTGTAAGGAATCATTCAGAATTTTGTATACCACATATGTTAGACCAATCCTGGAGTATGCAGCTCCAGCATGAATTCCATGTCAAGTCAAGCATAAGACTAAACTGGAAAAGGTTCAAAGGTTTGCCACCAGACTAGTACGCGAACTGAGAGGTATGAGCTACGAGGAGAGACTACGGGAAACCTCACGTCGCTGGAAGACAGAAGTTAGAGTACCATTTGGTGCTCTATCTGCCATGGTGGTGATGGTGTACACCACCACCATGGTGCAAATTTGGGACGTGGCCCTCCAGTATCTTCCGTGTATATATATTGTTTGATACCTCTCTCGTCTCCTTTCCAGAGAGGATACATCGTGAGAGCTTTGAGACGGTCCCAGTAGTGTAGATGTTTTATCGTGTCTCTGCGTGCCGTATATGTTCTCTCTATTGCCTCTAATTCAGAGATCTCTCCCGCTGTGAAAGGGGAAGTGAGTACCGAGCAATACTCAAGACGGGACAACACCAGTGATTTATACAGTGTTAGCATTGCTGTGGGATCTCTGGATGTGAACGTTCTCATAATCCGTCCTATCATTGTCCTGGCCGCCGCCGCTATATTTGCTCGGTTATGTTCACTAAATGTCAGGTCGTCAGACATCTTAATTCCCAGAGCTTTTACAAGTTGCTTTCCTTGTGTACTCACCTAGTTATACTTGTGAGGGTTGAGCTCTGGCTCTTTGGTCCTGCCTGTGAACTGTCAATCAACTTGTGTACAGATTTTGGAGCCTATTGGCCACTATCAAATTTACACTTGAAACTGTGTATGGAATCTGTCTACACCACATCACTTCCTAATGCATTCTATTTGTTAACTACTCAGACACTGAAAAGATTCATTCTAATGTCTCTGTGGCTCATTTGGGTACACAGGTTCCACCTGTGTACCCTTTTGCGTGTACCACTTGTGTTAAATAGTTAGTCTTTGTCCACCCTGTAATAGTGGCTTGTACCTGTACTGTGTACTGTACCCTGTGTACTGTACCCTGTGTCCTGTACCCTGTGTACTTGTACCTGTACCCTGTGTACCTGTACCTGTACTGTGTCCTGTACCCTGTGTACTTGTGCCTGTACTGTGTCCTGTACCCTGTGTTCTTGTACTGTGTCCTGTACCCTGTGTACTTGTGCCTGTACTGTGTCCTGTACCCTGTGTTCTTGTACTGTGTCCTGTACCCTATGTACTTGTACTGTGTCCTGTATCCTGTGTTCTTGTACTGTGTCCTGTACCCTGTGTTCTTGTACTGTGTCCTGTACCCTGTGTACTTGTACCTGTACTGTGTCCTGTACCCTGTGTACTTGTACCTGTACTGTGTCCTGTACCCTGTGTACTTGTACCTGTGCTGTGTCCTGTACCCTGTGTACTTGTACCTGTACTGTGTCCTGTACCCTGTGTACTGTGTCACAGTACACAGGACACAGTACCTGTACTGTGTCCTGTACCCTGTGTTCCCTTGAAGTTCCTTGTTGCCACCATACCTGAGTACCTGGAATTTATCACTGTTAAACATCATGTTATTTTCCGTTGTCCAATCAAAGACTTCATTAATATCGGCTTGTAATTGTCCAGGGTCTTCTACGGAGGAAATGTTCATATTGGTGTGTGTGTGATCAGTAAAGGTTGACACGAAGCTGTGACTAGTATATTGGGGTTCAGTGTTCGAGCCTTCCACGGCCCAAGTGGATGAAATGTGACTAATAGTTTTGTTTATATCTGAGATGAGAATGGGGAAGAGCAGTGGTGCCAGGACTGTGCCCTGAGGTACAGAATAGTGGTGCAAGGACTGTGCCCTGAGGTACAGAGCAGTGGTGCAAGGACTGTGCCCTGAGGTACAGAGCAGTGGTGCCAGGACTGTGCCCTGGGGTACAAAGCTTTTCACTTCACTTGTACTTGACCTTATTAGACTGACTGTTACTTTTTGCATTCTGTGTGACAGAAAACTCAAACGCTGACGCCCCACTTTACCAGTTATTCCAATTGATCTCACGTGATGGGCCGTCACTCCATGGCTACACTTATCATAGGCTGTCACCGCTCCTCACCCACACTACCTCTGCTGGCTGACCAACTCTCACTCTCACAGGGAGAGGTTAGTGGGAGAGAAGAGAGGGAGAGAAGAGAGGGGGAGAGGTTAGTGGAGAGGGGGGGGATTATTACGGTTATATAGCACTGGGAAGAGGTCAGGATAAGGAATTGGGATGGGTTTGGGGAAAGGAATGGTGAAGAAGGTATACAGTAACACAAGCACTGTGGTGGACGTGGGAGGAACGCTGCCGGTGTGGGCGAGTACCCTGACCGCGCCCAACAAGTGCTCACCACTCTCCATACCCTCCAGGTCTTGCCCCAGCATGCGGGCGTCGCGGAGGGGCGTCGGATCCCGTCGCCGACGCCCCTCCGTCGTTAATAATGATGCCCCCGAGTACTGCAGACGTCTGGCGGGCGTGGATGAGGTGTTCTTTGAGCTGGAAGAGGGTTTGGTAGTGAGGTGGTGTTGTAGGGGTGTGTGTGGGGGAGGTGGTGGCTGGTATTTGTAGGGGTTTAGGGTAGTAATGTGTAAGGGAGGAGGGTTGCTTACCTCTCAGGGACTTACTGGCCTATCCCTCGCCACGCACCTGGCGAAATTTCTTCTTCCATTGACATAAGAACATAAGAACAAAGGTAACTGCAGAAGGCCTATTGGCCCATACGAGGCAGCTCCTATTTATAACCACCCAATCCCACTCATATACATGTCCAACCCGCGCTTGAAACAATCGAGGGACCCCACCTCCACCACGTTACGCGGTAATTGGTGTGGGAACCGACCTGTGAGATTTATATTTATTTAATTTATATGAATTTATATTTACGTTAATTTATATACTTCGATAGCAATTTGTATAATGATAAGTGGACTGTATTTCTGCAATAATCTCATAATCTCACAAATCGATCCTCTACACATTAGGGGGGGTTTATTAAATTAATATATATGCAGCCAATCAAACTACAGTATTAACTACATACATTAAAATCTTATAGTACAGCAGGTTAGTCCACCAGGTATAACTAGGGTGTAGACACCAAATTATCCTCTTTGAGGTAGCTTCCATCACCCAGTAACTGGTGCACAAAATCTTGCTTCCTCGTCTTGACCTGTCAAAAGGGCGCTAGCTGTGAAGCCAGGTTCTATATATGACAAGCTATATCAGAGAAAACACTATACATGGAACCTTAAAGACCTGGCTTAATTACCTTTAGTTTGAGGCTCCCACGTGCTCTAACCGGTTCACCCTATATAATGACATTAATGGCCATAAATGAAGATACATGGGTTTCGGAAAGAACACTTAACTTGAATTTGTTGACAGCGTGTTGAAAATGGTACTCCTTTGGTTTCCATAACACTACGTCCAAGTAAAATTAACAGGAGCCGTATTTGCTCCTGTGAGCCTCTGGTCTAGTATAAACAATGGCTGCGTCTAACACTCCATACTATTGACGCCTGGCCGACATTGTCCAGATATTATAGGAGCCGAATTTGCTCCACGCGTCTCGGATGTGACAACAATGGCTGCCCTCCTTCCCCACTCTGACGCCTGGCTTATATTGTCCACATGACAGAAAGTGATAGAAGGGTCACATTTACTCTACTTTAATACTGATAATTAAGTTAATTTATATGAGATGTTTTTCTGATGGTAAAGTCCAAAGACTAATGTATTTAAGAATAATTCCCACCATAATAGGTGGTGATTTATAATAGTATGTGGTGATGATATCCCGTTTTCTTTAGACGGTAATTCCACTACAAGTTACGTTTTCTATGGGTAACTTGTTGGTAATACAGCTATTATCTGTATGATTATTAAATGGTGTCGGATTTTCCGACAATTGGTTCCACAAATCAACAACCCTGTTACCGAACCAGTATTTCCCCAAGTCTTTCCTAAATCTAAATTTATCCAATTTATACCCATTGTTTCGTGTTCTGTCTTGTGTTGATACCTTTAATACCCTACGTCCAAGATCTGCGTGGCTCATGATTTCTGAAGGTGGTTGTAATGCATCATCTTGCTGATGGCTTATACACCATACGAGGATGACAAGACCACACACTAGAAGGTGAAGGGACGACGACGTTTCGGTCCGTCCTGGACCATTCACAATCGACTTGAGAATGGTCCAGGACGGACCGAAACATCGTCGTCCCTTCACCATCTAGTGTGTGGTCTGGTCAACATACCTTAGCCACGTTATTGTGACTCATCGCCTGCACCATACGAGGACTTTGTCGCATTTCCAGCTTCCGCCCGTCTCTTCTTGTCATGTTTTCCTCGCAATATAAAAGACGTTGTCCATACTTACTTCACCTATGTCTCTCAGTATCTCGTATGTCGCGATTATATCTACCGTTCTTCTCCTCCTCTAGGGTTCAGAGCTTCAGTTTCTTTAGCGAGAATTTCCATGTGGGTGATGCATTCCCCAGTAATGGTCTTGCATAGGTTGTGTATGTAGTCTCCCTCAATAGGCTCAGGAACCTGCATGCCAGCTGATTGAGGGTCGAGAGGCGGGACCAAAGAGTTGAAGCTCAACCACCGCAAGCACAACTTGGTTTAAGTACTGTTCTCATGGTCAACTATCAGGAGTTGACGACCACGAATCTATAGTCGCCAGGCTCGACTGACAAGCCTATGGTATAGTCGCCAGGCTCGACTGACAAGCCTATGGTATAGTCGCCAGGCTCGACTGACAAGCCTATGGTATAGTCGCCAGGCTCGACTGACAAGCCTATGGTATAGTCGCCAGGCTCGACTGACAAGCCTATGGTATAGTCGCCAGGCTCGACTGACAAGCCTATGGTATAGTCGCCAGGCTCGACTGACAAGCCTATGGTATAGTCGCCAGGCTCGACTGACAAGCCTATGGTATAGTCGCCAGGCTCGACTGACAAGCCTATGGTATAGTCGCCAGGCTCGACTGACAAGCCTATGGTATAGTCGCCAGGCTCGACTGACAAGCCTATGGTATAGTCGCCAGGCTCGACTGACAAGCCTATGGTATAGTCGCCAGGCTCGACTGACAAGCCTATGGTATAGTCGCCAGGCTCGACTGACAAGCCTATGGTATAGTCGCCAGGCTCGACTGACAAGCCTATGGTATAGTCGCCAGGCTCGACTGACAAGCCTATGGTATAGTCGCCAGGCTCGACTGACAAGCCTATGGTATAGTCGCCAGGCTCGACTGACAAGCCTATGGTATAGTCGCCAGGCTCGACTGACAAGCCTATGGTATAGTCGCCAGGCTCGACTGACAAGCCTATGGTATAGTCGCCAGGCTCGACTGACAAGCCTATGGTATAGTCGCCAGGCTCGACTGACAAGCCTATGGTATAGTCGCCAGGCTCGACTGACAAGCCTATGGTATAGTCGCCAGGCTCGACTGACAAGCCTATGGTATAGTCGCCAGGCTCGACTGACAAGCCTATGGTATAGTCGCCAGGCTCGACTGACAAGCCTATGGTATAGTCGCCAGGCTCGACTGACAAGCCTATGGTATAGTCGCCAGGCTCGACTGACAAGCCTATGGTATAGTCGCCAGGCTCGACTGACAAGCCTATGGTATAGTCGCCAGGCTCGACTGACAAGCCTATGGTATAGTCGCCAGGCTCGACTGACAAGCCTATGGTATAGTCGCCAGGCTCGACTGACAAGCCTATGGTATAGTCGCCAGGCTCGACTGACAAGCCTATGGTATAGTCGCCAGGCTCGACTGACAAGCCTATGGTATAGTCGCCAGGCTCGACTGACAAGCCTATGGTATAGTCGCCAGGCTCGACTGACAAGCCTATGGTATAGTCGCCAGGCTCGACTGACAAGCCTATGGTATAGTCGCCAGGCTCGACTGACAAGCCTATGGTATAGTCGCCAGGCTCGACTGACAAGCCTATGGTATAGTCGCCAGGCTCGACTGACAAGCCTATGGTATAGTCGCCAGGCTCGACTGACAAGCCTATGGTATAGTCGCCAGGCTCGACTGACAAGCCTATGGTATAGTCGCCAGGCTCGACTGACAAGCCTATGGTATAGTCGCCAGGCTCGACTGACAAGCCTATGGTATAGTCGCCAGGCTCGACTGACAAGCCTATGGTATAGTCGCCAGGCTCGACTGACAAGCCTATGGTATAGTCGCCAGGCTCGACTGACAAGCCTATGGTATAGTCGCCAGGCTCGACTGACAAGCCTATGGTATAGTCGCCAGGCTCGACTGACAAGCCTATGGTATAGTCGCCAGGCTCGACTGACAAGCCTATGGTATAGTCGCCAGGCTCGACTGACAAGCCTATGGTATAGTCGCCAGGCTCGACTGACAAGCCTATGGTATAGTCGCCAGGCTCGACTGACAAGCCTATGGTATAGTCGCCAGGCTCGACTGACAAGCCTATGGTATAGTCGCCAGGCTCGACTGACAAGCCTATGGTATAGTCGCCAGGCTCGACTGACAAGCCTATGGTATAGTCGCCAGGCTCGACTGACAAGCCTATGGTATAGTCGCCAGGCTCGACTGACAAGCCTATGGTATAGTCGCCAGGCTCGACTGACAAGCCTATGGTATAGTCGCCAGGCTCGACTGACAAGCCTATGGTATAGTCGCCAGGCTCGACTGACAAGCCTATGGTATAGTCGCCAGGCTCGACTGACAAGCCTATGGTATAGTCGCCAGGCTCGACTGACAAGCCTATGGTATAGTCGCCAGGCTCGACTGACAAGCCTATGGTATAGTCGCCAGGCTCGACTGACAAGCCTATGGTATAGTCGCCAGGCTCGACTGACAAGCCTATGGTATAGTCGCCAGGCTCGACTGACAAGCCTATGGTATAGTCGCCAGGCTCGACTGACAAGCCTATGGTATAGTCGCCAGGCTCGACTGACAAGCCTATGGTATAGTCGCCAGGCTCGACTGACAAGCCTATGGTATAGTCGCCAGGCTCGACTGACAAGCCTATGGTATAGTCGCCAGGCTCGACTGACAAGCCTATGGTATAGTCGCCAGGCTCGACTGACAAGCCTATGGTATAGTCGCCAGGCTCGACTGACAAGCCTATGGTATAGTCGCCAGGCTCGACTGACAAGCCTATGGTATAGTCGCCAGGCTCGACTGACAAGCCTATGGTATAGTCGCCAGGCTCGACTGACAAGCCTATGGTATAGTCGCCAGGCTCGACTGACAAGCCTATGGTATAGTCGCCAGGCTCGACTGACAAGCCTATGGTATAGTCGCCAGGCTCGACTGACAAGCCTATGGTATAGTCGCCAGGCTCGACTGACAAGCCTATGGTATAGTCGCCAGGCTCGACTGACAAGCCTATGGTATAGTCGCCAGGCTCGACTGACAAGCCTATGGTATAGTCGCCAGGCTCGACTGACAAGCCTATGGTATAGTCGCCAGGCTCGACTGACAAGCCTATGGTATAGTCGCCAGGCTCGACTGACAAGCCTATGGTATAGTCGCCAGGCTCGACTGACAAGCCTATGGTATAGTCGCCAGGCTCGACTGACAAGCCTATGGTATAGTCGCCAGGCTCGACTGACAAGCCTATGGTATAGTCGCCAGGCTCGACTGACAAGCCTATGGTATAGTCGCCAGGCTCGACTGACAAGCCTATGGTATAGTCGCCAGGCTCGACTGACAAGCCTATGGTATAGTCGCCAGGCTCGACTGACAAGCCTATGGTATAGTCGCCAGGCTCGACTGACAAGCCTATGGTATAGTCGCCAGGCTCGACTGACAAGCCTATGGTATAGTCGCCAGGCTCGACTGACAAGCCTATGGTATAGTCGCCAGGCTCGACTGACAAGCCTATGGTATAGTCGCCAGGCTCGACTGACAAGCCTATGGTATAGTCGCCAGGCTCGACTGACAAGCCTATGGTATAGTCGCCAGGCTCGACTGACAAGCCTATGGTATAGTCGCCAGGCTCGACTGACAAGCCTATGGTATAGTCGCCAGGCTCGACTGACAAGCCTATGGTATAGTCGCCAGGCTCGACTGACAAGCCTATGGTATAGTCGCCAGGCTCGACTGACAAGCCTATGGTATAGTCGCCAGGCTCGGCTGACAAGCCTATGGTATAGTCGCCAGGCTCGCTGACAAGCCTATGGTATAGTCGCCAGGCTCGGCTGACAAGCCTATGGTATAGTCGCCAGGCTCGGCTGACAAGCCTATGGTATAGTCGCCAGGCTCGACTGACAAGCCTATGGTATAGTCGCCAGGCTCGGCTGACAAGCCTATGGTATAGTCGCCAGGCTCGGCTGACAAGCCTATGGTATAGTCGCCAGGCTCGACTGACAAGCCTATGGTATAGTCGCCAGGCTCGGACTGACAAGCCTATGGTATAGTCGCCAGGCTCGGCTGACAAGCCTATGGTATAGTCGCCAGGCTCGACTGACAAGCCTATGGTATAGTCGCCAGGCTCGACTGACAAGCCTATGGTATAGTCGCCAGGCTCGGCTGACAAGCCTATGGTATAGTCGCCAGGCTCGACTGACAAGCCTATGGTATAGTCGCCAGGCTCGGCTGACAAGCCTATGGTATAGTCGCCAGGCTCGACTGACAAGCCTATGGTATAGTCGCCAGGCTCGACTGACAAGCCTATGGTATAGTCGCCAGGCTCGGACTGACAAGCCTATGGTATAGTCGCCAGGCTCGACTGACAAGCCTATGGTATAGTCGCCAGGCTCGACTGACAAGCCTATGGTATAGTCGCCAGGCTCGGCTTGCACACGCCCTATGTGACGTGTGTTCCTAGTAGCACACGCCCTATGTGACGTATGTTCCTAGTAGCACACGCCCTATGTGACGTGTGTTCCTAGTAGCACACGCCCTATGTGACGTATGTTCCTAGTAGCACACGCCCTATGTGACGTATGTTCCTAGTAGCACACGCCCTATGTGACGTATGTTCCTAGTAGCACACGCCCTATGTGACGTGTGTTCCTAGTAGCACACGCCCTATGTGACGTATGTTCCTAGTAGCACACGCCCTATGTGACGTGTGTTCCTAGTAGCACACGCCCTATGTGACGTATGTTCCTAGTAGCACACGCCCTATGTGACGTGTGTTCCTAGTAGCACACGCCCTATGTGACGTATGTTCCTAGTAGCACACGCCCTATGTGACGTGTGTTCCTAGTAGCACACGCCCTATGTGACGTATGTTCCTAGTAGCACACGCCCTATGTGACGTGTGTTCCTAGTAGCACACGCCCTATGTGACGTATGTTCCTAGTAGCACACGCCCTATGTGACGTGTGTTCCTAGTAGCACACGCCCTATGTGACGTATGTTCCTAGTAGCACACGCCCTATGTGACGTGTGTTCCTAGTAGCACACGCCCTATGTGACGTGTGTTCCTAGTAGCACACGCCCTATGTGACGTATGTTCCTAGTAGCACACGTCCTATGTGACGTGTGTTCCTAGTAGCACACGCCCTATGTGACGTGTGTTCCTAGTAGCACACGTCCTATGTGACGTGTGTTCCTAGTAGCACACGCCCTATGTGACGTGTGTTCCTAGTAGCACACGCCCTATGTGACGTGTGTTCCTAGTAGCACACGCCCTATGTGACGTGTGTTCCTAGTAGCACACGCCCTATGTGACGTATGTTCCTAGTAGCACACGCCCTATGTGACGTATGTTCCTAGTAGCACACGCCCTATGTGACGTATGTTCCTAGTAGCACACGCCCTATGTGACGTATGTTCCTAGTAGCACACGCCCTATGTGACGTATGTTCCTAGTAGCACACGCCCTATGTGACGTGTGTTCCTAGTAGCACACGCCCTATGTGACGTGTGTTCCTAGTAGCACACGCCCTATGTGACGTATGTTTCTAGTAGCACACGCCCTATGTGACGTGTGTTCCTAGTAGCACACGCCCTATGTGACGTGTGTTCCTAGTAGCACACGCCTTATGTGACGTGTGTTCCTAGTAGCACACGCCCTATGTGACGTGTGTTCCTAGTAGCACACGCCCTATGTGACGTGTGTTCCTAGTAGCACACGCCCTATGTGACGTGTGTTCCTAGTAGCACACGCCCTATGTGACGTGTGTTCCTAGTAGCACACGCCCTATGTGACGTGTGTTCCTAGTAGCACACGCCCTATGTGACGTGTGTTCCTAGTAGCACACGCCCTATGTGACGTGTGTTCCTAGTAGCACACGCCCTATGTGACGTATGTTCCTAGTAGCACACGCCCTATGTGACGTGTGTTCCTAGTAGCACACGCCCTATGTGACGTATGTTCCTAGTAGCACACGCCCTATGTGACGTGTGTTCCTAGTAGCACACGCCCTATGTGACGTATGTTCCTAGTAGCACACGCCCTATGTGACGTATGTTCCTAGTAGCACACGCCCTATGTGACGTGTGTTCCTAGTAGCACACGCCCTATGTGACGTGTGTTCCTAGTAGCACACGCCCTATGTGACGTATGTTCCTAGTAGCACACGCCCTATGTGACGTATGTTCCTAGTAGCACACGCCCTATGTGACGTATGTTCCTAGTAGCACACGCCCTATGTGACGTATGTTCCTAGTAGCACACGCCCTATGTGACGTATGTTCCTAGTAGCACACGCCCTATGTGACGTATGTTCCTAGTAGCACACGCCCTATGTGACGTATGTTCCTAGTAGCACACGCCCTATGTGACGTATGTTCCTAGTAGCACACGCCCTATGTGACGTATGTTCCTAGTAGCACACGCCCTATGTGACGTATGTTCCTAGTAGCACACGCCCTATGTGACGTATGTTCCTAGTAGCACACGCCCTATGTGACGTATGTTCCTAGTAGCACACGCCCTATGTGACGTATGTTCCTAGTAGCACACGCCCTATGTGACGTATGTTCCTAGTAGCACACGCCCTATGTGACGTATGTTCCTAGTAGCACACGCCCTATGTGACGTATGTTCCTAGTAGCACACGCCCTATGTGACGTATGTTCCTAGTAGCACACGCCCTATGTGACGTATGTTCCTAGTAGCACACGCCCTATGTGACGTATGTTCCTAGTAGCACACGCCCTATGTGACGTATGTTCCTAGTAGCACACGCCCTATGTGACGTATGTTCCTAGTAGCACACGCCCTATGTGACGTATGTTCCTAGTAGCACACGCCCTATGTGACGTATGTTCCTAGTAGCACACGCCCTATGTGACGTATGTTCCTAGTAGCACACGCCCTATGTGACGTATGTTCCTAGTAGCACACGCCCTATGTGACGTATGTTCCTAGTAGCACACGCCCTATGTGACGTATGTTCCTAGTAGCACACGCCCTATGTGACGTATGTTCCTAGTAGCACACGCCCTATGTGACGTATGTTCCTAGTAGCACACGCCCTATGTGACGTATGTTCCTAGTAGCACACGCCCTATGTGACGTATGTTCCTAGTAGCACACGCCCTATGTGACGTGTGTTCCTTCTGGTCTCCTGGTGTGTTGTGGGAGTGTGGGCAGGGTAGTGTGTTGTGGGAGAGTGTTGTGGGAGAGTGTTGTGGGAGAGTGTTGTGGGAGAGTGTTGTGGGAGAGTGTGTTGTGGGAGAGTGTTGTGGGAGAGTGTTGTGGGAGAGTGTGGGCAGGGGTAGTGTGTTGTGGGAGAGTGTGGGCAGGGTAGTGTGTTGTGGGAGTGTGGGCAAGGGTAGTGTGTTGTGGGAGTGTGGGCAGGGGTAGTTGTTGTGGGAGTGTGGGCAGGGGTAGTGTGTTGTGGGAGAGTGTGGGCAGGGTAGTGTGTTGTGGGAGTGTGGGCAGGGGTAGTGTGTTGTGGGAGAGTGTTGTGGGAGAGTGTGGGCAGGGGTAGTGTGTTGTGGGAGAGTGTGGGCAGGGGTAGTGTGTTGTGGGAGAGTGTGGGCAGGGTAGTGTGTTGTGGGAGTGTGGGCAAGGGTAGTGTGTTGTGGGAGTGTGGGCAGGGGTAGTTGTTGTGGGAGAGTGTGGGCAGGGGTAGTGTGTTGTGGGAGAGTGTGGGCAGGGGTAGTGTGTTGTGGGAGAGTGTGTTGTGGGAGAGTGTGGGCAGGGGTAGTGTGTTGTGGGAAAGTGTGGGCAGGGTAGTGTGTTGTGGGAGAGTGTGTTGTGGGAGAGTGTGGGCAGGGTAGTGTGTTGTGGGAGAGTGTGTTGTGGGAGAGTGTGGGCAGGGGTAGTGTGTTGTGGGAAAGTGTGGGCAGGGTAGTGTGTTGTGGGAGAGTGTGTTGTGGGAGAGTGTGGGCAGGGGTAGTGTGTTGTGGGAGAGTGTGGGCAGGGTAGTGTGTTGTGGGAGAGTGTGTTGTGGGAGAGTGTGGGCAGGGGTAGTGTGTTGTGGGAAAGTGTGGGCAGGGTAGTGTGTTGTGGGAGAGTGTGGGCAGGGTAGTGTGTTGTGGGAGTGTGGGCAGGGTAGTGTGTTGTGGGAGAGTGTGGGCAGGGGTAGTTGTTGTGGGAGAGTGTGGGCAGGGTAGTGTGTTGTGGGAGAGTGTGGGCAGGGTAGTGTGTTGTGGGAGAGTGTGTTGTGGGAGAGTGTGGGCAGGGGTAGTGTGTTGTGGGAGTGTGGGCAGGGTAGTGTGTTGTGGGAGTGTGGGCAGGGTAGTGTGTTGTGGGAGTGTGGGCAGGGTAGTGTGTTGTGGGAGTGTGGGCAGGGTAGTGTGTTGTGGGAGTGTGGGCAGGGTAGTGTGTTGTGGGAGAGTGTGGGCAGGGTAGTGTGTTGTGGGAGAGTGTGTTGTGGGAGAGTGTGGGCAGGGGTAGTGTGTTGTGGGAGTGTGGGCAGGGTAGTGTGTTGTGGGAGTGTGGGCAGGGTAGTGTGTTGTGGGAGTGTGGGCAGGGTAGTGTGTTGTGGGAGTGTGGGCAGGGTAGTGTGTTGTGGGAGAGTGTGTTGTGGGAGAGTGTGGGCAGGGGTAGTGTGTTGTGGGAGTGTGGGCAGGGTAGTGTGTTGTGGGAGTGTGGGCAGGGTAGTGTGTTGTGGGAGTGTGGGCAGGGTAGTGTGTTGTGGGAGAGTGTGTTGTGGGAGAGTGTGGGCAGGGGTAGTGTGTTGTGGGAGTGTGGGCAGGGTAGTGTGTTGTGGGAGTGTGGGCAGGGTAGTGTGTTGTGGGAGAGTGTGGGCAGGGTAGTGTGTTGTGGGAGAGTGTGTTGTGGGAGAGTGTGGGCAGGGGTAGTGTGTTGTGGGAGTGTGGGCAGGGTAGTGTGTTGTGGGAGTGTGGGCAGGGTAGTGTGTTGTGGGAGTGTGGGCAGGGTAGTGTGTTGTGGGAGTGTGGGCAGGGGTAGTGTGTTGTGGGAGAGTGTGGGCAGGGTAGTGTGTTGTGGGAGTGTGGGCAGGGTAGTGTGTTGTGGGAGTGTGGGCAGGGTAGTGTGTTGTGGGAGAGTGTGGGCAGGGGTAGTTATTGTGGGAGAGTGTGGGCAGGGTAGTGTGTTGTGGGAGAGTGTGGGCAGGGGTAGTGTGTTGTGGGAGAGTGTGTTGTGGGAGAGTGTGGGCAGGGTAGTGTGTTGTGGGAGAGTGTGGGCAGGGGTAGTGTGTTGTGGGAGAGTGTGGGCAAGGGTAGTGTGTTGTGGGAGAGTGTGGGCAGGGGTAGTGTGTTGTGGGAGAGTGTGTTGTGGGAGAGTGTGGGCAGGGTAGTGTGTTGTGGGAGAGTGTGGGCAGGGGTAGTGTGTTGTGGGAGAGTGTGGGCAGGGGTAGTGTGTTGTGGGAGAGTGTGGGCAGGGGTAGTGTGTTGTGGGAGAGTGTGGGCAGGGGTAGTGTGTTGTGGGAGAGTGTGTTGTGGGAGAGTGTGGGCAGGGGTAGTGTGTTGTGGGAGAGTGTGGGCAGGGGTAGTGTGTTGTGGGAGAGTGTGGGCAGGGTAGTGTGTTGTGGGAGAGTGTGGGCAGGGGTAGTGTGTTGTGGGAGAGTGTGTTGTGGGAGAGTGTGGGCAGGGGTAGTGTGTTGTGGGAGAGTGTGGGCAGGGTAGTGTGTTGTGGGAGAGTGTGTTGTGGGAGAGTGTGTTGTGGGAGAGTGTGGGCAGGGTAGTGTGTTGTGGGAGAGTGTGGGCAGGGGTAGTGTGTTGTGGGAGAGTGTGGGCAGGGGTAGTGTGTTGTGGGAGAGTGTGGGCAGGGGTAGTGTGTTGTGGGAGAGTGTGGGCAGGAGTAGTGTGTTGTGGGAGAGTGTGGGCAGGGGTAGTGTGTTGTGGGAGAGTGTGGGCAGGGGTAGTGTGTTGTGGGAGAGTGTGGGCAGGGGTAGTGTGTTGTGGGAGAGTGTGGGCAGGAGTAGTGTGTTGTGGGAGAGTGTGGGCAGGGGTAGTGTGTTGTGGGAGAGTGTGGGCAGGGGTAGTGTGTTGTGGGAGAGTGTGGGCAGGGGTAGTGTGTTGTGGGAGAGTGTGGGCAGGGGTAGTGTGTTGTGGGAGAGTGTGGGCAGGGGTAGTGTGTTGTGGGAGAGTGTGGGCAGGGGTAGTGTGTTGTGGGAGAGTGTGGGCAGGAGTAGTGTGTTGTGGGAGAGTGTGGGCAGGGGTAGTGTGTTGTGGGAGAGTGTGGGCAGGGGTAGTGTGTTGTGGGAGAGTGTGGGCAGGGGTAGTGTGTTGTGGGAGAGTGTGGGCAGGGGTAGTGTGTTGTGGGAGAGTGTGGGCAGGGTAGTGTGTTGTGGGAGAGTGTGGGCAGGGTAGTGTGTTGTGGGAGAGTGTGGGCAGGGTAGTGTGTTGTGGGAGAGTGTGGGCAGGGGTAGTGTGTTGTGGGAGAGTGTGGGCAGGGGTAGTGTGTTGTGGGAGAGTGTGGGCAGGGTAGTGTGTTGTGGGAGAGTGTGGGCAGGGTAGTGTGTTGTGGGAGAGTGTGGGCAGGGTAGTGTGTTGTGGGAGAGTGTGGGCAGGGGTAGTGTGTTGTGGGAGAGTGTGGGCAGGGGTAGTGTGTTGTGGGAGAGTGTGGGCAGGGTAGTGTGTGGGCAGGGTAGTGTGTTGTGGGAGAGTGTGGGCAGGGGTAGTGTGTTGTGGGAGAGTGTGGGCAGTGGTAGTGTGTTGTGGGAGAGTGTGGGCAGGGGTAGTGTGTTGTGGGAGAGTGTGGGCAGGGGTAGTGTGTTGTGGGAGAGTGTGGGCAGGGGTAGTGTGTTGTGGGAGAGTGTGGGCAGGGGTAGTGTGTTGTGGGAGAGTGTGGGCAGGGGTAGTGTGTTGTGGGAGAGTGTGGGCAGGGGTAGTGTGTTGTGGGAGAGTGTGGGCAGGGGTAGTGTGTTGTGGGAGAGTGTGGGCAGGGGTAGTGTGTTGTGGGAGTGTGTGGGCAGTGGTAGTGTGTTGTGGGAGAGTGTGGGCAGGGGTAGTGTGTTGTGGGAGAGTGTGGGCAGGGGTAGTGTGTTGTGGGAGAGTGTGGGCAGGGATAGTGTGTTGTGGGAGAGTGTGGGCAGGGGTAGTGTGTTGTGGGAGAGTGTGGGCAGGGGTAGTGTGTTGTGGGAGAGTGTGGGCAGGGGTAGTGTGTTGTGGGAGTGTGTGGGCAGGGGTAGTGTGTTGTGGGAGAGTGTGGGCAAGGGTAGTGTGTTGTGGGAGAGTGTGGGCAGGGGTAGTGTGTTGTGGGAGAGTGTGGGCAGGGGTAGTGTGTTGTGGGAGAGTGTGGGCAGGGGTAGTGTGTTGTGGGAGTGTGGGCAAGGGTAGTGTGTTGTGGGAGAGTGTGGGCAAGGGTAGTGTGTTGTGGGAGAGTGTGGGCAGGGGTAGTGTGTTGTGGGAGAGTGTGGGCAGGGGTAGTGTGTTGTGGGAGAGTGTGGGCAGGGGTAGTGTGTTGTGGGAGTGTGTGGGCAGGGGTAGTGTGTTGTGGGAGAGTGTGGGCAGGGGTAGTGTGTTGTGGGAGAGTGTGGGCAGGGGTAGTGTGTTGTGGGAGAGTGTGGGCAGGGGTAGTGTGTTGTGGGAGTGTGTGGGCAGGGGTAGTGTGTTGTGGGAGAGTGTGGGCAAGGGTAGTGTGTTGTGGGAGAGTGTGGGCAGGGGTAGTGTGTTGTGGGAGAGTGTGGGCAGGGGTAGTGTGTTGTGGGAGAGTGTGGGCAGGGGTAGTGTGTTGTGGGAGTGTGGGCAAGGGTAGTGTGTTGTGGGAGAGTGTGGGCAAGGGTAGTGTGTTGTGGGAGAGTGTGGGCAGGGGTAGTGTGTTGTGGGAGAGTGTGGGCAGGGGTAGTGTGTTGTGGGAGAGTGTGGGCAGGGGTAGTGTGTTGTGGGAGAGTGTGGGCAGGGTAGTGTGTGGGCAGGGTAGTGTGTTGTGGGAGAGTGTGGGCAGGGGTAGTGTGTTGTGGGAGAGTGTGGGCAGGGGTAGTGTGTTGTGGGAGAGTGTGGGCAGGGGTAGTGTGTTGTGGGAGAGTGTGGGCAGGGGTAGTGTGTTGTGGGAGAGTGTGGGCAGGGGTAGTGTGTTGTGGGAGAGTGTGGGCAAGGGTAGTGTGTTGTGGGAGAGTGTGGGCAAGGGTAGTGTGTTGTGGGAGAGTGTGGGCAGGGGTAGTGTGTTGTGGGAGAGTGTGGGCAGGGGTAGTGTGTTGTGGGAGAGTGTGGGCAGGGGTAGTGTGTTGTGGGAGAGTGTGGGCAAGGGTAGTGTGTTGTGGGAGAGTGTGGGCAGGGGTAGTGTGTTGTGGGAGAGTGTGGGCAGGGGTAGTGTGTTGTGGGAGAGTGTGGGCAGGGGTAGTGTGTTGTGGGAGAGTGTGGGCAGGGGTAGTGTGTTGTGGGAGAGTGTGGGCAGGGGTAGTGTGTTGTGGGAGAGTGTGGGCAGGGGTAGTGTGTTGTGGGAGAGTGTGGGCAGGGGTAGTGTGTTGTGGGAGAGTGTGGGCAGGGGTAGTGTGTTGTGGGAGAGTGTGGGCAGGGGTAGTGTGTTGTGGGAGAGTGTGGGCAAGGGTAGTGTGTTGTGGGAGAGTGTGGGCAAGGGTAGTGTGTTGTGGGAGTGTGGGCAGGGGTAGTGTGTTGTGGGAGAGTGTGGGCAGGGGTAGTGTGTTGTGGGAGAGTGTGGGCAGGGGTAGTGTGTTGTGGGAGAGTGTGGGCAGGGGTAGTGTGTTGTGGGAGAGTGTGGGCAGGGGTAGTGTGTTGTGGGAGAGTGTGGGCAAGGGTAGTGTGTTGTGGGAGAGTGTGGGCAAGGGTAGTGTGTTGTGGGAGAGTGTGGGCAAGGGTAGTGTGTTGTGGGAGAGTGTGGGCAGGGGTAGTGTGTTGTGGGAGAGTGTGGGCAGGGGTAGTGTGTTGTGGGAGAGTGTGGGCAGGGGTAGTGTGTTGTGGGAGAGTGTGGGCAGGGGTAGTGTGTTGTGGGAGAGTATGGGCAGGGGTAGTGTGTTGTGGGAGAGTGTGGGCAAGGGTAGTGTGTTGTGGGAGAGTGTGGGCAGGGGTAGTGTGTTGTGGGAGAGTGTGGGCAGGGGTAGTGTGTTGTGGGAGAGTGTGGGCAGGGTATTTGCTTTGGGAGTTGTGTGCAGGCATGGGAGAGGCTGGTCCCAAGCCTGCACACAGAATTAACATCACATAAGACCAGAAGACATGGCAGGATGTGCAGAATACCCCCGTTGAAAAGCAGAGGTGCAACAGGCACTGAGAAAGAACTCTTTCAATATCAGACTGTTCAACACGCTTCGGGGCATAACAGGCCGACCCCTCACAGTGTTCAAAACAGAACTCGATAAACACCTCCAAAAGCTACCTGATCAACCAGGCTGTAATATGTATATACATTAGGCTACGAGCAGCCGTGGCCAACAGCCTGGTCGACCAGTCCAGCAACCAGGAAGCCTGGTCGGGGGACCAGACTTTATCAAAATCCTCAGATTAGGCAAAATTGTAATTAATTTTGTTAATAAAGATGTTAATAATAATAATAACTAAGACCTGAAAGTGATGCCGTGTGATAGAAGCCTCTCTAAATTAATCCTCAAACTGCCCCGTTTCAGAACTGTTACAATTTGATAGAAACAAAAGTAAACTTGCCCCGGAATTCTTTCTTGGTAATTAAGAAAGCGTTATATAGTGATGCGTGTGTGGTGGTGTTGTGTGGTGGTGGTTGTGGTGGGGTGGGCTGGGCTCCCCACCACCACCCCACAGCGGACACAGCCCAGGGGCCGCCAGCCGCCCCCCCGCCAGCCGCCCCCCCGCCAGCAGCCCGACAACTGGGATGGACAGTCGACCTGGTTCCAGTCTTCTTGTAAGTTATTATTTCTTAATGATAATTTGGTTTGGTATTTTCAATTGAATCTTACAATAACACTATCATTATATATGTGTTCGTTTCGATATTTTGTATATATATATATATATATATATATATATATATATATATATATATATATAATTATTCTTTGGGGCACACGTGAGGAACACAAATGCGAGTTTTCAGTTGCATGTATGCCTGGGGACCATTCAGGCTTGTTCGCATTTGTGTTCCTCACGTGTGCCCCAAAGAATGAGGTGATTTGATAAAATACTATGCCCAAGATTACCATCAGAGTGCCGGCGGGCTGATGGGCAAATTGCCTCGGCTACCATTAGCTTTTGTCCGGTCGTGATGGTCGAGTGGATAAGGTGCCCTGTACACCAGTTGCATAGTGCTCCTGGCAGTATGGGTTCGAGTCACTTCTGGGGTTTGAGTTTTCAGTTGCATGTATGTCTGGGGACCATTCAGGCTTGTTCGCATATATATATATATATATATATATATATATATATATATATATATATATATTAGTATTAGTATATTTTGGTAGCAGTCTTTCTTGTAAACATATCTTGTTGAATATGACCAAAAAGGTAAGATTAATAATTCTAACACGAATCTCGAGACATAGGGACTGCCAGAAGGAAGTCCCCTGCATGGGGAGCCTGCACAGCTGTGAGGCGTGCACGATCACTGGGGGTTGTTGCTGCCTCCAGCAAAGCTGTGGCTTCTTTGTCTACAATGGGGCTGTCCCAACTGGATTGTTTCTTGGCTTTCGGCATGGCTGGTCTGAGTGCTGGCTCTGTCATGGCACCCCATTTCGTGTCGCATTCCGTGTAGTGGGGGTCCTGTATCCCCGCTACATCACTCAGGGTGGCAGGTAGAATTTCCTTAACCAGGTCATCTGATGCTGAGGAGGAAGACAGGAAGGCTGGGACAGCAATTTGGGTGGCGGTGAGGACACCCAAGCCGCTGAGTCTGGCTGTGGTGTGAAAGAGTGGCTGGTTTCCACAGCCAGTCATTGAGACAGGTTGACAACTTTTTCTAGCATGATCTTCAGCAATAAGTCATACTCTTCAAGCTTTGGGCTGTCGTAAGATGGGGCGCACCTCAGAATGTCGGTAAGTTAGGGAGCCGGTCGGCCGACCGGACAGCACGCTTGACTTGTGATCCTGTGGTCCCGGGTTCGATCCCGGGCGCCGGCGAGACACAATGGGGAGAGTTTCTTTCACCCTATGCCCCTGTTACCTAGCAGTAAAATAGGTACCTGGGTGTTAGTCAGCTGTCACGGGCTGCTTCCTGGGGGTGGAAGCCTGGTCGAGGACCGGGCCGCGAGGACACTAAAAAAAAAGCCCCGAAATCATCTCAAGATAACCTCAAGAAGAAGATAGCCTCGGAAGGGATAGGCATTTATCGAGGAGATAAAAAGCATCGATGTCACCTATCCTGTCTTCCATCCTCTTGAGGTCTGTGATTTTCTTATCAAGGATCTCCTCGCTGGCGTTAGACCCGAGGGGGGCTCCAAGGAGAGTGCTGTTCTCAGCCCTAATGACATGAGCTCCGGGGAAGGCAGACTTTATGCTAGCTATGATGTCTGGGTTGGAGGAGACTACTTCACACTTGGAAGGGTTCAGGAAGAGACCCAGGCTTACTTCTTACTCCTTTATTTTTCTGATGTCTTACAAGAAGTGGTCTACGGTGCCAGCTATAGTGCCATCATCCAAAAACCAGATGTTGAACTCGCTGGACAAGCTTTCGGTGATTTCTTTTAAGACTAAGCAGAAGAGAAGGGGAGCAAGAGGATCACCTTGCTGAACACCTTCACATGATCTGATTTCATGTTCACCAAAGAGCAGTTTTGACTCGCCACTGTAGCATTATAGTATGAACGGGTAGAGGGGCCGGAAATGGCGATGTACGGCACAAAGTACTGCATCTCTTCTTACCATGTTGAAGGCATTCTTAAAGTCCAGTTTGAGCAGGGCCTTTTCATCAGAAATGTTTGTGATGTATGCTCGTGCTGCATGGGCAGCCGCTTCACAGTCTTGGGGGATTCCAAATCCTAGCTGGATTGGTTTCAGCAATTCAGCCGCTTGCTGGCTGACAACCCTCGTGGCAGCCTTGGCAACCAGGCGTCGAAGAGTGTTGCCAACAGTTATTGGCCTAATTCCCTCGTCTTTCTTTTTGAGAGCACAAAAGCCCATCCAGGTGCCAGGTACAGTCCAGATGACCTTAGCAAGAGAATTACACTGAATTACTCCTCTCACAACTTTATTTTTTCCTTACATACCTTACCTATTATGAAGTAGTCAAACTTACATAGTTCTTTTATAAGAGCGTCATATCACTGGTTAAGGGAAGAAAGAGAAGAGACATGATTACTACATACAAAATGCTCGGGGGATAAGGATAGATAAGACAATGTGCAGATAAGGACAGAATATGGAGGATAGATAGTGCACTAACCTGAGGGACACAAGTGGAAACTAATTAACCAAACTACTCTTGAGAGATTATAAATAAAGAGGATAGTGTCAGAACAAGTACAATACACTAATAGATGAGGCGAGGGAGGCAAACTCCACACGTAACGTCTCATGTTGATATGACGGAGGGCAGCAGAACCTGGAGCCAGATTCACGAAGCAGTTACGCAAGCACTTACGAACCTGGGGCCAGATTCACGAAGCAGTTACGCAAGCACTTACGAACGTGTACATCTTTCCTCAATCTTTGACGGCTTTGGTTACATTTATTAAACAGTTTGCAAGCATGAAAACTTCCCATTCGACTGTTGTTATTGTTATAAACAGCCTCCTGGTGCTTCGGAGCTCATTAACTGTTTAATAATTGTAAACAAAGCCGCCAAAGATTGAGAAAAGATGTACAGGTTCGTAAGTGTTTGCGTAAGTGCTTTCGTGAATCTGACCCCTGTATATCTTTCCTCAATCTTTGGCGGCTTTGTTTACAATTATTAAACAGTTAATGAGCTCCGAAGCACCAGGAGGCTGTTTATAACAATAACAACAGTTGATTGGAAAATTTTCATGTTTAATAAATGTAACCAAAGCCGTCAAAGATTGAGGAAAGATGTACACGTTCGTAAGTGCTTGCGTAACTGCTTCGTGAATCTGGCCCCAGGTTCGTAAGTGCTTGCGTAACTGCTTCGTGAATTTTGCCCCTGGTACTGGTACACTAGATGACTAATAGTTCAGACGCCCAAGAACAGTGGCTCATTCCCCGCAGATAGGCGAGTACCGCGGTTCCCAAGCCACCCCAGCCACACCCTGCCACCCCCTGCCACACCCTGCCACACCCTGCCACCCCCTGCCACACCCTGCCACCCCCTGCCACCCCCAGCCACCCCCTGCCACCCCCTGCCACCCCCAGCCACCCCCTGCCACACCCTGCCACACCCAGCCACCCCCTGCCACCCCAGCCACCCCCTGCCACCCCAGCCACACCCTGCCACCCCAGCCACACCCTGCCACCCCCTGCCACACCCTGCCACCCCCTGCCACACCCTGCCACCCCAGCTACCCCCTGCCACACCCTGCCACCCCAGCCACACCCTGTCACACCCTGCCATCCCAGCCACACCCTGCCACCCCCAGCCACACCCTGCCACCCCCAGCCACCCCAGCCACACCCTGCCACCCCCTGCCACCCCCTGCCACCCCCAGCCACCCCCTGCCACCCCCAGCCACCCCCTGCCACCCCCTGCCACACCCTGCCACACCCAGCCACCCCCAGCCACCCCCTGCCACCCCAGCCACCCCCTGCCACCCCAGCCACACCCTGGCCACCCCAGCCACACCCTGCCACCCCCTGCCACACCCTGCCACCCCCTGCCACACCCTGCCACCCCCTGCCACCCCCTGCCACACCCAGCCACCCCCTGCCACCCCAGCCACACCCTGCCACCCCCTGCCACACCCTGCCACCCCAGCCACCCCCTGCCACACCCTGCCACCCCAGCCACACCCTGCCACCCCAGCTACCCCCTGCCACACCCTGCCACCCCAGCCACACCCTGCCACACCCTGCCATCCCAGCCACACCCTGCCACCCCCAGCCACCCCCTGCCACCCCAGCCACACCCTGCCACCCCCTGCCACCCCAGCCACCCCCTGCCACACCCTGCCACCCCAGCCACACCCTGCCACCCCAGCCACACCCTGCCACACCCTGCAACACCCTGCAACACCCTGTAACCCCAGCCACACCCTGCCACCCCAGCCACCCCAGCCACCCCAGCCACACCCTGCCACCCCCAGCCACACCCTGGCCACCCCAGCCACACCCTGCCACCCCCAGCCACACCCTGCCACCCCCAGCCACACCCTGCCACCCCCAGCCACACCCTGCCACCCCCAGCCACACCCTGCCACCCCCAGCCACACCCTGCCACCCCCAGCCACACCCTGCCACCCCAGCCACACCCTGGCCACCCCAGCCACCCCCAGCCACACCCTGCCACCCCAGCCACACCCTGCCACCCCCAGCCACACCCTGCCACCCCCAGCCACACCCTGCCACCCCCAGCCACACCCTGCCACCCCAAGCCACCCCCTGCCACCCCAGCCACACCCTGCCACCCCCTGCCACCCCAGCCACCCCCTGCCACACCCTGCCACCCCAGCCACACCCTGGCCACCCCAGCCACACCCATGCCACACCCTGCCACCCCCAGCCACACCCTGCCACCCCCAGCCACACCCTGCCACCCCCAGCCACACCCTGCCACACCCTGCCACCCCCTGCCACACCCTGCCACCCCCTGCCACACCCAGCCACCCCCTGCCACCCCAGCCACACCCTGCCACCCCCTGCCACCCCAGCCACCCCCTGCCACCCCCTGCCACACCCTGCCACCCCAGCCACACCCTGCCACCCCAGCTACCCCCTGCCACACCCTGCCACCCCAGCCACACCCTGCCATCCCAGCCACACCCTGCCACCCCCAGCCACCCCCTGCCACCCCAGCCACACCCTGCCACCCCAGCCACCCCCTGCCCCACCCTGCCACCCCAGCCACACCCTGGCCACCCCAGCCACACCCTGCCACACCCTGCAACACCCTGCAACACCCTGTAACCCCAGCCACACCCTGCCACCCCAGCCACCCCAGCCACACCCTGCCACCCCCAGCCACACCCTGCCACCCCCTGCCACCCCAGCCACCCCCTGCCACCCCCAGCCACACCCTGCCACCCCCAGCCACACCCTGCCACCCCCAGCCACACCCTGCCACCCCCAGCCACACCCTGCCACCCCCAGCCACACCCTGCCACCCCAGCCACACCCTGGCCACCCCAGCCACACCCTGCCACCCCCAGCCACACCCTGGCCACCCCAGCCACACCCTGCCACCCCCAGCCACACCCTGCCAACCCCAGCCACACCCTGCCACCCCCAGCCACACCCTGCCACCCCAAGCCACCCCCTGCCACCCCAGCCACACCCTGGCCACCCCAGCCACCCCCTGCCACACCCTGCCACCCCAGCCACACCCTGGCCACCCCAGCCACACCCTGCCACACCCTGCCACCCCAGCCACACCCTGGCCACCCCAGCCACACCCTGGCCACCCCAGCCACACCCTGCCACACCCTGCCACCCCAGCCACACCCTGCCACCCCCAGCCACACCCTGCCCACCCCAGCCACCCCCTGCCACCCCAGCCACACCCTGCCACCCCCTGCCACCCCAGCCACACCCTGCCACCCCCTGCCACCCCAGCCACCCCCTGCCACACCCTGCCACCCCAGCCACACCCTGGCCACCCCAGCTACACCCTGCCATCCCAGCCACACCCTGCCACCCCCTGCCACACCCTGCCACCCCAGCCACACCCTGGCCATCCCAGCCACACCCTGGCCATCCCAGCCACACCCTGCCACCCCCTGCCACACCCTGCCACCCCCAGCCACACCCTGCCACCCCCTGCCACACCCTGCCACACCCTGCAACACCCTGCCACACCCTGCAACACCCTGCAACCCCAGCCACACCCTGCCACCCCAGCCACACCCTGGCCACCCCAGCCACACCCTGCCACCCCCAGCCACACCCTGGCCACCCCAGCCACACCCTGCCATCCCAGCCACCCCCTGCCACACCCTGCCACCCCCTGCCACCCCAGCCACACCCTGCCACCCCAGCCACACCCTGCCACACCCTGCAACACCCTGCAACCCCAGCCACACCCTGCAACCCCAACCACACCCTGCCACCCCCAGCCACCCCCTGCCACCCCAGCCACACCCTGCCACTCCCTGCCACCCCCTGCCACCCCCTGCCACACCCACCCACACCCAGCCACACCCAGCCACCCCCACCCACACCCAGCCACACCCAGCCACACCCAGCCAC
This sequence comes from Procambarus clarkii, assembly GCF_040958095.1. Lineage (NCBI taxonomy): Eukaryota > Metazoa > Arthropoda > Malacostraca > Decapoda > Cambaridae > Procambarus > Procambarus clarkii. The sequence continues at coordinate 9,936,997 of NC_091155.1, forward strand.
CCCCAGCCACACCCAGCCACCCCCAGCCACCCCCCAGCCACCCTCAGCCACCCCCAGCCACCCCCAGCCACCTCCCCAGCCACAAGAGTGTAGGGTTGGTATGGGAGAGTGAGAGTGGGGGTTGTCAAGGTGCCAGGTTATATCTGGGAGCAGCTGTCACTCCCACTCATCTCTCACCACGCTCACTCTGGCCCAGGTGAGGAGGTCCACAGTGAGCCTGGGAGGGACACGCCCACGTGGGCGGGACACTCCCACGTGGGCGGGACACTCCCACGTGGGCGGGACACTCCCACCTGGGCACTGGATAGCAATACAATTTTCAGCAGAAGCGAACTCTAAAATCTGTAAACAAGCAAGAAATTCAAGTGAGTAGAGGCAGTAAGAGGCATTGTGAGGTCCCCGGAGCAGGGAAACAACGAGTGAAGGATCAGTGACCAATAACGACGGAGGTCCAAGCGTTACTAACCCAGCAAACGTTGCCTGAACATTAGCAGTGGAAGGGTTAAGGGGACCACCTCGTCAAGGGAGCCTGTCGGCCGAGCGGACAGCACGCTGGGCTTGTGGTCCTGGGTTCGATCCCAGGCGCCGGCGAGAAACAATGGGCAGAGTTTCTTTCACCCTATGCCCCTGTTACCTAGCAGTAAAATAGGTACCTGGGTGTTAGTCAGCTGTCAGGGGCTGCTTCCTGAGGGTGGAGGCCTGGTCGAGGACCGGGCCGCGGGGACACTAAAGCCCCGAAATCATCTCAAGATAACCTCAAGATAAGGGAGGCCACTGCCATCATGCTCTCACCTCTCACTTGTATAATGCTCCGTTAATCACCCGCTATGCTGCAAGCAACAGCCTGACGGGTCAAGACATTACTAAAAAATCCTCGCCCCTGGGCCATGCTTGGGGAGGAAGCAGAAGTACTCTCGAAATCAAATACAGGTAAACTACATATAAACTCAAACCTACATATTCCAAAACATATTTTGGGAGTACAACGTGAGAGTTGTCCTCCCCCAAGCCCGGCCCGTGACAGTTGTCCTCCCCCAAGCCCGGCCCGTGACAGTTGTCCTCCCCCAAGCCCGGCCCGTGACAGTTGTCCTCCCCCAAGCCCGGCCCGTGACAGTTGTCCTCCCCCAAGCCCGGCCCGTGACAGTTGTCCTCCCCCAAGCCCGGCCCGTGACAGTTGTCCTCCCCCAAGCCCGGCCCGTGACAGTTGTCCTCCCCCAAGCCCGGCCCGTGACAGTTGTCCTCCCCCAAGCCCGGCCCGTGACAGTTGTCCTCCCCCAAGCCCGGCCCGTGACAGTTGTCCTCCCCCAAGCCCGGCCCGTGACAGTTGTCCTCCCCCAAGCCCGGCCCGTGAGAGTTGTCCTCCCCCAAGCCCGGCCCGTGAGAGTTGTCCTCCCCCAAGCCCGGCCCGTGACAGTTGTCCTCCCCCAAGCCCGGCCCGTGACAGTTGTCCTCCCCCAAGCCCGGCCCGTGACAGTTGTCCTCCCCCAAGCCCGGCCCGTGACAGTTGTCCTCCCCCAAGCCCGGCCCGTGACAGTTGTACTCCCCCAAGCCCGGCCCGTGACAGTTGTCCTCCCCCAAGCCCGGCCCGTGACAGTTGTCCTCCCCCAAGCCCGGCCCGTGACAGTTGTCCTCCCCCAAGCCCGGCCCGTGACAGTTGTCCTCCCCCAAGCCCGGCCCGTGACAGTTGTCCTCCCCCAAGCCCGGCCCGTGACAGTTGTCCTCCCCCAAGCCCGGCCCGTGACAGTTGTCCTCCCCCAAGCCCGGCCCGTGACAGTTGTCCTCCCCCAAGCCCGGCCCGTGACAGTTGTCCTCCCCCAAGCCCGGCCCGTGAGAGTTGTCCTCCCCCAAGCCCGGCCCGTGACAGTTGTCCTCCCCCAAGCCCGGCCCGTGACAGTTGTCCTCCCCCAAGCCCGGCCCGTGACAGTTGTCCTCCCCCAAGCCCGGCCCGTGACAGTTGTCCTCCCCCAAGCCCGGCCCGTGACAGTTGTACTCCCCCAAGCCCGGCCCGTGACAGTTGTCCTCCCCCAAGCCCGGCCCGTGACAGTTGTCCTCCCCCAAGCCCGGCCCGTGACAGTTGTCCTCCCCCAAGCCCGGCCCGTGACAGTTGTCCTCCCCCAAGCCCGGCCCGTGACAGTTGTCCTCCCCCAAGCCCGGCCCGTGACAGTTGTCCTCCCCCAAGCCCGGCCCGTGACAGTTGTCCTCCCCCAAGCCCGGCCCGTGACAGTTGTCCTCCCCCAAGCCAGGCCCGTGAGAGTTGTCCTCCCCCAAGCCCGGCCCGTGAGAGTTGTCCTCCCCCAAGCCCGGCCCGTGAGAGTTGTCCTCCCCCAAGCCCGGCCCGTGACAGTTGTACTCCCCCAAGCCCGGCCCGTGACAGTTGTCCTCCCCCAAGCCCGGCCCGTGACAGTTGTCCTCCCCCAAGCCCGGCCCGTGACAGTTGTCCTCCCCCAAGCCCGGCCCGTGACAGTTGTCCTCCCCCAAGCCCGGCCCGTGACAGTTGTCCTCCCCCAAGCCCGGCCCGTGACAGTTGTCCTCCCCCAAGCCCGGCCCGTGACAGTTGTCCTCCCCCAAGCCCGGCCCGTGACAGTTGTCCTCCCCCAAGCCCGGCCCGTGACAGTTGTCCTCCCCCAAGCCCGGCCCGTGACAGTTGTACTCCCCCAAGCCCGGCCCGTGACAGTTGTCCTCCCCCAAGCCCGGCCCGTGACAGTTGTCCTCCCCCAAGCCCGGCCCGTGACAGTTGTCGTCCCCCAAGCCCGGCCCGTGACAGTTGTCCTCCCCCAAGCCCGGCCCGTGACAGTTGTCCTCCCCCAAGCCCGTGACAGTTGTCCTCCCCCAAGCCCGGCCCGTGACAGTTGTCCTCCCCCAAGCCCGGCCCGTGACAGTTGTCCTCCCCCAAGCCCGGCCCGTGACAGTTGTCCTCCCCCAAGCCCGGCCCGTGAGAGTTGTCCTCCCCCAAGCCCGGCCCGTGAGAGTTGTCCTCCCCCAAGCCCGGCCCGTGAGAGTTGTCCTCCCCCAAGCCCGGCCCGTGACAGTTGTCCTTCCCCAAGCCCGGCCCGTGACAGTTGTCCTCCCCCAAGCCCGGCCCGTGACAGTTGTACTCCCCCAAGCCCGGCCCGTGACAGTTGTCCTCCCCCAAGCCCGGCCCGTGACAGTTGCACTCCCCCAAGCCCGGCCCGTGACAGTTGTCCTCCCCCAAGCCCGGCCCGTGACAGTTGTACTCCCCCAAGCCCGGCCCGTGACAGTTGCACTCCCCCAAGCCCGGCCCGTGACAGTTGCACTCCCCCAAGCCCGGCCAGGCAGGGTGGGCCATGTTGGTGGCAGGGTGGGCCATGTTGGTGGCAGGGTGGGCCATGTTGGTGGCCGGGTGGGCCATGTTGGTGGCAGGGTGGGCCATGTTGGCCGGGTGGGCCATGTTGGTGGCAGGGTGGGCCATGTTGGTGGCCGGGTGGGCCATGTTGGTGGCCGGGTGGGCCATGTTGGTGGCAGGGTGGGCCATGTTGGTGGCCGGGTGGGCCATGTTGGTGGCAGGGTGGGCCATGTTGGTGGCAGGATGGGTTATGTTGGTGGCAGGGTGGGCCATGTTGGTGGCAGGTTGGGCCATGTTGGTGGCAAGGTGGGCAATGTTGGGGGCAGGGTGGGCCATGTTGGTGCCAGGGTGGGCCATGTTGGTGGCAGGGTGGGCCATGTTGGTGGCAGGGTGGGCCATGTTGGTGGCCGGGTGGGCCATGTTGGTGGCCGGGTGGGCCATGTTGGTGGCCGGGTGGGCCATGTTGGTGGCCGGGTGGGCCATGTTGGTGGCCGGGTGGGCCATGTTGGTGGCCGGGTGGGCCATGTTGGTGGCCGGGTGGGCCATGTTGGTGGCAGGGTGGGCCATGTTGGTGGCAGGATGGGTTATGTTGGTGGCAGGGTGGGTTATGTTGGTGGCAGGGTGGGCCATGTTGGTGGCAGGGTGGGCCATGTTGGTGGCAAGGTGGGCCATGTTGGTGGCAGGGTGGGCCATGTTGGTGGCAGGGTGGGCCATGTTGGTGGCAGGGTGGGCCATGTTGGTGGCAGGGTGGGCCATGTTGGTGGCAGGGTGGGCCATGTTGGTGGCAGGGTGGGCCATGTTGGTGGCAGGGTGGGCCATGTTGGCGGCAGGGTGGGTTATGTTGGCGGCAGGGTGGGCCATGTTGGCGGCAGGGTGGGCCATGTTGGCGGCAGGGTGGGCCATGTTGGCGGCAGGGTGGGCCATGTTGGCGGCAGGGTGGGCCATGTTGGCGGCAGGGTGGGCCATGTTGAAGTGGAAAAATTCTGAGAAATCCTATATAAGGTCACAGTGGTCCTCCCTGTGGGCCACAGTGGTCCTCCCTGTGGGCCCACAGTGGTCCTCCCTGTGGGCCCACAGTGGTTCTCCCTGTGGGGCCACAGTGGTCCTCCCTGTGGCCCACAGTGGTCCTCCCTGTGGGCCCACAGTGGTCCTCCCTGTGGGCCACAGTGGTCCTCCCTGTGGGCCCACAGTGGTCCTCCCTGTGGGGCCACAGTGGTCCTCCCTGTGGGGCCACAGTGGTCCTCCCTGTGGGCCCACAGTGGTCCTCCCTGTGGGCCCACAGTGGTCCTACCTGTGGGCCCACAGTGGTCCTCCCTATGGGGCCACAGTGGTCCTCCCTGTGGCCCACAGTGGTTCCCTGGGAGAAACAGGTCCTAACTCCCTCTGGCGCTTCTTTCTAAGTATTTGTGGCCTCGGATACTGACTATTGCTACCCTCCTGCCCGCCTGCCCCACTACCTCGCCTACCCACCTGCCTAACCACCTCACCTAACCACCTCCGGCACCACATCACCTACCCTCCCCTGACCAGTCCTCTCCTGAACCATCACCTTGGTTCCTCTACACCACCACCAGCTTCAGTTCAGTCGTGTCTGTCTGCTACACATCTTGGTGTTAACATAGGGTTCTGCTGGGGCTAGATTCACGAAAGCACTTACGCAAGCACTTACGAACGTGTACATCTTTCCTCACTCTTTGTCGGCTTTGGTTACATTTATTAAACAGTTTACAAGCATGAAAACTTGCCATTCAACTGTTGTTATTGTTATAAACAGCCTCCTGGTGCTTCGGAGCTCATTAACTGTTTAATAATTGAAAACTAAGCCGCCAAAGATTGAGAAAAGATGTATAGATTCGTAAGTGCTTGCGTAAGTGCTGTCGTGAATCTGGCCCCTGGCAAGGCGGACACTGTGCGCATGTCTTCTAGCATTTGACACAGTAGATGATACAGTCTGGACATTTTAGCCAGTTTTCTCTTCCTTTTTCTATAAAATCTTTCTAATATGTAAAGTTGTGGCTGTTTTCATAGTGGCCGTCTTTTGGTTTTATAAAATAAATAAATAATAAAATAAATAGTTTATTCAGGTAAAAGTACACACATACAAAAAAAGTTACAATCAGAATGTTGGATTACTAGTTAGAGCTAGTATATAATTTCTAGATAGTGCCAGTATATACTATGCCTAAAGCCAGTGACAGTTGTACTCCCCCAAGCCCGGCCCGTGACAGTTGTACTCCCCCAAGCCCGGCCCGTGACAGTTGTACTCCCCCAAGCCCGGCCCGTGACAGTTGTACTCCCCCAAGCCCGGCCCGTGACAGTTGTACTCCCCCAAGCCCGGCCCGTGACAGTTGTACTCCCCCAAGCCCGGCCCGTGATAGTTAATACGCACAGCGTATTAATTATTAATAATACGATTAATGATTAATACGCACAGCGTTTCGGGCAAATTCGTCTGATATATGTAAAGCTGGACAGTCTCTGTTGAAACATTCTCTCTTATTTAAAGAGCTCTTGCAAAGTTCTGTTTGGAAAACTCCACAGCTTTTGGTACATTTACCCATATTAAGAATATTTCTGCACTCTCAAGGGTTATTATATTTGCATGTTCCACTTGTTTTTTTTCCGATATCCCATATGTACATACGCCCCATTTGTAGTATCGACAGGTTGTGGGTTTTTGTTTGGCCTGATTCTGGCGATCAGCCCGACAATTCTGGTATTGAGCTCGAAGTTATTGGATAAAGTGGTGGAGGTCCACTTTACGCTAGGTTATTAACGCGTTTAAATAAGGACTGATGATACCTGGGTTGTAATCTTTACGGGCAAATTTGAATTCCTCCCAAAAACACGAATTCCTACCCGAATGGACTTGGAAAGTATTTCACAACACAATTTTCCTTTAAAAAAATTCTACTAATTCTTTACCACTGTTCCATGATGTCACTGTTACTTTAGAAAAAAATCACCCACCGTATAAATACACATCAGGACATCAATAGAATTAAGCCAATAGGAGAAATTCAAAATTTAGGAAAAACTTCTCTGACTTAAACTATATTTACTAAAGGGAGACAGAAACTCACATAAGGGACTTAGAACCCTAAGGGGCACTTAAAATACGGGAGACACTTATACACAAAATAGGGAACAACTTAATATGGGGGGGGAGCACTTAATATAACGAAAATCCCTTAATTTTAACTTGAGAATTCACTCGAATTAAAACTATAGCAGTCCCAACGGGTTCGCATTTGATTGTTGCCGCCGAATGCGGGCTAGTTTATTGTGCACCCCATACTCATCCTGTGAGCGGTAGCGCAAAAGCATTACAGAGGGCACAAAAGGTCTTTATCAGACCTCATCTTAGATTATTACATAAACAATTTCATCTATCCTTCACACCTTATAGTTACAATATCAGCTAGTTACAGAGAAAGTGCTATTACAAGAGCTACATATTTACAGTAAGTCATCATACATTAATGGTAGGTCTTATCGCTAATACATAATAGTTTGACCAATGGGGATATTACAGAGTCATAGGGAAGCTTCTGTTTATTATTAGTCCTCACAATACACTACTTGTTTCTGGTTCGCATTACCGCTATAGCCTAGGTGACCTCGCCCACCGAGATTCCAACAGCACCACACGCTACTTTTACGGCAACGGCTAGACTAAATGGGAGTCAACTTCCCGACTGAGTGTGCGATCACTAGTCGTCGATTCATTGCTAGGAATTTACTACACATTCCTCAGTTAGCCTTCGGCCGCCTTCAAGAGTTTACCATAAAGCTAGCGTTTGGGTCGCTCGCAACGCCCTCAGAAAAATCTCGTGGCATCCCACAGAAATGTCCGCCTCGACAGCTCAACAATACGGAACTGTTGTTGAGTATGAAAGTACCCAACACCCTTGAGTCGATTGAAGAGGGTCCAGAATATACCCTGTCCAACCAGCTTAAAGCGGTCTCCATACCCTGTCCAACCAGCTTAAAGCGGTCTCCATACCCTGTCCAACCAGCTTAAAGCGGCCTCCATACCCTGTCCAACCAGCTTAAAGCGGCCTCCATACCCTGTCCAACCAGCTTAAAGCGGTCTCCATACCCTGTCCAACCAGCTTAAAGCGGTCTCCATACCCTGTCCAACCAGCTTAAAGCGGCCTCCATACCCTGTCCAACCAGCTTAAAGCGGTCTCCATACCCTGTCCAACCAGCTTAAAGCGGTCTCCATACCCTGTCCAACCAGCTTAAAGTGGCCTCCCTAACCCACTACTCTTAACTACCTACTGTTAAAATTCACTTATCATACAATTCAATAACTATTTATTACACAAAGAACTGAACACTCCCTAAACTGAAAAATACTATCCTAGCGGCAATGTAGTAGAAATAAGTCGCATTGAACTCAAAAAGACTACCTTAAACCTCTGCTCCCAACCAAGATGTCCAGGGGCCAGATTCACGAAAGCACTTACGAATCTATACATCTTTTCTCAATCTTTGGCGGCTTTGTTTCCAATTATTAAACAGTTAATGAGCTCCGAAGCACCAGGAGGCTGTTTATAACAATAACAACAGTTGAATGGGAAGTTTCCATGCTTGCAAACTGTTTAATAAATGTAACCAAAGCCGTCAAAGAGTGAGGAAAGATATACACGTACGTAAGTGCTTGCGTAACTGCTTCGTGAATCTGGCCCCAGGCTTATGGGAGTGGCTCTCCCTGGCCGCCGATTCCACACTACCTTTAATTTCTCCTCTCGTGCAGCAAGCAAGCTAAGCTAACCCAAGCCTACTCCTGATCTCCCTTAATTGCCACAGTTCACTCCCATTGCTAATTGATATTCACTTGCCATCTTAGAGACTGAATCTTTAACATCAACAAGTGATGTTAAATTACATTGTGTTAATAAATTTAACAAGTTATTAAATTACAAGTGTTAATAAATTACATACGTAATAATAATTAACCTTGAACAAGGCGAATTATTAATTACAATATTGAATACCACATGAATTATTCTATTTTAATGAATTAACACAAAGGGAGGATGTGGTAATTGATTGATGATTGATGAAGATTAAGCCACCCAAAAAGTGGCACGGGCATGAATAGCCCGTAAGTGGTGGCCTTTTTGAGCCATTACCAGTATCAGTAGATGATGCTGGAGATCTGTGGAGGTGCGACTGCACCCTGCGTGACGGGAGAAGTCTCCCGTGGATGTGGTAACTTCTCGAACTGCATGGTAACCTCTTGACCTGGGATACTTGCTTGAAACCTGCTTGATGGGGTTCTGGGAGTTCTTCTACTCCCCAAGCCCGGCCCGAGGCCAGGCTTGACTTGTGAGAGCTTGGTCCACCAGGCTGTTGCTTGGAGCGGCCCGCAGGCCCACATACCAACCACAGCCCGGTTGGTCCGGCACTTCACCAGAAAACTAGATCGTTTTCTAAAAGAAGATGTCAACGGTTGTTCCGACAATATTTCTTATACTCGCTGGGAGGATGTTGAACAACTGCGGATCTCTGAAGTTTATACAGTGTTCTCTGATTGTGCCTATGACACCCCTGCTCTTCACTGGTTCTATTCTGCATTTTCATCCATATCGTTCACTCCAGTATGTTGTTATTTTACTGTGTAGATTTGGTACTTGGCCCTCCAGTATTTTCCACGTGTATATTATTTGATATCTCTCTCTCTCTCTCTCTCGTCGCCTTTCTAGTGAGTACATTTGGAGAGCTTTGAGACGATCCCAATAATTTAGGTGCTTTATCGCGTCTGTGTATGCCGTCTATGTTCTCTGTACTCCCTCTATTTCAGCAATCTCTCCTGCTCTGAAGGAAGAAGTGAATACTGAGCAGTACTCAAGACGGGACAGCACAAGTGATTTGAAGAGTACAACCATTGTAATGGGATCCCTGGATTTGAAAGTTCTCGTAATCCATCTTATCATTTTTCTGGCTGAAGCAATATTTGCTTGGTTATGCTACCTGAACGTTAGGTCGTCAGACATCATTATTCCCAGATCCTTAACATGTTGCTTTCCGACTATGGGCAGATTTGGTTGTGTTTTGAACCCTGTATCATGGTTAAGGTCTTCATTTTTACCGTATCTGAGTACCTGGAATTTATCACTGTTATACATCATGTTATTTTTTTATGCCCAGTCGAAAACTTTATAAATATCTGCTTGTAGTTTTCAATGTCTTCAGCAGAGGTAATTTTCGTGCTTATTTTTGTGTCATCTGCAAAGGATGACACGAAGGATGACTTGTATTTTTGTCTATATCTGATATGAGAATAATTAACAGCAGTGGTGCAAGGACACAGAACTGAGGTACCTTACTTGTACTTGTGAGGTACACAGACCCTGAGGTACAGAGCTTTTAACTGCGCTCGGACTCGATTTTATTTGATTGACTGTTACTCTTGTGTTCTGTTCGAGAGGAAATTGAGTATCCAGCGTCCTACTTTACCGGTTATTCCCATTGACCTCATTTTGTGTGCTATCACTCCATGGTCACATTTGTCAAATGCCTTTGCAATGTCTGTGTATACAACATCTGCATTTTGCTTTTCTTCTTGAGCTTCTGAGATTTTGTCATAGAAATTGAGTACTACCTACCTTGAGGCTACCTTGAGGTGCTTCCGGGGCTTAGTGTCCCCGCGGCCCGGTCGTCGACCAGGCCTCCTGGTTGCTGGACTGATCAACCAGGCTGTTAGACGCGGCTGCTCGCAGCCTGACGTATGAGTCACAGCCTGGTTGATCAGGTATCCTTTGGAGGTGCTTATCCAGTTCTCTCTTGAACACTGTGAGGGGTTTGCCAGTTATGCCCCTTATGTGTAGTGGAAGCGTGTTGAACAGTCTCGGGCCTCTGATGTTGATAGAGTTCTCTCTCAGAGTACCTGTTGCACCTCTGCTTTTCAACGGGGGTATTCTGCACATCCTGCCATGTCTTCTGGTCTCATGTGGTGTTATTTCTGTGTGCAGGTTTGGGACCAGCCCCTCAATTATTTTCCACGTGTAAATTATTATGTATCTCTCCCGCCTGCGCTCAAGGGAGTACAGATTTAGGCTCTTTAGTCGGTCCCAGTAATTTAGATGTTTTACTGAGTGGATTCTAGCAGTAAAGGATCTCTGCACGCTCTCTAGGTCAGCAATTTCTCCAGCTTTGAAAGGGGCTGTCATTGTGCAGCAGTACTCCACTCTAGATAGCACAAGCGTTTTGAAAAGTATCATCATCGGTATAGCATCTCTAGTGTGAAAAGTTCTTGTTATCCAACCTGTCATTTTTCTTGCAGTTGTGACGGCTACTTTATTGTGTTCTTTAAAGGTAAGGTCTTCCGACATGAGTACACCCAGGTCCTTTACATTGCCTTTTCGTTCTATGTTATGATTTGCCTGAGTTTTGTACGTGGTTCCTGTTTTTATGTTTTCAATTTTTCCGTAGCGCATGAGCTGAAACTTATCCTCGTTGAATACCATATTATTTTCTGTAGCCCATAGAAAGACCTGATCAACATCTGATTGGAGGTTTGCCGTGTCCTCTATGTTGCCAACTCTCATGAAAATCCTAGTGTCATCTGCAAAGGATGATACAGTGCTATAGGTTGTGTTCTGGTCTATGTCCGATATGAGGATGAGAAAAAGTACTGGAGCAAGCACAGTACCCTGGGGGACTGAGCTCTTCACGGTTGATGGGCTGGATTTTATTTTGTTGACTATTACACATTGGGTTCTGTCAGTCAGGAAATTGTAGATCCATCTGCCTATTTTCCCGGTAATTTCTTTTGAACGCATTTTATGTGCAATAACACCATGGTCACATTTATCAAAAGCTTTTGCGAAATCTGTGTAAATTACATCAGCGTTTTGTTTGTCTTCCATAGCATCTAATGCCATATCATAGTGGTCCAGCAACTGCGACAGGCAAGAGCGCCCTGTTCTGAAACCATGTTGTCCGGGGTTATGGAGATGCTGTGATTCCATGTATTTTGTGATCTTACTTCTTAGCACTCTCTCAAAAATTTTTATGATGTGCGATGTTAGTGCTATCGGTCTGTAATTTTTTGCCTCTGCCTTATTTCCTCCTTTATGGAGTGGTGCTATCTCTGCTGTTTTTAGTATGTCAGGGATAACGCCAGTATCTAGGCTTTGTCTCCACAGAATGTCAGTAACTGTCAGTAACTGTCAGTAACTGACAGACAGGATCTTCCCGCTCTAAATCCATGTTGTCCTGGGTTGTGTAGTTCATTATTTTCCATAAAACTAAAAATTTGATTTCTAATCACTTTTTCAAAAACTTTTATTATATGTGATGTTAGTGCAACTGGTCTATAATTTTTTGCCAAGGCTTTACTCCCCCCCTTGTGCAGAGGAGCTATATCTGCAGAATTATGTGCTGCTGGTATCTCCCCTGTATCTAGGCTCTTTCTCCATATTACGCTGAGCACTCCCGCTACTGGTACTTTACATTTCTTTATGAATATTGAATTTCACGAGTCAGATCCAGAGGCTGAGTGCATGGGCATGTTGTCAATTTATCTTTCAAAGTTTTCCGAGTTCGTATTAATATCTGTTATATTATCTGCAGCTTGAATGTCATTCATAAAGAAGCTGTCTGAATCTTCAACTTTCATGTTGTTTATTGGTGTGCTAAACATAGCCTCATACTGGCTTCTTAGAATTTCATTAATTTCTTTGTTGTCCTCTGTGTACGTACCTTCAGTTGTAAGTAAAGGATGAGTCATGACTGCCAAACCAGCTAGTTATCATGGATAATTGATAAAGGTAATTCATATGCCCTTGGCCAAGTAAGAGGGGTTGACTCTTTACTCTTAATTGATGTTAAATTACATAGGTCCTTAAGCAAGGTTGATTATTAAATACAATATTGATTCGTCACAGTGATTTCTCTTAATTAATATAAACTCAAAGGAAGGTTGTGGCAATCTTGACTAATCACTCCAGCATTAATTCCCTCGGGAAGGACCTTTTGGGGTCTTTTGAGACTCTGCCGCCCAGCTCGCGGTGACTCTGGCGCCCAGCCCGCGGTGACTCTGGCGCCCAGCCCGCGGCGACTCTGGCGCCCAGCCCGCGGCGACTCTGGCGCCCAGCCCGCGGCGACTCTGGCGCCCAGCCCGCGGCGACTCTGGCGCCCAGCCCGCGGCGACTCTGGCGCCCAGCCCGCGGCGACTCTGGCGCCCAGCCCGCGGCGACTCTGGCGCCCAGCCCGCGGCGACTCTGGCGCCCGGCCCGCGGCGACTCAGGCGCCCGGCCCGCGGCGACTCTGGCGCCCGGCCCGCGGCGACTCTGGCGCCCAGCCCTCGGCGACTCTGGGCGCCCAGCCCTCGGCGACTCTGGCGCCCGGCCCGCGGCGACTCTGGCGCCCAGCCCGCGGCGACTCTGGCTCCCAGCCCGCGGTGACTGGTGCCCAGCCCGCGGCGACTCTGGCGCCCAGCCCGCGGCGACTCTGGCGCCCGGCCCGCGGCGACTCTGGCGCCCGGCCCGCGGCGACTCTGGCGCCCAGCCCTCGGCGACTCTGGGCGCCCAGCCCTCGGCGACTCTGGGCGCCCAGCCCTCGGCGACTCTGGGCGCCCAGCCCTCGCCGACTCTGGGCGCCCAGCCCTCGGCGACTCTGGGCGCCCAGCCCTCGGCGACTCTGGGCGCCCAGCCCTCGGCGACTCTGGGCGCCCAGCCCTCGGCGACTCTGGGCGCCCAGCCCTCGGCGACTCTGGCGTCCAGCTCGCGGCGACTCTGGCGTCCAGCTCGCGGCGACTCTGGCTGGGCGTCTGGAACAATTTGTTTAAAAACTTTTCAAGTTTCTAAGCAGGCATTTACGAGAGTTTCTTCCCTTCTCTGTAGTTATTTTTTTCCTCCAAAATTGCAATCATCCGATCCCATCCTTGGATTGGCTATCCTATCCAAGGATGGGATAACCTCCACCAAGTACCAAGTGTGCGTGCGTGCGTTTTATTTTTTGTGATGTATGTGTGTAAAAAGATAGATAGAGAGAGAGAGAGACAAAGAATGTCTTAGTGAGGAAGGAGCACACACTGAGCCGTGTTGTGTTGACTGGCAGTCTACGGGGACGGTGGAACACGGAGCTTCCGGCGTGTGGAGCTGGCAACTGTAGTCCCGCCCCTGTGTGTGGTGCCTCTCACCACCCCTGCTGGTGTACACTCCTGCTGGTGTACACTCCTGCTGGTGTACACTCCTGCTGGTGTACACCCCTGCTGGTGTACACCCCTGCTGGTGTACACTCCTGCTGGTGTACACCCCCTGCTGGTGTACACTCCTGCTGGTGTACACCCCTGCTGGTGTACACCCCTGCTGGTGTACACTCCTGCTGGTGTACACTCCTGCTGGTGTACACCCCTGCTGGTGTACACCCCTGCTGGTGTACACCCCTGCTGGTGTACACCCCTGCTGGTGTACACCCCTGCTGGTGTACACTCCTGCTGGTGTACACTCCTGCTGGTGTACACCCCTGCTGGTGTACACCCCTGCTGGTGTACACCCCTGCTGGTGTACACTCCTGCTGGTGTACACTCCTGCTGGTGTACACTCCTGCTGGTGTACACCCCTGCTGGTGTACACCCCTGCTGGTGTACACTCCTGCTGGTGTACACCCCTGCTGGTGTACACCCCTGCTGGTGTACACCCCTGCTGGTGTACACTCCTGCTGGTGTACACCCCCTGCTGGTGTACACCCCTGCTGGTGTACACCCCATGCTGGTGTACACTCCTGCTGGTGTACACCCCTGCTGGTGTACACCCCTGCTGGTGTACACTCCTGCTGGTGTACACCCCTGCTGGTGTACACCCCTGCTGGTGTACACTCCCTGCTGGTGTACACCCCTGCTGGTGTACACTCCTGCTGGTGTACACCCCCTTCTGGTGTACACCCCTGCTGGTGTACACTCCTGCTGGTGTACACCCCTGCTGGTGTACACCCCAGCTGGTGTACACTCCTGCTGGTGTATACCCCTGCTGGTGTACACCCCTGCTGGTGTACACCCCTGCTGGTGTACACTCCTGCTGGTGTACACTCCTGCTGGTGTACACCCCTGCTGGTGTACACTCCTGCTGGTGTACACACCCCTGCTGGTGTACACACCCCTGCTGGTGTACACACCCCTGCTGGTGTACACTCCTGCTGGTGTACACCTGCTGGTGTACACACTCCTGCTGGTGTACACACTCCTGCTGGTGTACACTCCTGCTGGTGTACACACCCCTGCTGGTGTACACCCCTGCTGGTGTACACCCCTGCTGGTGTACACTCCTGCTGGTGTACACTCCTGCTGGTGTACACACCCCTGCTGGTGTACACCCCTGCTGGTGTACACCCCTGCTGGTGTACACTCCTGCTGGTGTACACCCCTGCTGGTGTACACTCCTGCTGGTGTACACTCCTGCTGGTGTACACTCCTGCTGGTGTACACTCCTGCTGGTGTACACTCCTGCTGGTGTACACTCCTGCTGGTGTACACTCCTGCTGGTGTACACTCCTGCTGGTGTACACCCCTGCTGGTGTACACTCCTGCTGGTGTATACCCCTGCTGGTGTACACCCCTGCTGGTGTACACCCCTGCTGGTGTACACCCCTGCTGGTGTACACTCCTGCTGGTGTACACCCCTGCTGGTGTACACTCCTGCTGGTGTACACACCCCTGCTGGTGTACACACCCCTGCTGGTGTACACTCCTGCTGGTGTACACCTGCTGGTGTACACACTCCTGCTGGTGTACACACTCCTGCTGGTGTACACTCCTGCTGGTGTACACACCCCTGCTGGTGTACACCCCTGCTGGTGTACACCCCTGCTGGTGTACACTCCTGCTGGTGTACACCCCTGCTGGTGTACACCCCTGCTGGTGTACACTCCTGCTGGTGTACACCCCTGCTGGTGTACACCCCTGCTGGTGTACACCCCCTGCTGGTGTACACTCCTGCTGGTGTACACTCCTGCTGGTGTACACCCCTGCTGGTGTACACCCCTGCTGGTGTACACTCCTGCTGGTGTACACTCCTGCTGGTGTACACTCCTGCTGGTGTACACCCCTGCTGGTGTACACTCCTACTGGTGTACACTCCTACTGGTGTACACTCCTGCTGGTGTACACTCCTGCTGGTGTACACCCCTGCTGGTGTACACTCCTGCTGGTGTACACTCCTGCTGGTGTACACTCCTGCTGGTGTACACCCCTGCTGGTGTACACTCCTGCTGGTGTACACCCCTGCTGGTGTACACTCCTGCTGGTGTACACCCCTGCTGGTGTACACTGCTGGTGTACACCCCTGCTGGTGTACACTCCTGCTGGTGTACACTCCTGCTGGTGTACACCCCTGCTGGTGTACACTGCTGGTGTACACTGCTGGTGTACACTCCTGCTGGTGTACACCCCCTGCTGGTGTACACCCCTGCTGGTGTACACTCCTGCTGGTGTACACTCCTGCTGGTGTACACCCCCTGTTGGTGTACACTCCTGCTGGTGTACACTCCTGCTGGTGTACACACCCCCTGCTGGTGTACACTCCTGCTGGTGTACACTCCTGCTGGTGTACACACCCCTGCTGGTGTACACTCCTGCTGGTGTACACTCCTGCTGGTGTACACTCCTGCTGGTGTACACTCCTGGTGTACACACCCCTGCTGGTGTACACTCCTGCTGGTGTACACACCCCCTGCTGGTGTACACTCCTGCTGGTGTACACTCCTGCTGGTGTACACTCCTGCTGGTGTACACTCCTGCTGGTGTACACTCCTGGTGTACACACCCCTGCTGGTGTACACTCCTGCTGGTGTACACACCCCTGCTGGTGTACACTCCTGCTGGTGTACACTCCTGCTGGTGTACACTCTTGCTGGTGTACACACCCCTGCTGGTGTACACCCCCTGCTGGTGTACACTCCTGCTGGTGTACACTCCTGCTGGTGTACACATCTGCTGGTGTACACCCCTGCTGGTGTACACCCCTGCTGGTGTACACTCCTGTTGGTGTACACCCTGCTGGTGTACAACCCTGCTGGTGTTCAACCATGCTGGTGTACACCCCTGCTGGTGTACACCCCTGCTGGTGTACACCCCTGCTGGTGTACACCCCTGCTGGTGTACACCCCTGCTGGTGTACATCCCTGCTGGAGTACACTCCTGCTGGTGTACACTCCTGGTGGTGTACACCCCTGCTGGTGTACACCCCTGCTGCTGTACACCCCTGCTGGTGTACACCCCTGCTGGTGTACACGCCTGCTGGTGTACACTCCTGCTGTACACCCCTGCTGGTGTACACTCCTGTACACCCCTGCTGGTGTACACCCCTGTTGGTGTACAACCCTGCTGGTGTACAACCCTGCTGGTGTTCAACCATGCTGGTGTACACCCCTGCTGGTGTTCAACCATGCTGGTGTTCAACCATGCTGGTGTACACCCCTGCTGGTGTACAACCCTGGTGGTGTACAACCCTGCTGGTGTTCAACCATGCTGGTGTACAACCCTGCTGCTGTACAACCCTGCTGCTGTACAACCCTGGTGGTGTACACACCTGCTGATGTATACCCCTGCTGGTGTACATCCCTGCTGGTGTACACCCCTGCTGGTGTACAACTCTGCTGGTGTACAACCCTGGTGGTACACAACCCTGGTGGTGTACATCCCTGCTGCTGTACAACCCTGGTGGTGTGCACACCTGATGTACACCCCTGTTGGTGTACACCCCTGCTGGTGTACAACCCTGCTGGTGTTCAACCATGCTGGTGTACACCCCTGCTGGTGTTCAACCATGCTGGTGTACACCCCTGCTGGTGTTCAGCCATGCTGGTGTTCAACCATGCTGGTGTACACCCCTGCTGGTGTACACCCCTGCTGGTGTACACCCCTGCTAGTGTACAACCCTGCTAGTGTACAACCCTGGTAGTGTACAACCCCGGTAGTGTACACCTCTGCTGGTGTACATCCCTGCTAGTGTACAACCCTGGTAGTGTACAACCCTGGTAGTGTACACCCCTGCTGGTGTACATCCCTGCTAGTGTACACCCCTGCTGGTGTACACCCCTGCTGATGTATACCCCTGCTGGTTTACATCCCTGCTGGAGTACACTCCTGCTGGTGTACACCCCTGCTGGTGTACACTCCTGCTGGTGTACATCCTTGTTGGTGTACACCCCTGCTGGTGTACACCCCTGCTGCTGTACACTCCTGGTGGTGTACACCCCTGCTGGTGTACACTCCAGGTAGTATACACTCCTGCTGTACACCCCTGCTGGTGTACACTCCTGTTGGTGTACACCCCTGCTGGTGTTCAACCATGCTGGTGTACATCCCTGCTGGAGTACACTCCTGGTGGTGTACACTCCTGGTGGTGTACACCCCTGCTGGTGTACACCCCTGCTGGTATACATCCTTGCTGGTGTACACCCCTGCTGGTGTACATCCCTGCTGGTGTACCCCCCTGCTGCTGTATACTCTTGGTGGTGTACACCCCTGCTGGTGTACACTCCTGGTAGTGTACACTCTTGCTGTACACCCCTGCTGGTGTACACCCCTGTTGGTGTACACCCCTGCTGGTGTACAACCCTGCTGGTGTACAACCCTGCTGGTGTTCAACCATGCTGGTGTTCAACCATGCTGGTGTACAACCCTGCTGGTGTTCAACCCTGCTGGTGTACACCCCTGTTGGTGTACACCCCTGTTGGTGTACACCCCTGCTGGTGTACACCCCTGCTGGTGTACATCCCTGGTGGTGTACACCCCTGCTGGTGTACACCCCTGCTGGTGTACAACCCTGCTGGTGTTCAACCATGCTGGTGTGCACCCCTGCTGGTGTGCACCCCTGCTGGTGTACAACCCTGGTGGTGTACAACCCTGGTGGTGTACACACCTGCTGGTGTACACCCCTGCTGGTGTACACCCCTGCTGGTGTACACCCCTGCTGGTGTACACCCCTGCTGGTGTACACCCCTGCTGGTGTACACCCCTGCTGGTGTACACCCCTGCTGGTGTTCAACCATGCTGGTGTTCAACCATGCTGGTGTACACCCCTGCTGGTGTACACCCCTGCTGGTGTACAACCCTGGTGGTGTACACACCTGCTGATGTATTCCCGTGGTGGTGTACACCCCTGGTGGTGTACACCCCTGCTGGTGTACAACCCTGGTGGTGTACACACCTGCTGATGTATACCCCTGCTGGTGTACATCCCTGCTGGTGTACACCCCTGCTGGTGTACAACCCTTCTGGTGTACAACCCTGCTGGTGTACATCCCTGCTGGTGTACACCCCTGCTGGTGTACAACCCTGCTGGTGTACACCCCTGCTGCTGTACAATCCTGGTGGTGTACACACCTGCTGCTGTACAAACCTGCTGCTGTACACCCCCTGCTGGTGTACACCCCTCTTGCTCTCTCTCGCTCTCTCTTGCTCTCTCTCTCTCTTGACAAGGGACAAAATGGCAGGAGGCCGCAACAGGGACACGGGAAGCAGCCAGGGAGATCAAACGAAGGAATTGCTAACCCAAGTTCTGGAGGAATTCAGGAGGGAGATGAATGAAATGAGGATTACAATAACAATCTGCAAAGTGAGCTAACATCAGCAAGGGAGGAGATTAAATCTCTCAGAGAAAAATAAAGAGATCGAGCATCAGATTATCATCCAAAGGTAAGGTGGGAATGTTGCATTGGAAGGAAATGCCTCTGTACCTGATACATTTGCGGATATACTGAAAAAAGAGCTCAGAAGCAATGGACACAGTGAGGGAGGTAGCGATGCAAGCAGCTACGTCACAGGAAGCACCAAGGTGCACCACTCAACTGCTGGAGAGAAAAAGATCAGTGGTAGTTGTAGGCATCAAAGAACAGGAAGGATCCAACAGGCAAGAATGGAATGAAAAGGATAGAGAGGCAGTACATGGGCTTCTGAAGGGGTTACAGATGGAAGGGGCTGTACATAACATTGAGAAGGTTTTCAGGCTGGGCTGGTACAACAAGGACAGAAACCGACTTGTAAAGGTGGTGTTTACAAACGAAACCACGAAGGAGGACACTCTCGAAAGGAAGAGTCGTCTGCAGCATATGGAGGGATACAAAAAAGTATTCCTGCAGAGGGACAGGACGAAGGAGGAGAGAGCCAGGGCAGCAGAGGCAAGGAGGAAGCGCAGGGAGAAAGGAGCAAACCAGGAAATCACAGCCCTCAACACAACAGTCCCAGAGACAAGAGGAGAACCCCAAACCAGCATCCCAGCAACACCAGAGGGGGGGGGGGGCAACACCACCACCCCCCTCTGCATAGAAACCCTCCCTTCCCCTCACCCTACCTGCCCCCACCCAACCATCCCTCCCCCCCTACCCCATTCTGACCCTGACACCCCTTCCCCATTCGCATCATGTCCCCCCTCCCCCTTCATCCCATACCCTCCTCCCCCCTCACCCCGTATCCTCCATATCCCCCCTACCTCCTTAACCCACACCCTACCTGTCCCTCCTTCCCTTAAACCCCCACCCCCTACCCCAAAATCCTCTGAGACCCTGCAAACCACCTCACAGATCCTCTCACCCACGGAACAGCTTCCCACACCAGCAGAATGCTCGCCAAGAAAGGGACATGAAAATGAACAGAAGAAAGTGAGCTTCAAGGCGATGTACACTAACATAGATGGGATTTCAAATAAAACAAGTGAACTTGAAGAATGGGCACTAGAAGAAAACCCAGACATAATAGCACTCACAGAAACAAAGTTAACGAAAATCATAACAAACGCAGTGTTTCCACAGGGCTACTATGTAGTGAGGAAAGAGAGAGAAGGGAGAGGAGGAGGTGGGGTAGCTCTGCTACTAAGAGAAGGTTGGAGTTTCGAAGAGATGGTAATTCAGAACTGTGAAGGTTTCAGTGATTACATATCAGGCACCATAGCAACTGGAGGACAGAAAATTATAATAGTAGTCATATATAACCCCCCCCCCCCACCGAATGACAGAAGACCCAGACAGGAATATGATAGAAACAACTTGGTCACCATCAATATAATAGAGAGAGCAGCTTCTGTGGCTAGCAGGAACGGATCCAGACTTCTAATCATGGGAGACTTCAACCATGGGAAGATAGATTGGGGGAACAGAGACCCACATGGAGGCCCAGACACATGGAGAGCTAAGCTGCTGGATGTGGCAACAAGAAACTTTCCAAGTCAACACGTCAAGGGACCGACAAGAATGAGAGGAGAGGATGAACCAGCCTTGCTTGATCTGATATTTACCCTAAATGAGTCGGATATAAGGGAAGTTAAGTTGGAAGCCCCCTTGGGAATGAGTGATCATAGTGTATTGAGCTTTGAGTACCTGGTTGAGCTGGGAATTATCACCCCCAAAAAAGAACTGGGAACCAAAGGGCTGGCGTACCGAAAGGGAAACTATGAGGAAATGAATAAATTCCTATGGGATATACATTGGGACACAGAACTCGGAACCAAGTCCGTACAAGACATGATGGACTATGTCGCCCAAAAATGTCAGGAGGCTGTAAGCAGGTTTGTCCCAGCCCGACAGGAAAAAACAGAGAAGCAAAGGAAGAATCCGTGGTTTAATAGGGAATGTATGAAAGTAAAGGAGCTGAACAAAAGGGCATGGAGGAACTTCCGTAATAACAGAACACCAGAAAGTAGAGAGAGATACCAGAAAACCAGGAACAGGTATGTCAGTGTGAGAAGAGCAGCTGAGAAAAGGTATGAAAATGATATAGCTAATAAAGCCAAGACCGAACCAAAGCTACTACACAGTCACATCAGGAGGAAGACAACAGTGAAGGAACAGGTGATGAAACTTAGGGTTGGCGAGGACAGGTACACAGAGAATGACAAAGAGGTGTGTGAAGAACTCAACAAAAGGTTCCAAGAGGTCTTTACAATAGAACAGGGAGATGTCGCGGCGCTAGAAGAGGTGGCAGCAAACCAGGTGACCTTGGATAGGTTCGAAATTACAAGAGATGAGGTCAAGAAGCACCTATTGGAGCTGGATGTGAGAAAAGCTGTTGGGCTGGACGGAATCTCACCATGGGTATTGAAAGTGTGTGCAGGAGCACTTTGCTTGCCACTCTCCATAGTGTATAGTAGGTCACTGGAAATGGGAGACCTACCAGAAATATGGAAGACTGCTAATGTAGTACCAATATACAAAAAGGGTGACAGACAAGAGGCACTGAACTACAGGCCAGTGTCCTTAACTTGTATACCATGCAAGATGATGGAGAAGATTGTGAGAAAAAACCTAGTAACACATCTGGAGAGAAGAGACTTCGTGACAACCCATCAACATGGGTTCAGGGAGGGTAAATCTTGCCTTACAGGATTGATAGAATTCTACGATCAGGTGACAAAGATTAAACAAAAAAGAGAAGGGTGGGCGGACTGCATTTTTTTGGACTGTCGGAAAGCCTTTGACACAGTACCCCATAAAAGGTTGATGCATAAGCTAGAGAAACAGGCAGGAGTAACTGGTAGGGCGCTCCAGTGGATAAGGGAGTACCTAAACAATAGGAAGCAGAGAGTTAGTGAGGGGTGAGACCTCAGACTGGCGTGAAGTCACCAGTGGAGTCCCACAGGGCTCTGTACTTGGACTTATCCTGTTTCTGATATACATAAATGATCTCCCAGAGGGCATAGACTCATTCCTCTCAATGTTTGCTGACGACGCCAAAATTATGAGAAGGATTAAGACAGAGGAGGACAGCTTGAGGCTTCAAGAAGACCTGGACAAGCTGCAGGAATGGTCGAACAAATGGCTGTTAGAGTTTAATCCAAGCAAATGTAATGTAATGAAGATAGGGGTAGGAAGCAGGAGACCAGATACAAGGTACCATTTGGGAGATGAAATACTTCAAGAGTCCGAGAGAGAGAGAGACCTGGGGGTTGATATCACGCCAGACCTGTCCCCTGAAGCTCATATCAAGAGGATAACAGCAGCAGCATATGCCAGGTTGGCTAACATAAGAACGGCCTTTAGAAACTTGTGTAAGGAATCTTTCAGAACATTATATACCACATATGTCAGACCAATCCTGGAGTATGCGGCACCAGCATGGAGTCCATATCTAGTCAAGCATAAAACTAAAATGGAAAAGGTTTAAAGGTTTGCCACCAGACTAGTACCCGAGCTGAGAGGTATGAGCTACGAGGAGAGACTACGGGAATTAAACCTCACTTCGTTGGAAGACAGAGGAGTTAGGGGGGGACAAGATCACCACATTCAAGATCCTCAAGGGAATCGACAGGGTTGATAAAGACAGGCTGTTTAACACAAGGGGCACACGCACTAGGGGACACAGGTGGAAACTGAGTGCCCAAATGAGCCACAGAGATATTAGAAAGAACTTTTTTAGTGTCAGAGTGGTTGACAAATGGAATGCATTAGGAAGCGATGTGGTGGAGGCTGACCCCATACACAGTTTCAAGTGTAGATATGATAGACCCCAATAGGCTCAGGAACCTGTACACCTGTTGATTGACAGTTGAGAGGCGGGACCAAAGAGCCAGAGCTCAACCCCCGCAAGCACAACTAGGTGAGTACAACCCTGCTGGTGTACACCCCTGCTGGTGTACACCCCTGCTGGTGTACACCTCTGCTGGTGTACAACCCTGGTGGTGTACATCCCTGGTGTACAACCCTGCAGGTGTACATCCCTGCTGGTGTACACCTCTGCTGGTGTACAACCCTGCTGGTGTACATCCCTGGTGGTGTACACCCCTGCTGGTGTACACCCCTGCTGCTGTACACCCCTGCTGCTGTACACCCCTGCTGCTGTACAACCCTGCTGGTGTACATCCCTGGTGGTGTACACCCCTGCTGGTGTACACCCCTGCTGGTATACACCCCTGTTGGTGTACAACCATGCTGGTGTACACCCCTGCTGGTGTACAACCCTGCTGGTGTACAACCCTGCTGGTGTAAAACGTGGTGTACAACCCTGCAGGTGTACACCCCTGCTGGTGTACACCCCTGGTGGTGTACAACCCTGCAGGTGTACACCCCTGCTGGTGTACACCCCTGGTGGTGTACAACCCTGCTGGTGTACAACCCTGGTGGTGTACACCTCTGCTGGTGTACAACCCTGGTGGTGTACAACCCTGGTGGTGTACACCCCTGCTGGTGTACACCCCTGCTGGTGTACACCCCTGCTGGTGTACACCCCTGATAGTGTACAACCCTGGTGGTGTACAACCCTGGTGGTGTACAACACTGCTGGTGTACAGCCCTGATAGTGTACAACCCTGGTGGTGTATAACCCTGGTGGTGTACAACCCTGCTGGTGTACAACCCTGCTGGTGTACAACCCTGCTGGTGTACAACCCTGGTGTACAACCCTGCTGGTGTACAACCCTGCTGGTGTACACCCCTGCTGGTGTACAACCCTGCTGGTGTACAACCCTGCTGGTGTACACCGCTGCTGGTGTACAACCCTGGTGGTGTACAACCCTGGTGGTGTACAACCATGCTGGTGTACACCCCTGCTGCTGTAAAACCTTGGTAGTGTACACCCCTGCTGCTGTACAACCTTGGTGGTGTACACCCCTGCTGCTGTACAACCCTGTTGGTGCACAACCCTGGTGGTGTACAACCCTGGTGGTGTACAACCCTGGTGGTGTACAATCCTGGTGGTATACAATCCTGGTGGTATACAATCCTGGTGGTGTACAACCCTGGTGGTGTACAACCCTGGTGGTGTACAACCCTGGTGGTGTACAACCCTGATTGTGTACAACCCTGCTGGTGTACACCTCTGCTGCTGTACAACCTTGGTGGTGTACACCCCTGCTGCTGTACAACCCTGCTGGTGCACAACCCTGGTGGTGTACAACCCTGCTGGTGTACAACCCTGGTGGTGTACAATCCTGGTGGTATACAATCCTGGTGGTATACAACCCTGGTGGTGTACAATCCTGGTGGTATACAATCCTGGTGGTATACAACCCTGGTGGTGTACAACCCTGGTGGTGTACAACCCTGGTGGTGTACAACCCTGATTGTGTACAACCCTGCTGGTGTACACCCCTGATAGTGTACAACCCTGATAGTGTACAACCCTGCTGGTGTACACCCCTGCTGCTGTACAACCCTGGTGTACAACCCTGCTGGTGTACAACCCTGGTGGTATACAACCCTGCTGGTGTACAACCCTGCTGGTGTACACCTCTACTGGTGTACACCCCTGGTGGTGTACAACACTGCTGGTGTACAACCCTGCTGGTGTACAACCCTGCTGGTGTACAACCCTGCTGGTGTACAACCCTGCTGGTGTACAACCCTGCTGGTGTACAACCCTGCTGGTGTACAACCCTGCTGATGTACAACCCTGCTGGTGTACAACCCTGCTGGTGTACAACCCTGCAGGTGTACAACCCTGGTGTACAACCCTGCTGGTGTACACCCCTGCTGGTGTACACCCCTGCTGGTGTACACCCCTGCTGGTGTACAACCCTGCTGGTGTACACCCTGCTGGTGTACACCGCTGCTGGTGTACAACCCTGGTGGTGTACAACCCTGGTGGTGTACAACCATGCTGGTGTACACCCCTGCTGGTGTACACCCCCTGCTGCTGTACAACCTTGGTGGTGTACACCCCTGCTGCTGTACAACCCTGCTGGTGCACAACCCTGGTGGTGTACAATCCTGGTGGTGTAAAACCCTGCTGGTGTACACCCCTGATAGTGTACAACCCTGATAGTGTACAACCCTGCTGGTGTACACCCCTGGTGGTGTACAACCCTGATGGTGTACAACCCTGCTGCTGTACAACCCTGGTGGTGTACAACCCTGCTGGTGTACAACCCTGCTGGTGTACAACCCTGGTGGTGTACATCCCTGCTGCTGTACAACCCTGCTGCTGTACAACCCTGCTGGTGTACAACCCTGGTTGTGTACAACCCTGCTGGTGTACAAACCTGGTGGTGTACAACCCTGCTGGTGTACAACCCTGCTGGTGTACAACCCTGCTGGTGTACAACCCTGCTGATGTACAACCCTGTTGTTGTACAACCCTGGTGGTGTACACCCCTGGTGGTGTACACCCCTGGTGGTGTACACCCCTGGTGGTGTACACCCCTGGTGGTGTACACCCCTGGTGGTGTACACCCCTGGTGGTGTACACCCCTGGTGGTGTACACCCCTGGTGGTGTACAACCCTGCTGGTGTACAACCCTGCTGGTGTACAACCCTGTTGGTGTACAACCCTGGTGGTGTACAACCCTGGTGGTGTACAACCCTGCTGGTGTACAACCCTAGTGGTGTACAACCCTGGTGGTGTACAACCCTGCTGGTGTACAACCCTTGTGGTGTACAACCCTTGTGGTGTACAACCCTGGTGGTGTACAATCCTGGTGGTATACAAGCCTTGTAACGGGGGGTGGGGGAAATAACTCTTATCTTGTCCATTATTCCCCCCCCCCCCAGTTAACTAACGAGGCCGGGGGAAACAGCTCTTTCTAGTCCGTTATCCCGTCCCCAGTTAGCTAACTATTCTAGAGCACTCCCAGAGTTCCTAAGGCAGCCTCTCTCGTTCAACACCTTGTAACCTAGGTATTTGAATACCTAGGTTACAAGGTATTCAAATACCTAGGTATATACCTTAGCACCTAGGTATTTGAATACCTAGGTGCTAAGACTACAAGGCGCCGTAACTGGATCAGCTACCCGAAACTCTAGAGAGAACTCTAGAATACATTTCACTGCCACAAACGTATAAGAGAAAACGAAAGGAAAGAAATGAATAGTGAAGCAATTAGTGAGGGTTTGGGGTGAGAGGTAGGGAGGTGGGAGGAGCGAGGAGGGTCATTAGTTGAAAGTGAGAGTTTAGAGAGGGGTGGAGGGAGAGGTGTAGATAGGTAGAAGTAGAAGAGTAGATAGTAGAAGTAGAAGAGTAGATAGTAGAAGTAGAAGAGTAGATAGTAGAAGTAGAAATGCTGCCACCATCCATTCAAGACCCTTACATACAAGACAAGGAATGGAACTTGTCTGTATCACAATATTCACAAAAGATGTTATCAGCAGGTCATTATTAGTATGTTCCATCTTTATCATGTACTCATTAAATCATGAACCAGTAATCACAGAGGCTTTCTCGCCTCTACTCAACTCTCTAGGGAACAAAGGCAATGTAAATAATAAATTCAATTATATTTCACATACTAAGTATCATAACTTAAGCAATGTTCAAGATATATATATGTAAAGTGAGTCATCCTCCAAGAATCTGAGAACCTTACAACTTGACTGCCCCTGATCATCACACAACATATGTAAACACGACCAAGTCACCTTAATGCTCAACTCACCAAGTGTCTGCCTATAGCTGGATTGATGGGAGGGGGGAGGGTCTGCAGCTGTCAGGCAGCTTCACCCCCGTCCGACCGACAGCCTGTCTCGGCTGTTGTCCTCGAATCGATAGTTCTCCGAGTATATATATTGGGGAACCTAGTAACTAACTCCGCCCACAAGTAGATAGCCTCCGGCTCTCTACCAAGCCACTCCTTAACTGTCAGCATGTTTGAAGGCTACCAGGCTCCAATTATAAGATTAGTAGAAGTAAGGTGAAATTCGCATGATCTGACCTCAGGTCACTTGAGGTCATTAACGGTTAGAGGTGTGAGTCTCCGGCCGACAAACTGGCGCCTTCTCAAATCCTTGTCTGTGACTCGTGTATCTCTATGTATTTTAAATACAACTAAACCAAACACCTTACAGTGTTACAGCCTGGTGGTATACAACCCTGGTGGTGTACAACCCTGGTGGTGTACAACCCTGGTGGTATACAAGCCTGGTGGTGTACAACCCTGGTGGTATACAAGCCTGGTGGTGTACAACCCTGGTGGTATACAAGCCTGGTGGTGTACAACCCTGGTGGTATACAACCCTGGTGGTATACAACCCTGGTGGTGTACAACCCTGGTGGTATACAAGCCTGGTGGTATACAAGCCTGGTGGTATACAAGCCTGATGGTGTACAACCCTGGTGGTATACAAGCCTGGTGGTGTACAACCCTGGTGGTATACAACCTTGGTGGTGTACAACCCTGGTGGTATACAACCCTGGTGGTGTACAACCCTGGTGGTATACAACCCTGGTGGTGTACAACCCTGGTGGTGTACAACCCTGGTGGTATACAAGCCTGGTGGTGTACAACCCTGGTGGTGTACAACCCTGGTGGTGTACAACCCTGGTGGTGTACAACCCTGGTGGTGTACAACCCTGGTGGTGTACAAGCCTGGTGGTGTACAACCCTGGTGGTATACAAGCCTGGTGGTGTACAACCCTGGTGGTATACAACCCTGGTGGTGTACAACCCTGCTGGTGTACAACCCTGGTGGTATACAAGCCTGGTGGTGTACAACCCTGGTGGTGTACAACCCTGGTGGTATACAACCCTGGTGGTGTACAACCCTGCTGGTGTACAACCCTGGTGGTGTACAACCCTGCTGGTGTACAACCCTGGTGGTGTACAACCCTGCTGGTGTACAACCCTGGTGGTATACAAGCCTGGTGGTGTACAACCCTGGTGGTATACAAGCCTGGTGGTGTACAACCCTGGTGGTATACAACCCTGGTGGTGTACAACCCTGCTGGTGTACAACCTTTGTGGTGTACAACCCTGGTGGTGTACAACCCTGGTGGTATTCAAGCCTGGTGGTGTACAACCCTGGTGGTATACAACCCTGGTGGTATACAACCCTGGTGGTGTACAACCCTGGTGGTGTACAACCCTGCTGGTGTACAACCCTGCTGGTGTACAACCCTGGTGGTATACAAGCCTGGTGGTGTACAACCCTGGTGGTGTACAACCCTGGTGGTGTACAACCCTGGTGGTGTACAACCCTGGTGGTGTACAACCCTGGTGGTGTACAACCCTGGTGGTATACAACCCCTGCTGGTGTACAACCCTGGTGGTGTACAACCCTGGTGGTGTACAACCCTGGTGGTGTACAACCATGGTGGTGTACAACCCTGGTGGTGTACAACCCTGGTGGAGTACAACCCTGCTGGTGTACAACCCTGGTGGTATACAAGCCTGGTGGTGTACAACCCTGGTGGTATACAACCCTGGTGGTGTACAACCCTGCTGGTGTACAACCCTGGTGGTATACAAGCCTGGTGGTGTACAACCCTGGTGGTATACAAGCCTGGTGGTGTACAACCCTGGTGGTATACAAGCCTGGTGGTGTACAACCCTGGTGGTATACAAGCCTGGTGGTGTACAAGCCTGGTGGTGTACAACCCTGGTGGTGTACAACCCTGCTGGTGTACAACCCTGGTGGTGTACAAGCATGGTGGTGTACAACCCTGGTGGTATACAACCCTGGTGGTGTACAACCCTGCTGGTGTACAACCCTGGTGGTATACAAGCCTGGTGGTGTACAACCCTGGTGGTATACAAGCCTGGTGGTGTACAAGCCTGGTGGTGTACAACCCTGGTGGTGTACAACCCTGCTGGTGTACAACCCTGGTGGTGTACAAGCATGGTGGTGTACAACCCTGGTGGTATACAACCCTGGTGGTGTACAACCCTGCTGGTGTACAACCCTGGTGGTGTACAACCATGGTGGTGTACAACCATGGTGGTATACAAGCCTGGTGGTGTACAACCCTGGTGGTATACAAGCCTGGTGGTGTACAACCCTGGTGGTATACAAGCCTGGTGGTGTACAACCCTACTGGTGTACAACCCTGGTGGTATACAACCCTGCTGGTGTACAACCTTTGTGGTGTACAACCCTGCTGGTGTACAACCATGGTGGTGTACAACCCTGGTGGTATACAAGCCTGGTGGTGTACAACCCTGGTGGTATACAAGCCTGGTGGTGTACAACCCTGGTGGTATACAAGCCTGGTGGTGTACAACCCTGCTGGTGTACAACCCTGGTGGTGTACAAGCCTGGTGGTGTACAACCCTGGTGGTATACAACCCTGGTGGTGTACAACCCTGCTGGTGTACAACCCTGGTGGTGTAGAACCCTGGTGGTGTACAACCATGGTGGTGTACAACCCTGGTGGTATACAAGCCTGGTGGTGTACAACCCTGGTGGTATACAAGCCTGGTGGTGTACAACCCTGGTGGTATACAAGCCTGGTGGTGTACAACCCTGGTGGTATACAAGCCTGGTGGTGTACAACCCTACTGGTGTACAACCCTACTGGTGTACAACCCTGGTGGTATACAACCCTGCTGGTGTACAACCTTTGTGGTGTACAACCCTGCTGGTGTACAACCATGGTGGTGTACAACCCTGGTGGTATACAAGCCTGGTGGTGTACAACCCTGGTGGTATACAAGCCTGGTGGTGTACAACCCTGGTGGTATACAAGCCTGGTGGTGTACAACCCTGGTGGTATACAAGCCTGGTGGTGTACAACCCTGGTGGTATACAACCATGGTGGTGTACAACCCTGGTGGTATACAACCATGGTGGTGTACAGCCCTGGTGGTATACAAGCCTGGTGTACAACCCTACTGGTGTACAACCCTACTGGTGTACAACCCTGGTGGTGTACAACCCTGGTGGTGTACAACCCTGGTGGTGTACAACCCTGCTGGTGTACAACCCTGCTGGTGTACAACCCTGCTGGTGTACAACCCTGCTGGTGTACACCCCTGCTGGTGTACACCCCTGCTGGTGTACAACCCTGCTGGTGTACAACCCTGCTGGTGTACAACCCTGCTGGTGTACAACCCTGGTGGTGTACAACCCTGCTGGTGTACAACCCTACTGGTGTACAACCCTACTGGTGTACAACCCTGGTGGTGTACAACCCTGGTGTACAATCCTGGTGGTGTACAACCCTGGTGTACACCCCTGGTGGTGTACAACCCTGGTGGTGTACAACCCTGGTGGTGTACAACCCTGGTGGTGTACAACCCTGCTGGTGTACAACCCTGGTGTGTACAACCCTGGTGGTGTACAACCCTGCTGGTGTACAACCCTGGTGTACAACCCTGGTGGTGTACAACCCTGCTGGTGTACACCCCTGGTGGTGTACAACCCTGCTGGTGTACACCCCTGGTGGTGTACAACCCTGGTGGTGTACAACCCTGGTGGTGTACAACCCTGGTGGTGTACAACCCTGCTGGTGTACACCCCTGGTGGTGTACAACCCTGCTGGTGTACACCCCTGGTGGTGTACAACCCTGCTGGTGTACACCCCTGTTGGTGTACAACTCTGGTGTACAACCCTGCTGGTGTACAACCCTGCTGGTGTACAACCCTGCTGGTGTACAACCCTGGTGGTGTACAACCCTGCTGGTGTACAACCCTGCTGGTGTACAACCCTGCTGGTGTACACCCCTGCTGGTGTACAACCCTGCTGGTGTACACCCCTGCTGGTGTACAACCCTGCTCTCTTCATTATCTCCCCCCCCCGCTCACCCCCTACCCCCAGTTGCCGGAACAAAGGTGGAGGTATTCAAGAGGCACTTACCCAAGTGCTTGCAAGAAGTGCCGGACCAACCAGGCTGTAGTGGATATGTGGGCCTGCGGGCCGCGCCAACTATCAGCCTGTTGGACCAAGTTATCACAAGTCGAGCCTGGCCTCAGGCCGTGCTACCCAACTGGACCCCACTACTACCCAACTGGACCCCACTACTACCCAACTGGACCCCACTGCTATCCAACTGGACCCCACTACTACCCAACTGGACCCCACTACTACCCAACTGGACCCCACTACTACCCAACTGGACCCCACTGCTATCCAACTGGACCCCACTACTACCCAACGACCCCACTACTACCCAACTGGACCCCACTACTACCCAACTGGACCCCACTACTACCCAACTGGACCCCACTACTACCCAACTGGACCCCACTACTACCCAACTGGACCCCACTACTACCCAACTGGACCCCACTACTACCCAACTGGACCCCACTACTACCCAACTGGACCCCACTACTACCCAACTGGACCCCACTACTACCCAACTGGACCCCACTACTACCCAACTGGACCCCACTACTACCCAACTGGACCCCACTACTACCCAACTGGACCCCACTACTACCCAACTGGACCCCACTACTACCCAACTGGACCCCACTACTACCCAACTGGACCCCACTACTACCCAACTGGACCCCACTACTACCCAACTGGACCCCACTACTACCCAACTGGACCCCACTACTACCCAACGACCCCACTACTACCCAACTGGACCCCACTACTACCCAACTGGACCCCACTACTACCCAACTGGACCCCACTACTACCCAACTGGACCCCACTACTACCCAACTGGACCCCACTACTACCCAACTGGACCCCACTACTACCCAACTGGACCCCACTACTACCCAACTGGACCCCACTACTACCCAACTGGACCCCACTACTACCCAACTGGACCCCACTACTACCCAACTGGACCCCACTACTACCCAACTGGACCCCACTACCACCCAACTGGACCCCACTACTACCCAACTGGACCCACTACCACCCAACCGTACACACTACCACCCAACCGGACCCACTACCACCCAACCGTACACACTACCACCCAACCGTACACACTACCACCCAACCGTACACACTACCACCCAACCGTACACACTACCACCCAACCGTACACACTACCACCCAACCGTACACACTACCACCCAACCGTACACACTACCACCCAACCGGACCCACTACCACCCAACCGTACACACTACCACCCAACCGGACCCACTACCACCCAACCGTACACACTACCACCCAACCGTACACACTACCACCCAACCGTACACACTACCACCCAACCGGACCCACTACCACCCAACCGTACACACTACCACCCAACCGTACACACTACCACCCAACCGTACACACTACCACCCAACCGTACACACTACCACCCAACCGGACCCACTACCACCCAACCGTACACACTACCACCCAACCGTACACACTACCACCCAACCGTACACACTACCACCCAACCGGACCCACTACCACCCAACCGTACACACTACCACCCAACCGGACCCACTACCACCCAACCGTACACACTACCACCCAACCGAACGTACTACCACCCAACCGGACCCACTACCACCCAACCGTACACACTACCACCCAACCGTACACACTACCACCCAACCGGACCCACTACCACCCAACCGGACCCACTACCACCCAACCGAACGTACTACCACCCAACCGGACCCACTACCACCCAACCGTACACACTACCACCCAACCGTACACACTACCACCCAACCGGACCCACTACCACCCAACCGGACCCACTACCACCCAACCGGACCTACTACCACCCAACCGTACACACTACCACCCAACCGTACACACTACCACCCAACCGTACACACTACCACCCAACCGTACACACTACCACCCAACCGTACACACTACCACCCAACCGTACACACTACCACCCAACCGAACCCCACTACCTCCCAATCAGACCCCACTACCAACCAACCGTACACACTACCACCCAACCGGACACACTACCACCCAACCGGACACACTACCACCCAACCGGACACACTACCACCCAACCGTGCACACTACCACCCAACCGTGCACACTACCACCCAACTGGACCCACTACCACCCAACCGGACACACTACCACCCAACTGGACCCACTACCACCCAACCGAACACACTACCACCCAACCGAACACACTACCACCCAACCGTGCACACTACCACCCAACCGTGCACACTACCACCCAACCGAACCCCACTACCTCCCAACCAGACCACAGTACCACCCAACCGGACCCACTACCACCCAACCGGACCCACTACCACCCAACCGTACCCACTACCACCCAACCGTACCCACTACCACCCAACGGGACCTACTACCACCCAACCGGACCCACTACCACCCAACCGGACCCACTACCACCCAACCGTACCCACTACCACCCAACCGTACCCACTACCACCCAACCGGACCTACTACCACCCAACCGGACCCACTACCACCCAACCGGACCCACTACCACCCAACCGTACCCACTACCACCCAACGGGACCCACTACCACCCAACCGGACCCACTACCACCCAACCGGACCCACTACCACCCAACCGTACCCACTACCACCCAACCGTACCCACTACCACCCAACCGGACCTACTACCACCCAACCGGACCCACTACCACCCAACCGGACCCACTACCACCCAACCGTACCCACTACCACCCAACGGGACCCACTACCACCCAACCGGACCCACTACCACCCAACCGGACCCACTACCACCCAACCGTACCCACTACCACCCAACGGGACCCACTACCACCCAACCGGACCCACTACCACCCAACCGTACCCACTACCACCCAACGGGACCCACTACCACCCAACCGGACCCACTACCACCCAACGGGACCCACTACCACCCAACCGGACCCACTACCACCCAACGGGACCCACTACCACCCAACTGGACCCACTACCACCCAACCGGACCCACTACCACCCAACGGGACCCACTACCACCCAACGGGACCCACTACCACCCAACCGGACCCACTACCACTCAACTGTACCCACTACCACCCAACGGGACCCACTACCACCCAACCGGACCCACTACCACTCAACCGTACCCACTACCACCCAACGGGACCCACTACCACCCACGCGAACACACTAACACCATACATACCTACCAACCAGCACACTGACCGCCAAGGGGATCAACTTGTCCAGACTGACTTGGTGGACACTTTAGCAAACTGGCTGAACGTGAGGTGTGGGACGTGAGGTGTGGGACGTGAGGTGTGGGACGTGAGGTGTGGGACGTGAGGTGTGGGAGGATCAGCGTGGGAGGGAGCTTGTAAATAGTGGGAGTTGCAGTCATCGGCTTAAGACAGTGTGTGTGCCATATATGGCGGAGGTGTCGTCTCCGGTCACCTGGAGGAGGCGTCGTCTCCGGTCACCTGGAGGAGGCGTCGTCTCCGGTCACCTGGAGGAGGCGTCGTCTCCGGTCACCTGGAGGAGGCGTCGTCTCCGGTCACCTGGAGGAGGCGTCGTCTCCGGTCACCTGGAGGAAGCGTCGTCTCTGGTCACCTGGAGGAGGCGCCGTCTCCGGTCACCTGGAGGAGGTGCCGTCTCCGGTCACCTGGAGGAGGCGTCGTCTCCGGTTACCTGGAGGAGGCGTCGTCTCCGGTCACCTGGAGGAGGCGTCGTCTCCGGTCACCTGGAGGAAGCGTCGTCTCTGGTCACCTGGAGGAGGCGCCGTCTCCGGTCACCTGGAGGAGGTGCCGTCTCCGGTCACCTGGAGGAGGCGTCGTCTCCGGTCACCTGGAGGAGGCGTCGTCTCCGGTTACCTGGAGGAGGCGTCGTCTCCGGTCACCTGGAGGAGGCGTCGTCTCCGGTCACCTGGAGGAGGCGTCGTCTCCGATCACCTGGAGGAGGCGTCGTCTCCGATCACCTGGAGGAGGCGTCGTCTCCGATCACCTGGAGGAGGCGTCGTCTCCGGTCACCTGGAGGAGGCGTCGTCTCCGGTCACCTGGAGGAGGCGTCGTCTCCGGTCACCTGGAGGAAGCGTCGTCTCCGGTCACCTGGAGGAGGCGTCGTCTCCGGTCACCTGGAGGAGGCGTCGTCTCCGGTCACCTGGAGGAGGCGTCGTCTCCGGTCACCTGGAGGAGGCGTCGTCTCCGGTCACCTGGAGGAGGCGTCGTCTCCGATCACCTGGAGGAGGCGTCGTCTCCGATCACCTGGAGGAGGCGTCGTCTCCGGTCACCTGGAGGAGGCGTCGTCTCCGATCACCTGGAGGAGGCGTCGTCTCCGATCACCTGGAGGAGGCGTCGTCTCCGATCACCTGGAGGAGGCGTCGTCTCCGATCACCTGGAGGAGGCGTCGTCTCCGATCACCTGGAGGAGGCGTCGTCTCCGATCACCTGGAGGAGGCGTCGTCTCCGATCACCTGGAGGAGGCGTCGTCTCCGATCACCTGGAGGAGGCGTCGTCTCCGATCACCTGGAGGAGGCGTCGTCTCCGATCACCTGGAGGAGGCGTCGTCTCCGATCACCTGGAGGAGGCGTCGTCTCCGATCACCTGGAGGAGGCGTCGTCTCCGATCACCTGGAGGAGGCGTCGTCTCCGATCACCTGGAGGAGGCGTCGTCTCCGGTCACCTGGAGGAGGCGTCGTCTCCGATCACCTGGAGGAGGCGTCGTCTCCGGTCACCTGGAGGAGGCGTCGTCTCCGATCACCTGGAGGAGGCGCCGTCTCCGGTCACCTGGAGGAGGCGCCGTCTCCGGTCACCTGGAGGAGGCGCCGTCTCCGGTCACCTGGAGGAGGCGCCGTCTCCTGTCACCTGGAGGAGGCGTCGTCTCCGATCACCTGGAGGAGGCGTCGTCTCCGGTCACCTGGAGGAGGCGCCGTCTCCGATCACCTGGAGGAGGCGTCGTCTCCGATCACCTGGAGGAGGCGTCGTCTCCGATCACCTGGAGGAGGCGTCGTCTCCGATCACCTGGAGGAGGCGCCGTCTCCGGTCACCTGGAGGAGGCGCCGTCTCCGGTCACCTGGAGGAGGCGCCGTCTCCGGTCACCTGGAGGAGGCGCCGTCTCCGGTCACCTGGAGGAGGCGTCGTCTCCGATCACCTGGAGGAGGCGTCGTCTCCGATCACCTGGAGGAGGCGTCGTCTCCGATCACCTGGAGGAGGCGTCGTCTCCGATCACCTGGAGGAGGCGTCGTCTCCGATCACCTGGAGGAGGCGCCGTCTCCGGTCACCTGGAGGAGGCGCCGTCTCCGGTCACCTGGAGGAGGCGCCGTCTCCGGTCACCTGGAGGAGGCGCCGTCTCCGGTCACCTGGAGGAGGCGCCGTCTCCGGTCACCTGGAGGAGGCGCCGTCTCCGGTCACCTGGAGGAGGCGCCGTCTCCGGTCACCTGGAGGAGGCGTCGTCTCCGATCACCTGGAGGAGGCGTCGTCTCCGATCACCTGGAGGAGGCGTCGTCTCCGATCACCTGGAGGAGGCGTCGTCTCCGATCACCTGGAGGAGGCGCCGTCTCCGATCACCTGGAGGAGGCGCCGTCTCCGATCACCTGGAGGAGGCGCCGTCTCCGGTCACCTGGAGGAGGCGCCGTCTCCGGTCACCTGGAGGAGGCGCCGTCTCCGGTCACCTGGAGGAGGCGCCGTCTCCGGTCACCTGGAGGAGGCGTCGTCTCCGATCACCTGGAGGAGGCGTCGTCTCCGATCACCTGGAGGAGGCGCCGTCTCCGGTCACCTGGAGGAGGCGTCGTCTCCGGTCACCTGGAGGAGGCGTCGTCTCCGGTCACCTGGAGGAGGCGTCGTCTCCGGTCACCTGGAGGAGGCGTCGTCTCCGGTCACCTGGAGGAGGCGTCGTCTCCGGTCACCTGGAGGAGGCGCCGTCTCCGATCACCTGGAGGAGGCGTCGT
The DNA here is from genome assembly GCF_040958095.1 of Procambarus clarkii. Taxonomy (NCBI): domain Eukaryota; kingdom Metazoa; phylum Arthropoda; class Malacostraca; order Decapoda; family Cambaridae; genus Procambarus; species Procambarus clarkii. The sequence goes on from NC_091155.1 coordinate 9,973,700, forward strand.
CTCCGATCACCTGGAGGAGGCGTCGTCTCCGATCACCTGGAGGAGGCGTCGTCTCCGATCACCTGGAGGAGGCGTCGTCTCCGATCACCTGGAGGAGGCGCCGTCTCCGGTCACCTGGAGGAGGCGCTGGGGGGGGGGCTGTAAGATGCACACCCATACCACTTGTTTTACGTTAAGCTTCCACAGATGACTAACGTAAAACAAAACAAAAATCTTTAAAGTTTGTTTTGTTTTTAACAATCACATGACGTGTATGTTGATAATTAATAAGGAGAGAAGTGTTTCAGTGATGGAACCCACGCCAATGATTTTTCGCATAGCATTTCTGTCTTTAAATGTTCTAATTAATAATGTAATTCATTATTTTATTATTAATAATTAAGTTCTGATCTTCACACCACTGCTCCTTGACACTTACTCTCTCAATGTACTCACATTGTTGTGCTTGCGGGGGTTGAGCTCTGGCTCTTTGGTCCCACCTCTCAGCTGTCAATCAACTGGTATACAGGTTCCAATTCCTATTGGGCTCTATCATCTCTACATTTGAAACTGTGTATGGAGTCAGCCTCCACCACATCACTGCTTAATGCATTCCATCTGTTAACTACTCTGACACTGAAAACGTTCCTTCTAACGTCCCTGTGTTTCATTTGGGTACTCAGTTTCCACCTGTGTCCCCTCGTTCGCATACCACCCATGTTAAATGGTTTATCCTTATCTATCCTGTCAATTCCTCTGAGAATGTTGTAAGTAGTGATCATGTCTCTCCTTACTCTTCTGTCTTCTAGTGTCGTGAGGTGCATTTCCCGCAGCCTTTCCTCGTAACTCTTGCCTCTTAGTTCTGGGATTAGCCTAGAGGCATACCTCTGAACTTTTTCCAGTTTCGCCTTTTGCTTGACAAGGTACAGGCTCCATGCTGGGGCCGCATACTCCAGGATTGGTCTTACATATGTGGTATACAAGGTTCTGAATGATTCCTTACACAGGTTCCTGAAGGCAGTTCTGATGTTTACCAGCCTCGCATACACCGCAGATGTTATTCTTTTTATGTGGGCTTCAGGAGACAGGTTTGGTGTGATATCCACTTCTACGTCTTTCTCTCTGTCCATTTCATGAAGTACTTCCTCTCCCATTCAGTATCCTGTGTCCTGTTTCCACCACCTAGTTTCATTACATTACATTTCTCAGGTTGAACTTAAGAAGCCATTTGTTGGACCATTCGTTCAGTTTGTCTAGGTCATCTTGTAGCCTCATATTATCTTCCTTTGACTTAATCCTACTCATTTTTTTTTTTGCATCATCAGCAAACGATGAGAGGAACGATTCTATATCCTCTAGGAGATCATTTACTTATATGCGAAACAGAACAGGTCCATGGACTGAACCCTGCGGGACTCCACTGGTGATGCCTCGCCACTCAGAGACCTCACCCCTCACAGTGACTCGTTGTCTTCTGTTGCTTAGGTACTCCCTTATCCACTGGAGTACCTACCCTTTCACTCCTGCTACATCTCCAGCTTTTGTACTAGTCTCTTGTGTGGTACTGTGTCAAAGGCTTTTGGCAATCCAAAAATATGCAGTTTGCCCAACCCCCCTCTTTCTTGCCTAATTTTTGTTGCTTAGTCATAGAATTCAATTAATCCTGTGAGGCAGGACTTGCCATCCTTGAACCCCATGCTGATGTTGTGTTACAAAGCTCTTTCGCTCCAGATGTTCCACTAGCTTTTTTCACACACTCTTCTCTATTAACTTGCATGGTATGAAAGTTAGGGACACTGGTCTGTAGTTCAGGGCCTCCTGTCTATCCCCCTTCTTGTATATTGGAACTACATTAGCCGTCTTCCAAATTTTTCGCAGTTCTCCTGTTACCAGTGATTTGTTGTACACTATGAAGAGTGGCAGAGACAGTGTTTCTGCTCCTTCCTTTAGTATCCATGGTGAGATTTCATCTTGGCCTATAGCCTTTGTCACATCCAACTCTAGTAAAAACTTCCTTACATCCCCACAGGTAATCCCAAACTCTTCTGGTGGTGACTGGTTAACTATTCCGTGTCTTATATCTGGAACTTCTCCTTCTTCTAATGTGAAGACCTAGAATTTCTTACTCAGTTCCTTGCATACTTCCTTGTCATTTGTAGCGAATCTGTCTGCCCCCTATCCTCAATTTCATTACCTATTCCTTCACTGTTGTTTCTCTCTTGATGTGGCTGTGCATAAATTTTGGTTGAGTCTTTGCCTTGTTTGCTATATCATTTTCGTATTGCCCTTCTGTCTCTCTTCTCACCCTGACGTATTCATTCCTGGCACTTTGGTATCTTTCTCTGCTCTCAAGTGTCCTGTTATTTCTATTGTTTCTCCACACAATTGTACTTAGTTGCTTTGCTAGCTTACATCTCTGATTAAACCATGGGTTTCTCATCTGCATTTCATTTTTTTTCCTTTTGAACTGGGACAAACTTGTCTGCTGCCTCCTTACACTTCTGCGTGATGTAGTCCATCATGTCTTGGGCCATCTTTCCCCGAGCTCTTTTTGCCATGTTATCCCCGTTAGGAATTTTATCTCTTCATAGGTTTCCATTCGGAATGCCAGCCTTTTATTTTCAGGTCTTTTCCTTGAGTACATTAACCTTTCTTCGACCAGATACTCACACGTCAGCACACTGTAATCGCTCATTCCTACTGGGGTCTCGAAACCGATTTCCCTTCTGTTGGAGTCGTTTAGACTGAAGACTAGGTCGAATCTCGCTGGTTTGTTGTTTCCTCTCATTCTTGTGGGTCCCCTGACATGCTTGCTGGCTTAAAATGTTTTTTGTCGCCACCTACAATAGTTTAGCTCTCCATGTTTCCTTACCTCCATGCAGTTCCTTGTTCTCCCAGTTTATTCTTCCATATTTGAAGTCCCCATGATGAGCTGATGGAATAAATTTCTATAGGCATCAGAGGCTGCTCTCTCAATTATAGTGTTAACTGCCATGTTGTTTCTGTCATACTCTTGCCTGGGTCTTCTGTTATTTAGTGGAGGGTTATATATCACTGTTACTACTACTCTTGATCCTCCCATCGTCATGGTGCCTGTTATGTAGTCTCTGAACTCCTTGCAGCCCGGGATAACCATTTTCTTGAAACGACATTCCTTTCTCATTAATAAGGCCACTCCACCCCCTCCCCTTCCTTCCCTCTCTTTCCTTATTACAGAGTAGTCCTGGGGAAAACCTGCATTCGTTATGATTCCTGAGAGTTTTGTTTCCGTGAGTCCAATTACATCCGGATTCACTTCTTGTGCTCTTTTCCTAAGTTCACTTGCCTTGCTTGTAATCCCATCTATGTTTGAGTACATCACCCTGAAGCTGACTCTCTTCTCTCCATCCTCAGTTTCTGTTGATCCTGTGTGTGACTAATGAATTAGTGTAGCATTCAGTGACAAGGACAGTATGAGTAGTGCTCATGATGCAGTGTGTAGCACTCAGTGACAAAGACAGTATGAGCAGTGGTCATGATGCAGTAACCTGTCCTCTTAAAAATAACGTCGCTTTTGGCCGTTTACCCGTATGGCCAAAAGTGGACGTAATTTGAAAATGAAAAAAAAAACTGAAAATAAATTTGTGATTTTTTTTTTTTCAACAATAAGTTAAGGGTCCTCTGATGGGTTAGGTGGGTAGGAAATTCTCATAAAGTTTCAAAACGTTATGAAAAACGTCAAATGAAAGTTTCCTCTTTTAATCTTACTGAGTAAGCCGGACAACTCAAACAGAAAACAGAACAGTACATCACTTTTGTGAGTCGATTTCATTTCAAATTACGTCCACTTTTGGCCATAGCGCGCATACGAGCCAAAAGTGACGTTATTTTTAAGAGGACGGGTTGGATGCAGTGTGTACACTCAGTGGCAAGGTTCGGTATGATCAGTGGACACACTGTGTCATGAACTGAGGTCATGACACAGTGTGTAGCACTCAGTGACTAGGACCAGTATGACCAGTGGTCATAATGGAGTGTATCTCCACTATATTGTCTACTCTTATGAAAAGCCTGGTTGTCATCTGCAAAGAATGATGCTACTGTGCTACAGTTTGCATCTTTGTCTGATAAGATGGTGAGAAAAAGTACGGGAGCCAGCACAGTACCTTGAGAGATTGAGTTGCCACAGAAGATGGACTGGATTTTATTTTGTTCACTACTACACTCTGTGTTCTGTATACAGGATATTAATAGATTAGCACAAAATAGAACATAAATTTTTTTATATAAATTGGATATACATTATTTAGATTCAGAAAGTGTGTATATACAGTACTGGTTTGGAAAAATATTTGAGTTATGTAATAAGATACAAGTTGCAAGGTTGCAACACAGTGGTTGTAGCATTGCTGGATTGGACTGGATTGAGCAGCAGATTCTCCAGTCATACAACCGTCCTGAACTAAGTATCATAGAGTATCACTCAAATGTGATACTCTGTGATACACAGAGTATCACCACAGAGTATCCTCAAATGTTGTGGCGTCCAGACATATCTGGGTAGGAAAGAATTCGTGGCTGCTATCTCCACATCCTCAAGGATAACTTTAAAAACATTACACAGTAATACTGTACTCATAACAAAACTCAGGGTCATATGAGCAGAACGAGAAGATTAATTTGACAATGAATGCTCACCCATTTTGTTTGGGTAGTTCACAGCCTAACTGCTTGTATGATAGCACTTGTGATCACTTAGCTTGAACAACAAATGGGTAAAAGGCACTTCCTTTGTTTGTGAAAGGGCAGGACTTGCTCAGGCGTGTCCTTGGCTACCTATGGAGGGCACAAGTATGGCATCTTTTATAGCGAGCAGCTGTGCGTCCGTCCGTCTCTAGAACCATGTGCTTACTGACGCTTTCCCTAGCGTGCCCCTCCTCTGATACGTTCTAAACATGTCCAGTTTTAGCTAACTTAATTATCAGCTAGGAGAGGAAGACTTCATTTACTCATTATTTAACATTATATCCAGTCTTTAATGAATACTTTCTTTAGCATTTCAACGTAAAAACTGAAAGTATTATAATTTCAGTAAAGGGAATAAGAGGTACTGGACTGCTTGGCTGATGCAATTCCTTCCCACTTTGTTTCCACAGAATCTCTCAGTACTCTCCCTTTGATAGATTTAGTAATATTAATACTGTTAGTAATTACCTGACATAACTAATTTTAATTAGATATGTCAGGGGTTAGTAGTTGTTGTCAGAATTTCCGACATTTGTGTTGTTTGTGGATCAACGATTTGGCTCCATTTGGACTGCTTCCCGGTGGTTCATTGCCTGAACCGAGGGGGTTCATTGTGGTCCTTGGCTCTTTGGGGCTGTTCGCTTTGGGTGACTCGTCTGCTGAGTTCTCAGGGTTTGGCTCTCCTGACAGTCCATATGCAGGGGGTGTCCAACGTCCTGGCAGATGGCCTGTCCTGTTTCATTCCCCTGTCCACGGAATGGACTGTCGACGACGACTTCCTTTGGCTCTGCCGAACATTCGGGCACCCAGAGGTAGACTACTTCGTGTGGGGCCTGGTCGAGGCGTCTTCCGGTATAGTGGTGCCCTTTCCTGACCGAGGCCATCAGAGTTGATGGCTTTCGGCTGAACTGGTCGAGGTGACCTGTACCTCTTCACCCCGGTTTGGTTGTTGGTTCAGGTTTTCTCTCTCTTGGAGATTTACCAGGGAAGAGTAGTCCTGTTAGCCCCTTGGTAGCCAACTCTGCCTTGGTTCAGGCACTGCTTACTCGATGTCCGAACCCAAGGGTCTTCCTGCGATTCTGCCTCTTTCAGCGGATCGGTCCAGCCCAGTATGTGGCTAGTTCGATCTTCTCCTCTGCTCTTCGTGTCTGGTCTTTTTGATGTAGGTTTATCACCACTTGTATGGTGATCAGGCGGCTTCGTTGATGGTGTCCCACCTGCGAGTCTCATCTTTGTGGCAGTAGGAAGTTTCCTGCCTTTCAGCACTTTTTGTCTCTTAGTAGGTTGTCTTTGATTTCTGGTTGGGTTATTTTGTCCTCTCTCTCTCTCTTTGTTGTTTCAGGACTGTCATCTTATGCAGAATATAGGTACAGTACTGTCGCCTCATATCGTGCGGTGCTGGCGGAGCCAATTCAGCTTCTGTTCAGGGTGGATGTCACTTTTGCTCCGTTCCGCAAGCTTTCTCGGGTGTTGTTTCACCTCCGACCTGCTCATGCACTGCCTGAGCTGTCTTGGTCTTTAGACCGTGTGCTCTTTTTTCTCTCTTCTCCTCAGTTTGTAGTGGCCCCTTTGGTTCAAAACTGTTTTCTATGACTTCTTGTTGGCATTGGCCTCTGGGGGTCGGGTTGGGAGCTTCATACTCTCCTCCTACGCAAGGGTTTCTACTTTTTTGGTCCTAGTGGTCGTTTTGTTCATTTGCAGCTGTCTCTTTCTTTTCTAGCGAAAAATGAGACTGCTGCTTTCCGGAGGGATCCTTGGGTTGTTGATGCTTGGTTGGTTCGGTCAGGGGTGCATCATGTTTTGTGTCGGGTTGTGGCTCTTTGCCGTTACTTGTGCCCCACGGCCTCTATGGCAAGGGGACACGCTTTGGGTTGACCCGGTTTCCCTTTCCCTTTTCCCTGTTCCCTGTTCCAGGGCGTGGGTCTCTCAGGTCATCAGCAGGATTATTTGGTTCAGCCAGCCTGCAGTCTATCCCCGTGCCCATGGCATTCGTAAGTTCACGACTTTGGCTGCTGTTTTTGGTAATATGTCCTGGGCAGACATTTGGGCATGGGGCTCCCGGTCAGCCTTGGTAGGCATAGAACTTCATCGATTGACTGTTGCCATGGTTTAATATATACACATCAGCCCAGTATAGCTCCAGGGAGCCAAACGGTCTCACCCAGAAAATGGCGTTTCATTACATTCAACACTGGATTTTTCTCCCGAGATAATATGTCGTGGGGATGTGTTTCTTGATTGTAGATGTTCAAAAGATATCTGTTTATTATTTATCAACTTGTAAGTTCAAGCTGTGTCCTAAATTATAATGATCAAATTTTAACTGCTTTAAGTTGCTAATACATGTTAATTTTTCTTGCAGCTTGCAATTGCAATGGCTACTCCAACCGCTGTTACTTTGACCAGGAGCTATATGATAGGACTGGTCATGGTGGACACTGTCTTGACTGTGCTGCCAATCGTGCTGGACCCAACTGTGAGCGCTGCAGGGATAACTATTATGAACGTAAAGATGGTGTCTGTATCGCTTGTAACTGTAATGATATTGGTAAGTTAATAAAAGTTTTTCTTAATTTCTTTATACATGAATGTGGAATAGGTGAAAGCTACTCAACTGTTGGAACAGAATACTGTGATTTGTGTGTGTGTAAATTTTAGTTTAGTGTCATACAGTATAATGATATTAATGAATATACAATATGACATATATAATTTATAAGTCATTTAGTTTTACAATTTTTGAAACATGAAAACTTAAGAACTTTTTATCAAAATAGTGTATAATGAATTAAAATGTTCCATGGTTGAATTGGATTTCATGCAAATTTTCAATTTACACCTTATTACCTAATTTTTTTTTTCAATTTAGTGTAGTATTCTCCGTTGTAATGCTGTTCTTTATGTTGTATAATATAAAAAATATTGAGGTAGAGATAATAGATTATTTACATTCAGTGGGTAGATTGAAAGCTTTATTTCATCTGTGTCAACTTGGAACTGAAATACCACACTGTAAAAATCTGCTATAGATTCCATTTGCAACAGGAAGAAAATAAAGTTGTTTTAAATGTTATTAGGCTCACGCAGTCTTCAGTGTGCCAGTAATGGAATCTGCCAGTGTAAACCAGGAGTGACTGGGGACAAGTGTGACAAATGTGCCTTGAACTACTTCGATTTTGGACCTCAGGTGAGTTCCACTTGAAATGCTTCTCCTCAGACCTTGTAAGACTGCTTCACAGTACCGAAAATCTGCTAGATGCTTTAACTGTGCTATTTAATAGGGAATTTTTAAATACAGAACAGTAATTGGATCACCAATTCAGAAGTCAAATTGTACAGAAATTATTTATTTATGACTTAAATGCAATATTCCTTGGGCTGGGCTTGGGGAGTAGAAGAACTCCCAGAACCCCATCACCCAGGTATCAACCAGGTATTCAAACACTATGGCATTGTAGTAGTTTCTCTATATTTTATAATACAGTATTAAATGTTACTGTTATAAAATATATTAAAAGAAATGCCAATATGGGAGCAGACTTTATTTGTAGATAACATAATGCTGTAAGGGCTCTAACATGGGTAGTTCTTATAAAGGGGAGAATGTGTATGGGCAAAGTCAGGAAGGTGAAGGTGTAATTACACTAGAGAAGGTCAAGGTGCAGTCAGGTAAGAGAGAAGCATTTATTGCTTGTTAGATGATCTTTACAGGTACAACATTTTAAGCCAATAAAATCTACTCTCATCTCGGTGTTTCTCTACATCGTTGTCAGAACTTTGTGCTTGCTTCAACCAAAAGGAATTAAGTCGTCATACATTAGAGAGAACCTTATTGATAAATGATGTGCAAGAACTAACCAATAAATTCACTTTTTTTCAGGATAGAGTCTTTGGAATTGAGGTCAGATGCATGAGTGTGATATGTTGGCTTTTGATTTATTTTTACATATTAATTGTGTTAATGCATATTTTGTTTTTTGTGATTTTTGCCAATCCAACATCCTTAACTGTTGCAAAGCTATGAGCTAGACTAAATTTTATACGTAATGTTATAACATCCTGTTATGGACTGCAAGGTATTTTTCTGCTTTATCTCTTATAAGAAAAAGGTGGTTTATATGTGGTATAAATCCATCCTGGGAAGATTCTGTCTTCTCACCCTTGAGCAGATTTTAAATTTGTATTCTTTTAATGAATTTGATGATGTGATAAGACCTGAAGAATGTATGCCAGCTGATACAATATACCAATGGAAGAGGTAACTGTGTTGGTAAAAAAGCTGAAATGTTTTAGGTGATGAGGACAAACAAGAATGCAGTAGGTGTGGAGAGTTTATTATGAGCATGAAGTAGTGGTAATGTTCCCGAACCTTGATAAGAGCTGTAATTATACAGTAGCAGTGTAGTGTTAGAATTACTGGAAACATAAATTTGTAGGATAGTAAACTGCTACTGTATAATTACAGTAGTACAGTAAACTGCCGAGAAATTGATCAGTGATGAACAAAAGTAGGTTTCCTGGTGAGAGATCATGTAAATCAGATTAAGACAGCTTGAGTCATTTTTTAGAGAAAGCATGTTTATTTACTTATTTATTATTTTATTTATTTTTATATACAAGAAGGTACATTGGGTTGAGTGGTTTACACTCATTTTTCTCATTTTCTCATTTACACTTACACTCAAGCCATATGTATGGTTTACAAACCATACATATGGTTTGAGTGTAACCAGAGGTGCAATGCCAATTTTATTGGTGCCAGAGCTCTGGTGGGAATGACAAAAGCCTGTCATTTCCTATCCTGTTTCTATATGTGTCACATGATTAAGTTTTTTCATGTTTGTACTCACTAATTATCACAATGTAATTATCAAACAATTAAAGAAAAAACATCATTCATGTATTTATCAATTTAAGAAGTTAAAACACTTAGTGCTCACAAAATACAACCAGTGAGAATTTTCACAATAGTCAGCACCTAAGCAGGATTGTTATGATAATTTGTGCTGTGGCGTGGAAGGAGTAATGTTGAGAGTGGGAGGGGTGTTGTGTAGTCTGCCGAATCTGTGTAACCACTTGTTGCTGTCTGCACTCACTATACCAGCTTAGTGGTTTGCAATGGTGAACAAAACATGCAGATACTTATGTATAACATTTGTATATAGTGAATAAAAGCAAAAACAGTATGGTGGGAGGAGGGAGGGAGTGGCGGCCAGTGGCTGGCTGCCTGGTGTGTGGCGGCCACTCTTTGCTGCCTTTTGACTCGGCATACCAACTTAGTGGATAACTTTCTGGCATCAGTCAATGTGCACAGAGTTCTTGCCTTCCAGGGACCATGAGCCAGTATCTGGCCCCTCTCAAGAGAGGCACTAGGAGCAATGGCCTATAGAAACCCCCGTGTGGTTGGGAGCATTCTATGTCTAGGTAATCACATCAACTGGATCTGGCACCCAGAAAGGTAGGCGCCTCAAAACAAACCCCTATTCTAGTGAAACTATTGCTGCTGAAAGCTGAACGAGTGGACAGAACTCCTCAAATGAAAATTATCAAATGAGCATGACATCATGTCGCCGCACCGCTGTCTGCGCAACACCCCCCCCCCCCCCCCCCCCCCTCCCCAGAAGGGGAAGCCCCAGACCCCTCACATCGGCGATCCACCCTACAGTTCTCAGGCTGATGTGCTACTGGCATGGTCTTGTGCCTCTGGCTCCAGTGATTTGTCTCAGTGTCTGTACCTTAGGCGTGGACTGTCTCTACTGGTGGTGTGCAAGCCAGGAGTAATATTCTTCGATACTTGGGCTGCATGCGCCTAGGGCTACCTTCCCTAGGTGCCCTATAAGTACTACCCTTGTGGCTGGGGGCCCACCTTCCACAACTCATCTCGGAATCTACCCCTGCTGTGTCTTTTATTGCTTGGTACTTGGCCACCCTTGGAGTCAACTGGGGTCTTTGTTGCCCGTGTTTGCCTCTGGGTAAGGGGGGTAGTTTCCGTCACTGGTAGGGGCACGGGGTACGGCACAGCTAATTTTCACCTCTTACAGCAACCGGCTCTGTTCCATCTGGGTACATTGTCCTCTTGTGGGATTTTGCTTTTGTTTTTATTTTTCTGCCTGGTGAGGGGGGTCTGCCTTGGTGGTTGCCCCTCCTGTGTTGGGGGGTATATATCTATCATTATATCTATTCTCAGTTTTTGTGTGGTTGGTGGTACCCCTTGCTAGGCCCCCATGAGTGGACACTTCCTGGGGGTTCAGCTATTAGCAGATTGTTTGGTAGACTTGTGCGCCAGTTCGCAGTACTCTGCCTGGGCTTCCCTTAGCATGCTAATAAGGCTAAGGGCCCTGGGGAATCCCAGCGGGGGGGCTCCGTGGTCTGATGGATGTGACCCTTGATCCCCTCTCGATTCGTGCTAGTCGGAAGATTGCTCTGTCCCCTTGTTTCTAGGGGACAATCACCGGTTGTGCCTTCCATGCTGTCTCTTGGGTCAGTGATTCTTTTGATCCGAAGTCGTGCGACGTTTGTTGCCTATACGTGCTCCAGTTTGCCCAAGCTACTGATCATGATATGAGGGTGCAGGCGGCAGCTGCGTTGCATGCTAGGTTTAGGTTGCTGCAACACACACTAGGTTAGTTACTTCCCCGAATGCCCCGAGATTGCTCCGTTTTGGTTTTAGGGACCCGGACTTGGGGGTGGGAGTCGCTTCAGCTCTAGTTCTGTCCTTCCCCCCCCCCCCCCTCCCTTGTCCTTCCCCTTCTGTAGTCCATCCAGCTCCTCACCTCTTCCAGCTCCGAAGCATCTAAGGGTTTCGGAGTCAGGGCAGGGTTTAGTTGGTGCTGAGACTTGGGCAGTCTCGGGGGGGGGGAGTCTCCTTCAGGGTGGTGGCGGAGGCATTCGAGCCTGGTCCTCCTGCCAGAGCTTCTGGGTCTGACCAGTGGGCCCCCTTCGTTCCTGCTTTTTCGGCTGCTCCTGCCTTTTCTTTAGAGGCAGGAGGTGTGGAGGACGGCTTGGCCCTGGATCCTCGGGGTGAGGTTCCTGGGGCGGGGGAGGGGTTGACCTGGGAGCCTTGGGCCCCATTAGAACCCGCTTGGGTTTTTGTACCCTCGGAGCGGGGCTTAGTGTTAGAGGGTGTGGGGTTCTCTTTTGCTCCCTCCTTGTACGAGTTGGATTTGGTGTCTACCCCTCCTAGGGTTCGGTTCCGTGACCCTGACGGTTCTTTGGTTCTGTCTTTCTGGAGGTTTCCGGCTTCCCGAGTCCAGTCCCAGTGGGTGCAGGACGTCCTTGCGGCTTACCTCCTGCGCGACCCGGATTTTACTTTCGTGATGGATCTGCGTTCCTTTGTGTATGGATCTTAGTGTCTTTACTGGGTTTGTTACAAAGTTCTGGAGTCGTCCTGGTTAGCAGACTGCCCTTTCTTCTCTTTAGAGGCGTGGCATACGTTCTTTCGGTCCCATCACACTTAAGTGGCTCAGACGGCATTGCAGGTTTTCCTGGGGGGCATATTTGAGCATGTCAATGAGTGCTTGTTCACCTGTGCTCTTCCGTGGGATGTTGGTGTAATGCAGTTTCATGTACACGTTCCTTCCCTTTTGGCTGCATTGGTTGCGGAGAACTTGCATATGCGAGGCGTGCTGGCTTTGGCTCTGCGGTTCTTCACCCTCCTTGAGCTGTCTTCGGATTGGCTTGCGGTGGATGTGGAGGAGCTTGGGGCTGCCTCAGGGTCTGGTGTGTTACCTTCGGCGGCGCATGTGTCATCTGCGCTGTTGAAGCTGTTCGCGCCGCTCCTGCGGGGTGTAGTTTCGTGGTTTTTGGTTCTCGGCTCGCGTGTTGGCAGGTGGTGCTTGCTTTTTCCTTGGAATCCACTTGGGCCCTGGCTCTTAGATTGTCTTCGCCCTTTTGTCTGTTGCTGTCTGCAGAGTCTGCAGTGAAGCAGTATCTGCAGGCGGCTTCGGCTAGTTGCCGTCCTATGTCGGAATGGTTGGTCCTCTTGGGGGCTTGTTGGGGGGGGGGGGAGCACCGTCACGGTGGGGTCGTGCAAGGGCTTGGGATTCTTTCTCTCGTGGTAGGCCAGTGGTTCATCAGGTTCAGCTCTGGCACAGCCTTTGGTGCCATCTATTTTTATTCAGTGTGGGGATTGCTCTTTGCGTTATTTGGGTGCTTGTAAAGTGCGTCAGCTCTTTCGCGGTTCGTCCCATTGACAGGGTGGTGGGGGGGGGGGACCCTCGCTCTGTTTGCTCGTTCCTGGTTCCACAATTTGTGGGCCTTTCGGGTTGTTTCGTACGGCCTATGGTAGCGTTGGGTGGCTCCTCCTCCTTCGGGGGGTTCGGGGCTGGCGGGGAAGGCCTCTTCTCCTGCACTCTGTCAAGTTGTCTCGGAGTGGGTTCGCTTGGGCATGGTCGAAACGTCCTCGTCCCTCAGGTGGATCTCCTGCCTGTTTCCGGTCCCAAAACGGGACTGCGCAGATCTTCGGTTCATTCTGGACTTGTCTCGTCTGAACCCGTGGGTTTATTGCCCCTCCTTTCGGGGGATTACTCTGTCCCAGGTCTGTCTTCTGTTGGAGCCGGGCACTTGGATGGTGTCCCTGGACCTCCAGGAAACACATTGGCACGTCCCGATTCATCCACGATTCAGGGACTGGCTCGGTTTTGTGGTGGGTCGTCAAGGTTACTGCTTTTGTTGCCTTCCATTCGGCTTGAATCTGGTGCCTCGTGTTTTCACTCGCCTTACTCGGGTCGTGGTGGTCCGCCTGCATCTGTTAGGTGTTTGGGTTCTGGCCTACCTTGACGACTGGTTGTTTTGGGCTCTCAGGGTTTGGCTCTCCTAGCAGTTTACGTTCAGGGGTTGTCCAATGTCCTGGCGGACAGCCTGACCTGGTTCATTCCCCTGTCCATGGAATGGACGATCGACACCGACTCGTTCCATTGGCTGTGCCTGTTGTTCAGGCCTCTGGAAGTGGATCTCTTTGCATCTGTGTGGTCAAGGTGTCTCCCGGTATACGTGGTGAACTTCCCTGACAGCGAGGCTGTCGCGATCCATGCCTTTAGGCAGGACTGGGTGAGGTGGGGTGGGGTTACCTGTACCTCTTTTCCCCGGTTCAGCTGTTGCTCCATGTCCTGGCTCGCTTGGAGATTTACCAGGGAAGAGTAGTCCTCTTGGCCCCTTGTGGCCGACCCAACCTTGGTTTCAAGCGCTGCTTGCTCGGTGTCCAAATCCGAGGGTCTTCCCGCTGCTCCGCCTCTTTCAGGAGATCGGTCCTGCCCAATACGAGACTGGTTTGCTCTTCTTCTCGAGTCTTCGCGTCTGGTCTTTCTGACTCGGGTCTATCACCATTTGTATGAGGCGCAGGTGATTTCGTTGTTGGTCTCCCATCTGCGTGCTTCGTCTCGGCAGCAGTATGAGGTTTCTTGGTGGTCTTTCTAGTTTTTCCTATCACTGCGTAGGTGTACTTCGCTCTCTGATAGGGTTGTTGTGTCCTTCCTGTCGTCGTTGTTTCAGGACCATCATCTTATGCCGAATACTATCACCTCCTATCGTGTGGCGCTGGTGGAGCCGCTCCAGGTTGCGTTCGTTATTGATGTTACGTCTGCATTGTTCTGCAAGTTGTCTCGTGCATTGTTTCACCTCCAGTCTGCTCATGCGTCGCCTGAGCCCTCCTGGTCCTTGGACTGGGTGCTCTCTTTCCTCTTCTCTCTTCTCCTCGGTTTGTGGTGGCCCTTTCGGTTCAGGATTTTTTTTTTTATAGGATATATACAAGAGTTGTTACATTCTTGTACAGTCACTAATACGCAAAGCGTTTCGGGCAAGTCCCTGGAATACGATCCCCGCCGCGAAGAATTGTTTTTACAACCAAGTACACATTTTATTGTTGAGTTAAACAAAGGCTACAGTTAAGGATTTGCGCCCAGTTAATCCTCCCCGGCCAGAATACGAACCCATGACAAAGCGCTCGCGGAACGCCAGGCGAGTGTCTTACAACTACACCACAGAGACTGGAAATTGTTTTTCCAAGACTCTTTTTCCTGTTGGCATTGGGCTCTAGGGATCAGGTTGGGGAGCTTCATGCTCTCCTCCGGCGTAGAGGTTTCTGCTCTTTTGGTCTTGGTGGTAGGTTTGTTCGGTTGCAGCCGACTCCTTCTTTTCTAGCAAAGAATGAGACTGCTGCTTTCTGGAGGGGTCCTTGGGTTGTTGATTCTTGGTCAGGCTGGGGATGCATCATGTCTTGTGTCCGGTTGCGGCTCTCCGCCGTTATTTGTGTGCCACGCCTTCGGTGGCCGGGTATGCGCTGTGGGTTGATTCAGTTTCTCTTCTTCTTTGTTCCCGGGCTCGAGTCTCCCAGGTTGTCCATAGGCTTATTAAGGCTAGGTAGTCTGCGGTCTATCCTCGTGTCCACAACGTGCGTAAGTTTGCTGCGATTGCTGCTGTCTTCGGTAACATGTCCTGGGCTGACATTCGGGCACGGGGTTTTTGGCGGTCGAACAGGGTCTTGGCTGCACGCTACCTTGTGAATGTTACTGGGCCTAGTCGGGCCTGTGTCGCTTTGGGTCAGTGGTTGCAGCCAAAGTCTTGACTTTGAGTTGAGGCGCGAGCACTGACCACCACCTGGGTAAGTCCATCTAGTTTTTGTCCTTGGTGATGTAGCTCCGGGGAGCTGAAAGGGCTCCCCTCAGAAAACCAGCATTGAATGTAATGAAACTCCATTTTCTGGGTGAGACCCGGAGGTTCCCTGGCAACCCCCCCCTCTCCCCGATCGGCATTTTTTTCGTGTGTTTTGACATCCAGCCTAAGAACTGGTAGTTGGATGGGTCTGGGGCTCTCCCTTCCCCCTGCCGGGGAGAGGGGAGCTATGCAGTTGTGCGCTGAGGCTCGTGTAATGTTATGCTTGTTTACTCGTGCTGTCCACTCGGCCACCAGTGCCCCAAACAGCGTCAGTATCTTTGCAAGAATGTACAAATACTGTACAGTATAAATCTTATGTAATATCACCAACCCATTGTACCTTCTTGTGAATAAATTATTATTATTATTATTATTATTATTATTATTATTATTATTATTATTATTATTATTATTATTATTATTATCATTATGTAACAGACATTCTGATGATTTATGTTTTTAGGGTACTATATTAATATATATAGAGTACATTCTAATGGTTTGAAGTGGTTCTGACGACTTAGTCATGTAGACTTCACATCTCTCTCATCAGGAAATGTTTGATTTAGAGTAATGTATTTGAGCTACTTGATTATTAAGGATGCTATTGTGTGATCCTGATATGTGACAGTTAAGGTATTTGACTCTTTTTACATAACATTTCCTGTATGTTTGGAAAATATCTTGTGGAACCATAATTTTGTTATTTTTGTTTATAGTCTGTTTATTGTCATATAGAGCTGCTTTGTGTCAGAAATACTAAAGTTGGTTTTGTTGTTAGTGTATAATACTGTATTACAATACATTTTGTGGGCTTCTGACTTTTGATACTGGTAAAAATACAAAAATTTTCAAAACTAATTGTAAATAAGTACGTAAATAATTGTAAATAAGTGAGTACATGTACTCACTGTAGTGTGTAGATAATATATATAATTACAAAATGATCATAAAATTTCACCTGAGGTCTCTTTCTGAAGAATAGTTATGTATATTAGTTTGTTTATATACATTAAATTGTAAATCTAGGTGAAGTACAGTGCTAGTTCATTAAAATGGACCTGTTTGGGAGGAACTATATTACAAAGGAATACTGTATAAGAATATATTTTTCAGCAAAATTATGAATGTTGATTCTTTTTCTGGGGGGAGCCCCTACGGCTTCTTGGAGCTATCCATGGCTGATATGGATACCCTAACTATTTTGTATCAGTCGATGTGGGTGGAGTTCTAGGCCTACTGGGGACCACGAACCAGAACCTGGCTCTTTCACAGAGGCACGAGGAGCAATGGCCCATAGAAATGCACATGTAATTTGGAGCATTCTATATCTGCCATCGACCGGGACAGGCACCCAGAAAGGTAAGCTCCACAAAACAAACCTCTATTCTGTTTAACAATGAAAACCGTCAAACGAGTGGACAGAACTCCCCAAAAGAAAAACGAGCAAACAAGCATGAAGTTACACGAGCTGCACCGCATGTCTGCGCAGCTCCCCCCTCCCTGGGAGGGGGAAGGAGGAGCCCCAGACCCTCACGCCGGCGATCCTCACCCCAGTTCCTCGGCTGATGGGATTGTGCATAGTTGTGTGGCTCCAGCTCCAGTCTTCTCTCAGTGCTGTTAATTGTTTTCAGTGTTGCTCTTACGGTGGTCATGCGAGCTGGGAGTACTATTGTCAGGTACTCAGGCTGCATGTGCTTAGGGTCACATTCCCTGAGTGTCCTGTAAGTACCGCCCTTGGGGCTTTGGGTTCTCTTCCACAAGTCACCTTGGGTCTACCTCTGTTGGCCTTTCGCTGCTTGGCGTTTGGCCGCCCTGAGTGTGTGGGGGTTTCCACCCTTGTTTGCCTTGGGGAAAGTGGTAGGGATTGCACTGGTGAAGCGCGGGGTACTGCGTAGCTAGTTTTCACCTTTGACAGCAGCCGTCTGTTTTCTTTGGGTACATTGTCCTCTTGCGAGGGTTTTTCTTTTCTTTTCTTTTTGTTTTTTCCTGGTGGGGGGTCTGCCTTGTGTTCTCCTCCCCCCTTATGTTAGGGTCGTTGTGTGGTGGCACCGCCCTGCTTTGCTCTCGTGAGTGGACACGTCCCGTGAGTTCAGGTTTAGCTGTTTGCTTTGTAGTTTAGGGCGTCGGTTAGCCGTACCCTGCCTTGGATAATCCTTAGCAGAGTCAAGGGGGCCCCTGGAAAACTCCGCAGGGGCACTCGGGTCCATTGGCGGAGACCCCTGCTTCTCCTCTCTCTTTGTGCGAGTTTGAGGGTTGCTCTGTTCCCTTGTCTCAGGGTGACAATCATTGCATTTGCCTCCGTCATGCTGCCTGTTAGGTCGGTGACACATTCGACCCCAAGTCCTGCGAGCTTTGTTGCTTGTTTGTGGCTCCGATCACCCAATCTGTTGATGATATTCTTTGGGTGCAGGCGGCTCACGCGTTGCTAGGTAGGTTGTTGCAACACGCTAGTTTGATTGCTTCCTCGGATGCCCCAAGGCTGCACCGTTTTGCTTCTCAGGACCCGGACTTGGAGATGTTGCTTGTGTCGGCCTTGGTTCAGTTCGCACCCCATCATTCTTCCCTTGCTGTGGTTCATTCGGTTGTCCCCCCCTTCCCTGCTTCCGGCTCCTATGTGTCTGAGGGCTTTGGGGTCGAGGCAGGGTTTTGAGGTTTGAGACTCGGGCAGTTTTGGGGGTTGCTCCTTCCGGGGTTGCGTCGGTTTCGTTCAAGTCTGTTGCTCCAGCCTTAGTTCCGGAGTCTGACCAGTGGGTCTGCTCTCTTCCTGCTATTTCGGCCACCCCGGCTTTTTCTTGTGAGGCCAGGGCTTTGGAGGATGACTCGCCCCCGGGGCCTGACGTGGTGGTTCTCAGGGTTGGGGAGGTGTATACTTGGGGGCTTTGGGCCCCGTTGGATCCCGCCTGGGTTTTCCGACCTTCCGAGCAGGGCTTACTGTTACAAAGAGGTTTTTCCTTTCCCCCCTCTGAGTACGAGTTGCCTTTGGGCGTCAATGCCTCTGCGGGTTCGGTTCCGTGTACCTTCAGGCCCATCGGCTCCGTCCTTCTGTGGGGCGTTTTCTTCTCTTTCCCACCTTTCTTCTCTGGGACCTGTGTTCTGCATCATGCCGCATTCATTTTCTGTTGTCTCGGGTCCTTCGTGTCCATTTGTCATGGATGTTTTTGGGTGCATCTGTGCCTCCATGATTTTGTGCTTGTTGGTCTTGGTTCTTGAAGGTTCGTGTGGGTCTGCAATGCTTCTGCATTATTGAACAGTCTGCCACTTTCCGGTAGGGCTTACCTCCAGTCCTTTCTTGGACTGGTTGTACTCTTGTCCTTTTTCTCCTCTTTCCATCCTTTGTCTCGACATTACTAGTTATGGTTCCATTTTCTTGTTGGCACCCTACCTGGGGGTCAAGTGGTGCAGCGCGGACCTCATGTGTCCGGGCTGCACCACTGTCCACTGCACCACTGCACCTCTTCTGTCCGGGCAGACACGCGCCTCCCGGACGGTGCGTGTCTGCTTTGCCAGGTTGGTTCTTTCCCGGCTTGCCAGGTTTGGTTTCCTGGTTCTCTGGCGGGCATTCCTTTTGGTTCTTTGACTGCCTTGGTTCTGGTGCGGCTTGCTCGATGTCTGCACCCAGGGGTTTTCCCGTGGCTCCGCCTCTTTTCCATGGTCGGTCTGGTCTGTGGTGGGGCTGGTTCGGTCTTCTCCTCGAGTCTTCTATACTTTCGACTTGAGTCTCTCACCTTCTGTTTGGTGATCAGGTGGCTTTTTGAATGTGTCCCACCTGCTTGCTTTGTCTCAGCGGCGGTATAGGGTTTTCTGCCGGTCCTTCTTTTTCTTTGTCTCATCGTAGGTGTATCGCGCTCTTTGTTGTTGTGGTTTTGTCCTTCTCTCGTGGTGTTTCAGGGTCATTTTCTGGCTGCATACCTTCACCCTGTCTTGTGCGGTGCTGGTGGAGCCGCATCGGATTGCTCCGGTTTGTTGTTCTTTCTGCACTGTTCGTGGGTTGTCTCGGGCAGTGTTCACCTCTGCCCTGCTTCTGCTCCACCTGAGCTGTCCTACTTTGGAGCAGAATGCACTTTTCTCTATTCCCTTGGTTTGTTGTGGCCCCTTCGGTTCCGGTAGGAGTCCCTGGGGTTGTTGCTGCTTGGTTGGCCGGGGTGCTTCTTGTGTCTGCGGTCTCTTCCCGTGCCCATGACGTTCGTAGGTTTGCTGCGCTTGCTGCCATCTTTGGTGGCATGTCTTGGGCTAACATTCGGGCGCAGGGTTGGTTTTGGCAGTCACACTGGGTCCTGGCTGTGCACTCTCTTGTGTCTGTTCCTAGGCCTAGTTGGGCCTATGTCGTCTTGGGTTGGCTGTTGCAGCCTGTTGTCTCGACTTCGTGTTATGGTGTGAGCACCAACCGCCTCCCGGATGCATACCTCTGTTTTCGTCTTTGGTGAAGTAGCTCCAGGGAGCCGTAGGGGCTCCCCCCAGAAAACCAGCGTTAAATATAATGAAACGCCATTTTCTGTGAGTCCCGGAGGTTCCCTGGCAACCCTCCCTCCCTCTGGTCGGCGGTTTTTCGCAGTTTTTGATATCCAGCCTCAGAACTGGGGTGAGGATCGCTGGTGCGAGGGTCTGGGGCTCCTCCTTGCCCTTCTCGGGTAAGGGAGAGCTGCACAGACATGCGGCGCAGCTTGTGTAACGTCATGCTTGTTTGCTCGTTTTTCTTTTGGGAACTTCTGTCCACTCGTTTGACGCTTTTCGTTGTTAACCAGAATAGGGATTTGTTTTGAGGTGCTTACCTTTCTGGGTGCCTGTCCTGGTCGATGGCAGATATAGAATGCTCCAAATCACATGTGCATTTCTATGAGCCATTGCTCCTCGTGCCTCTGTGGGGGGGGGGGGGCCAGGTTCTGGCTCGTGGTCCCCGGTAGGCCTAGAACTCCACCCACATCGACTGATGCAAAATAGTTAGGGTATCCATATCAGCCATGGATAGTTCCAGGGAGCCTCCGGGACTCACCCAGAAAATGGCGTTTCGTTACATTCAACACTGGTTTTTGCTATTTATTACATATTATACTACTTACCTAGTTGTACTTACCTAGTTGTGCTTATGGGGTTGAGCTATGGCTCTTTGGTCCTGCCTCTCAACTGTCAGTTAACTGATGTACAGATGCCTGAGCCTATTTTTCTCTATCATATCTACATTTGAAGCTGTGTATGGAGTCAGCCTCCACCACATCACTTCCTAGTGCATTCCATTTGTTAACTACTCTGACACTGAAAAAATTCTTTCTAGTGTCCCTGTGGTTCATTTGGGTACTAAGTTTCCATTATGTTTTTCTTTAAATGATACAACACAATTTTGTTCATAGTTTGATACCAAAATCACTTTCAAAAGTTAACATTTTAAATAGTGTTTTGATTCTCTTTACATTTTGTTAGCACTGCATTCCTTACACAATGACACTCTGCTGGATGCAGGCGTTCTCTACTGGAACTTTTCTTTTCTGTGGGGAGCCCCTACGGCTCCCTGGAGCTTATCGGGCTAATGCATATTATATTAGACCGGGACATTAGCTAAGGAGTTGAGACCTACCAGAGACCAGTGCCAGAACCTGGCCCCTTCAGAGAGGTTTCAGGGAGCAATGGCCCTGGAAAAACCCCTTGTGGTTGGGGTTTTCCTTATCTGCCATCGACTGGGGTTAGGCACCCAGAAAGGTAGGCATAACAAAACAAACCCCACATGGTAAAAAACTAAAACAAAAAAACAGAGAAGTAGAAACTCCCTACAATCCCAAGGAAACAAGCAAACAAGCAAACATCACACTTTACTATCGCGCCGATCGTCCGAACAGCCCTCCCCGCCCTGACAGGGGGAGGGGGAGCCTCAGATCTCACTGCGCCGGCTGCCTAGCATCAGTTCGCAAGCTAATGTCAACCGGGATAGACGCTTCTCTAGCCTCAGTTTCCTAGGTGGTGTTTGCCTTGTGTGGCGTTCACTGCCGTGTGTTGTGTTGGGCGGTGGCCAGGTGTTCCTCATCAGTACTGAAGCTGCATGCGCTTAGGGGCTTCCTTCCTTAAGCGCTCTGTGAGTACTGCCCCCGCGTGACAGGGTTATCTTCCCTGGGGCGTTCGGGAACCATTCCCGTAGAGGTTCTTGCTGCTCGGCATTTGCCTCGCCCTTGGGGCCAGCTGGGGCTTGAGGCCCTTGTTTGGCCCTGGGTAGGGACTGGTATTGTGTTGGTTAGGGCGTCAAGGTGTTGCGCAACCTGCCACCTAAGCGGCGACCGGTTCCTGTTGCCTCTGGAGACAGTGTACTTTTGCGGGGTTTTTCTTTTGTTTTTATTTTCATGCCTAGTGGGGGTCTGCCCAGTGTGGCTATAGTTCCACTGGTAGTGTTTGGCGGCCCTCTGCTAGGCCCCCGTGATTGTACACGTCGCAGGGGTTTTCAGTATTGTCCTCTACCCCTTGTTATTTTTGGATTTCTTAACAAGTTAGCAACACCTTGCCTGGGCTTCTCGTAGTTGTTACCCTACAGGCCCTGGAAACCCCTGTCGGGGCTCGGTGGACCATTGAATGTGTCTTCCGGGTTCCAACTCGTCTTGTACGGGATCGTTGGTTGCTGTGCCCTTGTCTCCGGGTGACAGTTGCCACTTTTACCTCCATTATGCTGCCTGTTGGGTCACTGACACCTTGACCCAGAGTCTTGCGAAAGATATTCTCTGCTTGTTCTCCAGTACTCTCCTGATGTTATTACTGTTCAGAGTACAGGCGGCATCCGTGTTGCAAGCTAGGTTAGGTTGCTGCAACATGTTAGGTTGGTTTCCCACTCAGATGCCCCAGGGCCACCCTGTTTGGGTTAGGTGCTGTTCGCCCCTTTCTCTCCCTGTTCCCGGCTCTGGACCGTCTGTGGGTTTCGGGGTTGGGTTTAGTTGAGGCCGAGATTCGGGCGGTTTTGGGGGCTGCCCCGTTCGGGTTGGGGACGGAGGTTTTCGAGCCTGTTCCTCCTGCCAAGGCTTTTGGGTCTTACCAGCGGCCCTTTCTTGCTGCCTTTCCCATGGACTCTTGCTTTTCTTTAAGGGCGGAGGGCTTGGAGGACGGCTCTGCCCCGGGGCCTCTGTTGCGGGTTCCCGGGGCTGTGGGGGATGCCTGCTTGCAGTTATCTTGAGGTTATCTTGAGTTGATTTCGGGGCTTTAGTGTCCCCGCAGCCCGGTCCTCGACCAGGCCTCCAACCCCAGGAAGCAGCCCGTGACAGCTGGCTAACACCCAGGTACCTATTTTACTGCTAGGTAACAGGGGGCATAGGGTGAAAGAAACTCTGCCCATTGTTTCTCGGCGGCGCCTGGGATCGAACCCAGGACCACAGGATCACAAGTCCAGTGTGCTGTCCGCTCGGCCGACTGGCTCCCTTAAGTTCTGTTAAACAGTTCTGGGGCTGTTTGACCCTGCCGGGGTTTTCTGCTTCTGGGCGGAGTTTTTCACCCATCCAGTCTGTTTGCTTCCCATTTTTTTCTGGCGTGTTTTTGTATCTTTTGCGTCGGTCACAGCCCTCTGTTCTGGTGGCCATTTTCGTCTGCCGGTTTCCCGGCGTGGCCACCAGGGTGGCATTGCGGTTTGTTTACATGCGCCTGGGTGTGTGAGCGAGCGTCTTGGGCGAGTATGTATCTCTGCCGGCAAATGTGGTGGTTTGGGCTCTCCCTGGTTCGATTCCGGGTTCCTTTGGGTTCTTTGGTTTCGTTCCGGAGGTATCTTCCTCTTGGGCCTCTTTTGTGGGTTCAGGGGCTTAGTTTCCACGTGTGTGACCTGGTTCTGCCTTCTGGGGTTCCGGGGTCTTTCTGGCTTGCAGACTGATCTTTTTGGGTCTTGGCACGTGTTGTGATCGTGCTGGGAATTTGGGGTTTTGTTGTCGAGGTGGTCCTTTTGATGCAGTTTTGTGCCTTCTTCACCTGGCCAGCGTGGTGCTCTCTGCCCACTGGTCTGTGGCTTGTAATTTTCTTTTCACGTGTATGTGTACACATGTACATGTGTACACTGTGTGTGTGTGCGCACATGTACATGTGTACACTGTGTGTGTGTGCGCACATGTACATGTGTACACTGTGTGTGTGCGCGCACATGTGTATGTGCATATGCACGTGTGTGTAATACACCTTGTGTGTGTGTAATACACCTTGTGTGTGTGTGTATTTGTATATTTGTATGTGTATATATATGTATATGTACATAATATATATGTATGTTAGTGGGCGCTTTTGGTTATCTTCCGGCCTCTGGTTTTGGCGGCGGATGGCTTCTTCCCCTCTGGGAGGTTCAGGGCTGGCGGGGTGGGTTTCTTCCCCTGCGCTTCATCATGTCATCTTAGTAGGTGCGTTGGACATGGTCGATCCGCCCCATCCTTCTGGGGTTCCTGTCTGCTTTATGCAGACACGGGCCTGGCGAATCTGCGGTTCTTCTGGAATTCTTCAGTCTGCGCCCTGGATTGTATGTCCTCATCGGAGGACTGTTGTCTCCGGTCTGGCTTCTGTGGGGGCTGGGTGCCTGGATGGTGGCCCTGGACCTCCAGGTCAATTCTTTGCATGTTCTTCTCCAGTTTTCCGGGACTGGCACAGTTGGTGGTGGGGCTTCAGGCTTGCCACTTTTGTTGCCTTCCCTAATTTGTAATTGGCACTTGGTGTATTTACGCATATTTACTGGATCTTGGTGCCCTGACTGAGTCTGCTTGGGATTCGGTGTCTGGCCTACCTCAACGACTGGCTGGTGTGGGCTCCCAGTCAGTCTGCTTGTCTGCTCGCCAGGTGTGTGGTTCTTTCCAGATTGCCGGGTTTGGTTTCCTGGTGATCTGGAGGTCATTCCATCTGTTTTCGTCCCGGGTTCGGACCTGGCTGGGTCTTGTTTAGGGCTCTTTGGCCGCTCCTTGTCCTTTCCTCCAGAAGTGTTGCTGCGGCTGTGGTCCCGCCTTCGGCTGTTCATGACGGGGTCCCAGGTTGCTCAGCGGTTGCTCAAGCAGTTGTGCAAGAGTCTGAACTTCGACATGCTGGTGTGCCCGCAGGGTCGGGTTTGGTTTCGGCGTCTGTTTGGTTCCTTCGGAGACTCCCCTACCACCTCTCTTGCAATCGTTGGGTTCATTCCTCTGGGGATCTTGTATTGGTGCTGCGTCACCAGCTTTCTCTTTGGGGTTTTCAGGGTTCCATGCCTTGGCACCTCCCCGAGCCTTCGCTCAATGTGTTCACGGACAGGTCATCTCTCGGCTGGGGCTTTGTGACCAGTGCTCACCAGTTCGGCCGGGGATGGTGGGGTCTGTTCGTCCGTTGGGCTCAGCACGGTTCGGGAGTTCGTGGCTGTCTGGTTTACGCTTCGGAGGGTTTGGGTCACTCGGTGCTCTACCATTCAGCTCCATTCGGACTGTTCTCTGGCGGTTCCTTGCTGGAATCACAGGGTTTCTCTTGGGTGTTTGCCTTTGGGGTTGGTCCCTTCGAGTGGCTTACCTGATACCTGGTTGATGGGGTTCTGGGAGTTCTTCTACTCCCCAAGCCCGGCCCGAGGCCAGGCTCGACTTGTGAGAGTTTGGTCCACTAGGCTGTTGCTTGGAGCGGCCCGCAGGCCCACATACCCACCACAGCCCGGTTGGTCCGGCACTCCTTGGAGGAATAAATCTAGTTTCCTCTTGAAACTTGTTTTCCTCTTGGCTTGTTTGCTGGATTCTCGGGGTTTGGCTAACCGTGAGGTTCATGTCCGGGGTGTGTCCTATGTCCTGGCGGACAGCCTGTCTCGGTTCGTTCCTCTGTTAGCGGATTGGCCAGTCGTCACCGACTCGTTTCGTTGGCTCTGCCAGACTCCTGGCCATGGACGTCTTCGAGTCGGCATGGTCTAGGCGTCTCCCATTCTATGTTGCGCCCTTACCTGCCTGCGAGGCGTTCACGGTGGATGCCTTTTGGCAGGACTGTTCGAGGTGGGGGTACCTGTTCCTCTTCTCCCGATGCAGCTATTGCTTCGGGTTCTGACTTGGTTGGAGCCTATTCCCAAGAGAGTAGTTCTCATGGTCCCTTGGTGGCTGGCCCAGCTTTATTTTCAGACGATGCTTGATAGGTGTCCGAACCCGGGGCATTTTCTCGTGGCTCCGCCTCTTTCGGCAGGTCGGACCGGTCCTGTACGTACGTGACTGGTTTGGCATTCACCTCGGCTCTTCACGTCTGGTATTTTGACGCGGGTATCACCATCTCTGTGGTGATCAGGTGGCTTTGTTGATGGTGTCCCACCTGTGAACTTCGTCTCTGCGACAGTATAATGTTCCTGGTGTTTCTATGCACCCTTTTCTTGCTCTTCGTAGGTCGTCTTGTCCTTTCTTGGGTTTTCAGGACTACAGTTATTTGATGTTTCTTACTGTCGCCTCGTTTTGTGTGGTGCTGGCGGAACTGCTCCGGCTTGCGTTCGGGGTGGACGTCACATCTGCCCCCATTCCGTACGCTTTCTCATGTTTTGTTTCACCTCCAGACCTGCTCATGCGTCGCCTGAGTCATCCTAGTCCTTGATCAGGGTGCCTTCTTATCTTCTCAGTTTGTGGTAGCCCCTTCGGTTCAGGTTTTTGCTCTTTGGTACTGGTGGTTGGTTTATACGTTTGCAGCCTTTCTCCGTCCTTCTGGCGATGGTAGACGGCTGCTGACCAGGGGGGGTGGGGGGTGGGCCTTGGGTTATTGATGCTTGATTGGTTCGGCCGGGGGTGCCTCCTGTGTTGTCTGGTTACGCTTTTTGGCCGTTACCTGCGTACTGCATCTGGGGATGCGCTTTGGGTTGATCCAGTTCCCCTTGTTCTCTGTTTCAGGACTCGGGTCTCCCAGGTCGTCCGCAGAGTTTTTATGTCTTCTAGCCTGCGGTCTATCCTTGCGCCCATGCTGTTCAGACATTTGCAGCTTTTGCTGCTGTGTTGGTGATGTCTAGAGTTCATTTCGGGCGTGAGGATTTGAGGGTCGCACAGGTTCCTGGCCGCCCGTTCTTCATGTGCGTTTCTTCTTGCTTTGGGTTGCAGGTTGCAGCCTGTTGTCTCGGCTTTGCGTTGCGGAGTTTGTGGCGGCTGCCTCCCGGGTCAGCCCTTTTCCTTCTCTTTGGGTATGAAGAACCAGGGAGCCGTAGAGGCTCCCCACAGAAAACCAGCGTTGAATGTAATGAAACTCCATTTTCTGGGTGAGCCCCGGAGGCTCCATGGCAACCCTCCCTCCCACCGGTCGGCGTTTTTTTCGCATTGGTTGAAGCTTAGCTTCCGAACTGATGCTAGGCAGCTGGCACGGTGAGGTCCGGGGGTCCCCCCTCCCTCTCTCAGGGTGGGGAGGGCTGTGCGGACGCAGTAAAGTGTGATGTTTGCTTGTTTGCTTGTTTCCTTGGGATTGTAGGGAGTTTCTACTTCTCTGTTCGGTTTTTGTTTTAGTTTTTTACCATGTGGGGTTTGTTTTGTTATTCCTACCTTTCTGGGTGCCTAACCCTGGGCGATGGCAGATAAAGAAAACCCCAACCACAAGAGGGTTTTCCAGGGCCATTGCTCCCTGAAACCTCTCTGAAGGGGCCAGGTTCTGGCGCTGGTCCCTGGTAGGTCTGAACTCCTTAGCTAATGTCCCGGTCTAATATAAAATACATTAGCCCAATAAGCTCCAGGGAGCCTCCGGGGCTCACCCAGAAAATGGCGTTTCATTACATTCAACGCTGGGTTTTTTTAGCCACTTTACACTGGTATTATTAACTAAAATAGTCCATGACTGTTGCATGAGAAAATCCACCAAAGCAGAGTTCATTTGAGTGGAGTCTGTACTGTACAGTACAGTACTGTCTTTACATAACATGGAAATAGTCAACTTCTGGCATTTCATGATATTAACCTACGTAAACCAATCCTGAGCAAGGTAAATGTAGGACATTAACACAATATATGAAGTCAAATTTTGAATGCTTATAAATAAGTGACGGTGTCTTCTCTAGTAATTTTTAATATTTGTTTGTAATTTATGAATGACTGAAAATAATAAAAAAAAAATTGAAGTTCTAATAGCATTTATTTTTGTTCAATGTGACAGGGGTGTACAGCATGTGGCTGCAGCTTATCAGGTAGTCGCAATAATGTGGCAAGTTGTGACCCAGCAACAGGTGTGTGTGTGTGTAAGGATCATGTGGAGGGCCAGCAGTGTCATCAGTGCAAACCTGGATACTTCAACCTAGATGATGTCAATGAATTTGGCTGTACCCCATGCTTCTGCTATGGCCATTCCTCTATTTGTTCCTCTGCTCATGGATATGCTCAGGGTAAGTTTGGGCCTTTTAAAATAAGAGTTCCTGGAGGGAACCCCTACCCCCAATAGCTTCCTTGAAGCTATCATGTTGAGATTGCTTCATATAAAAGCGTCACGTTAGTTGCAGAAGTTCTGTTTGGCCTACTGGGGAACCAGAGTCAGATCCTGGCCCCCTTCCCTTCTCACATAGCCACAGGGAATGGGAGACCATCTGCCACTCCACTGGAGAAAGCCTCCAGAAAGTCAGTGCAGCTTTACAGAAAACTTGTGGGTTCATAGATAATGAAGCCTTGAAAGCACCAAACAACTCCACAAACAATTCACACAAAACAAAGGATTCATTGCTTTGCATTCTTTGAACCTTGCAATTGTCTGTATTGCTGTGCTTACTTTCTGGATGTTTTCTCGGTGAGGGCGACCCCCTGCTCCCTGTGCCTCTGTTATAGTTCCAGGTTCAAGCTTTGGTCCCCAGTAGGCCATATAAGACTATTAGGGATGATGCAAGTCAGTAAAGGAAGAACTACCTCAACTACCTTGCTTCATGTAGCCACCATTTGGTCCCTTGAAAAAAATCAGACACTCCTTACATGAAGCCTCATAGAAAGCTGAAATACCTGGAAGAGCATACCACAGTATAGCACTGCAGTGAGTAAGGGGGAATCAAGAAGCTCCAGTAAGAATAGGAGAAAATCCAGTCCATAATAGACCAAATAAAAAGTATATGAGAGCTTGGCAACTGTGAAAGCTTGCCGAGCCTATGGTGATATAACATGATCAAGAAATAGATGAGCTGGCATCACAACAATGGCTAAAAAAAAAAAAAAAAGTTGAATGTAATGAAACCCCATTTTCTGGGTGAGCCCCAGAGGCTCCCTGAAGCTATCCAAACTGATATGTTCTATATTAGTTTGGAGTCATCAGTCATAGGAGTCCTTGACCATTTTCTTTTACAAGTCCTTTACATTTAAAGTGTGGGGCAGTAAAGCAAACCAGCGAGGTACCTCACTGGCCTGACCTGCTGAAAGAGGCGGAGGTGCGGAAAAACCGCCCGTGTTTGGACACCGAACAAGCAGTGCCTGAAACCATAGCTGGGCTGGCCACCTAGGAGTCAGGAGAACCACTCACCCCCGATATGAATCCAGCCGAGCCAGAACTTGGAGCAGCAACTGGACCGGGAGGAAAAGGGTCAGGAACCCCCCCCCCCCCCCACCTCGACCATTCCTGCCAAAAAGCATCTACCGTGAGGGCCTTGCAGTTGGGGAATGGTGCCACGTACATTGGGAGATGCTGAGATCATGCCGATGCGAAGAGGTCCACCTCCAGCCGCCCATACGTCCAACAAAGCCAAAGGAAAGAGGCGAAGTCGACCGTCCATGGAAAGGGGAATGAAGTATGACTGGCTGTCTGCTATATCGATGGACACACCCAGAATATGAACGGAGCGGAGAGCTAAACCACGAGAACTCAACAGAAGAGCTACCCGAAGTGACCATCCCCAAAGTTATGACCCAAAGAGACCCCCTTTCCTTGGTTTAGACAATGAACCATGGGGAGCTGTCTGAATGGAGCCAGCAAACAGCGGCAAACACCTGCACCATGCTGTGAGTTCGATGGAAGGATGGCGCCCAATGCCCCTGGCCAGCCTGGTGAGTGCTTGGTCACAAAGCCCCAACCAAGAGACGAGACATCCGTGAACATATCGAGTGAAGGGAAGAGGAAGGTGCCATGGCACCGAACGCCAAAAACCAGAAACACAGCAACTGGTACAAGGACATCAGGGAACGAACCCAGCAATCGCAAGAGGGAGCAAAAGAGGCTGCTCCAGAGATACCAAAACAGCCTCTGAAGGCAAGCCCAGCCAAGTGAATAAACCAGCAGGGTAAAGTTCAGGCTCCTGCACAGTTGCTCGAGTAACTGCTGAGTGACCCGGGTCCCCCACAAATATGGCTGAAGGCGGGACTGCAACCGGAGCAAAGCCACAGGAAGGAGAGAAATGGACACAGTCCGAGAACCCCTCACTAGGCCCAGCCAAGCCCGAACCTGGGACGAAACCAACTGGGACTTCTGCCAGGTTACCAGGAACCCGAATCCGGCAACCTGGGAAAGAACCAGAACCCCTGGTACATAGACAGCAGACCGGCAGAGAGCCCACACCAACCAGTCATCGAGGCAGGCTGCCAGCCTGGAAGACACCAAAACCTCGAACCACACCCAATTAGTGTAAGAAGATCTGAACTCAAACAAAGTTGGATCCAACACAGAGGCATAAACTGGGTCTCACAGTTATAGACCTGTATCATTGACAAGTGTAATAGTGAAAGTATTGGAAAAGCTAATCAAAACTAAATGGGTAGAACACCTGGAGAGAAATGATATAATATCAGACAGACAGTATGGTTTTCGATCTGGAAGATCCTGTGTATCGAATTTACTCAGTTTCTATGATCGAGCCACAGAGATATTACAGGAAAGAGATGGTTGGGTTGACTGCATCTATCTGGACCTAAAAAAGGCTTTCGACAGAGTTCCACATAAGAGGTTGTTCTGGAAACTGGAAAATATTGGAGGGGTGACAGGTAAGCTTCTATCATGGATGAAAAATTTTCTGACTGATAGAAAAATGAGGGCAGTAATCAGAGGCAATGTATCGGAATGGAGAAATGTCACAAGTGGAGTACCACAGGGTTCAGTTCTTGCACCAGTGATGTTTATTGTGTACATAAATGATCTACCAGTTGGTATACAGAATTATATGAACATGTTTGCTGATGATGCTAAGATAATAGGAAGGATAAGAAATTTAGATGATTGTCATGCCCTTCAAGAAGACCTGGACAAAATAAGTATATGGAGCACCACCTGGCAAATGGAATTTAATGTTAATAAATGTCATGTTATGGAATGTGGAATAGGAGAACATAGACCCCATACAACCTATATATTATGTGAGAAATCTTTAAAGAATTCTGATAAAGAAAGAGATCTATAAGTGGTTCTAGATAGAAAACTATCACCTGAGGACCACATAAAGAATATTGTGCAAGGAGCCTATGCGATGCTTTCTAACTTCAGAATTGCATTTAAATACATGGATGGTGATATACTAAAGAAATTGTTCATAACTTTTGTTAGGCCAAAGCTAGAATATGCAGTTGTTGTATGGTGCCCATATCTTAAGAAGCACATCAACAAACTGGAAAAGGTGCAAAGACATGCTACGAAGTGGCTCCCAGAACTGAAGGGCAAGAGCTACGAGGAGAGGTTGGAAGCATTAAACATGCCAAAACTAGAAGACAGAAGAAAAAGAGGTGATATGATCACTACATACAAAATAGTAACAGGAATTGATAAAATCGACAGGGAAGATTTCCTGAGACCTGGCACTTCAAGAACAAGAGGTCATAGATTTAAACTAGCTAAACACAGATGCCGAAGAAATATAAGAAAATTCACCTTCGCAAATAGAGTGGTAGACGGTTGGAACAAGTTAAGTGAGAAGGTGGTGGAGGCCAAGACCATCAGTAGTTTCAAAGCGTTATATGACAAAGAGTGCTGGGAAGACGGGACACCACGAGCGTAGCTCTCATCCTGTAACTACACTTAGGTAATTACACTTAGGTAATTACAGGAGGTGCGCCCCCCATCCCTCAGCTGTGGGATGGTGCCCCACGACCAGAGCACTGCCCTGGTGGCCAGTCGTGGTAACTCAAACTGTGTAGCAAAATTCCTTCCAGAAATATCAACAACGAAACCACTGATCTGAGAAGAGCAGGGGTACCAAAAGCACCGGAAAATAATGTAAAATAAATGTATGATGAAGCAAATGAAAGAGTTATATTAATACAGTATATATCTTTCTGGAGGGAGCCCCATCGGGTCCCTTCAGCTACCGGGGGATATTAGCTAGATATCTGATATCCCAGATACCCTCCAGCTATCGAACTGATATCTGCCATATTTGTCTAGAACATCAGTTACTGGAGTCCTTATGCCTACTGGGAACCACGAGCCAGAACCTGGTTCCCTCAGAGGCAATGGCTTATGAACACTTCACTGTTTGAGAGTACAGTGGTACCTCAGTTTTCGAATTTAATCTGTTCCCAGAGACGGTACGAAAACAGAAACAAATTTTCCCATAAGAAATAATGTAAATTTAACTAATCCTTTCCACACCCCCAAATATATTAACTAAAAAATACATTCTATACATAATAATACTCTTAGGTACCTTACTTTTATTGAGGACTCTTGTTGGCATATGAAAGACAGTGAGGAGGAGGGGAGGAGGAGAGGTGTTAGTGTTTGAAAGGGTATCCCCTTCTATTATAACAACAGTGATGACTTTTCTGGAATGCTCTATCTCTTACATTTTTGCAGGCATACCACTAGGACCTGGTTGTGGCTCACTGCTTGCTTGTCTTACTAAGAGTCTGTCTGTTGACACTTGTTTTCTCTACGTTTTAACACTTGTCTGTACTGAGACATCACATTGTCTCATTTTGAATGATCTCTTGTTTTTCCTCTATCGTCATCCTCACAACTATATTCTTAGGTTGAACATTACCGCTGACTTTCTTGGAACCCGTGGCGTGATATATAATAAGAATGTTCAGAAACCATAAAAGCACAAAAAACAATGAAATTCTTCACAAAGAATTCAAGCGTGATCATCACTAGACGGGAGACACTGGTAAACGGAAGCGCCACGCGCTCGGTGGACCCCGTACATGTATACACAAACTCAGAAAACTGAGGCAAACAACAAGAACCGAATGAAATTTTTCAAAGAAATTGAGTTCGAGAACCGAAAACTAGGAAAACAGGGGCATAAGGAAACAAGAGGTTCCACTGTAACATTGCAACCCAAGACTGAACAGAGGCTAAGAACTCCACCCCCTGGGGCGTGCGGGTCCAATGGATGTGACCCCTCCCAACCCTCGAGTTCGAGGGTTGTTCTGTCTCCTTGTCTCAGGGTGACTCTTATTGTTTTTGTCTCCGTCACGCTGCCTGTTGGGTCGGTGATACCTTCGACCCGGAGTCCTGTGAGTTTTGTTGCTTGCTGGTGACTCAGTTTACCGAGTCTAATGATGACGTTCTTCGGGCACATGCATACCTTGAGGTTACCTTGAGGTGCTTCCGGGGCTTAGCGTCCCCGCGGCCCAGTCGTCGACCAGGCCTCCTGGTTGCTGGACTGATCAACCAGGCTGTTGGATGCGGCTGCTCGCAGCCTGACGTATGAGTCACAGCCTGGTTGATCAGGTATCCTTTGGAGGTGCTTATCCAAAATGTTAGGTTTAGGTTGTTGCAATGCACTAGGTTGATTGATACGCCGGATGCCCCGAGGCTGCTCCGTTTTGCTAATAGGGACCCGGACTTAGGGGTGATGGTCACTTCAGCCTTGTTTTTGTCCGCACCCCCTCGTCCTTTCCCTAATGTGGTTCAGTCTGGTCCGCCCCTCACCCCCCCCCCCTTTCTCCTGCTTCCTGCTCCAAATCGTCTGAGGGTTTCTGAGTCAAGGCAGGGTTTAGATGGTCTTGAGACTCGGACGGTCTCGGGGGATGCCCCTTCAGGTGTAGTGACGGAGGCTTTCGAGTCTGCTCTCCCTGCCGAAGCCTCTGGGTCTGACCAGTGAGCCCCCCTACCGTCCAGCTTTTATGGCTACACCGGTCTTTTCTTTTCAGGCCATGGCTTTGGGAGATGACTCGGCCCCGGGTCTAGATGCGAAGGATCCTGGGGCTGGAGAGGGGCTGACCTGGGGGCCTTGGGCCACGTTGGACCCCGCCTGGGTTTTTCTGCCCTCTGAGCAGGGTTTACTGTTACAAGGCGTAGGGTTTTCTTTCCCCCGCTGTGTACAAATTGAATTTGGTGTCTGCCCCTTCCCGGGTTCGGTTCCGTGTCCCTTTGGGTGCTTCGGTCCCGTCTTTCCAGGAGGTTTTTGGCTTCTCGCATCCAGCCTAATATGATGCGAGAAGCCTTTGCAGCTTACCTGCTGCGCGACCCAGATTACGCCTCTACCGTCTTCATTCAGGTTTGGGTCTACGTTTCCCTACTGGGTCCGGTACGAGGTTCCGGAGTTGTCCAGGCTGGCAGAATGTCCTGTGGATCCCTTCTGTCGTTCCCGCACGCTTGAGTGGCGTGAGGCGTTGATGGAGTTCCAGGTTTTCCTGGGGGGCGAGTTTGAGCACCTCAATGAGTGCCTGTTTGCCTCTGCCCTTCCTTGGGATGTAGGCTTTGTACAGCACCATGTGCAGGTTCCTTCCCTTACAGCTGCATAGGTTGCTAATGACTTGCACACTCGTGGCCACTTGGCTTTGGCTTTGCGCTTCTTTTCTTTCCTAGAGCTGTCTTTGGACTGGCTTGAGGAGGATGTGGAGGCGCTTAGGGCTGTTCCTGGGTCAGGTGCCTTGGGCTCGGTGGCTCGCTCGTCATCTGCCTTGTTGAAGCTGTTTGCGCTGTTGCTGTTTTATGCCTACCAGCTTGTGTGTTAGCAGGCGGTGCTTGCTTCCTCCCTGGAATCTGCCATGGCCTTGACTCTAGGATGTCTTCGCCCTTCTGCCCCTTGCTGTTTGTGTATTCTGCTGTGGCTCAGTATCTGCAGGCAGTTTCGGCTAGCTGTACCATGTCTGATTTGTTGGTTCTCCGGGTGCTCCGGGGAAAGGCCTTTCCGGAAGGGTCGTGCCAGAGCTCAGGGTTTCGCTCGTCGGGCTAGGCCACTAGTGCCAGTTTTGGAGCCAGCACCTCCTTCAAAACCGCCTTCGTCTGGTTGGCGCGGTGTTCTCTCTGTGCGGGGCTCGAGTTCTCGTAAGAGGCGTCGGCTCTTTTGCAGTTCGTCCCATTGACGGGGCGATAGAGAGGAGGCTTGCTCTGTTCGCTGACGCCTGGTCTCACGATTTGTGGGCTTATCGGGTCGTCTCCGATGGTCTGCGGTGGCGTTGTATGGATCCCGCTCCTTTGGGGGGCTTGGGGCTGACAGGGCAGGCCTCTTTCTCTACGCTCTGTCCTTCATCTTGGAATGGGTTTGCTTGGGTGGGGTTGAAACGATGACGTCCCTCAGGTGGGTCTCCCACCCGTTTCCAGTCCCAAAACGGGACTGTGCAGACCTGAGGTTCATTCTGGACTTGTCCCGTCTGAATCCCTAGGTTCATTGCCCCTCCTTTCGGATAACTATGCTATCCCAGGTCCGGTTTCTGTTGGAGCCAGGCACTTCGATGGTGTCCCCTGGACCTCTTGGACACGTATTGGCACATCCCGATTCATCCGGGGTTCAGGGACTGGCTTGGTTTTGTTGTGGGTTGTTAGAGTTACCGTTCATGTTAAACCTGGTGTCTCGCGTTTTCACACGCCTTACTCGGGTTGTGGTGGCCCGTCTGCATCTTTTAGGTGTTCGGGTGTTGGCATACCTCGACGACTGGCTGGTATAGGCTCCCAGCCGGTCAGCATGTCTGCTAGCCAGGAGTTTGGTTCTTTCTCAGCTCACCGGGTCCGGGTTCTTGGTGAACTGGAGGAAGTCCCATCTGGTCCTCTCCCATTTTTGGATTTGGCTGGGTCTTGTTTGGGACTCTCGGACCTCTTCCTTGTCTCTCCCTCCAGAGTCTCTCCTTCGCCTGCGGTCCCGCCTTTGCCATTTTCTGGAGGGCTCCCGGATCACTCGGCGGTTGCTAGAGGGTCTGTGTGGGAGCCTGAACTATGCGATGATGGTCTACCCACTGGGTCGGGTTTGGCTTTATCTTGTTTTGGTTCCTTCGGGAACATCCCTTCCGCCTCTCTCGCGATTGCTGGGTTTGACCCTCAGGGGCCGTGCATTGGCTGCTGCGTCGCCGGCTTCCTCTTCGTGTTTTTCGGGGTTCAGTGCCATGGCGCCTATCTGAGCCCTCACTCGATGTGTTCATGGACGCTTCATCTCTCGGCTGGGGCTTTGTAACCAGTGCTCACCAGGCCAGCCAGAGGCGATGGGGTCCATCCTTCCGTCGGGCCTACAGCACAGTGCGGGAGTTCTTGGCGGTTTGGTTTGCGCTTCAGAGGGTTCGCCCGTGGGTTGACGATCCAGCTCCATTCGGACTGCTTCCCGGTGGTTCTTTGCTGAATCAAGGGAGATCGATGCAGTCCCAGGCGCTTTGGCTCTGATCATTTTGGATGACTCGTCTGCTGGGTTACCGAGACTGCTGGGTTACCGAGCCAAACCCCGAGACGAGTCTCGGGGTTTGGCTCTTCTGGCAATTCACGTTCGGGGGGGGGTGTCCAACGTCTTGGCGGATGGCCTGTCTCAGTTTGTTCCCCTGTCCACGGAATGGATGTTCGATGCCGACTCGTTCTGTTGGCTCTAGCAGATGTTTGGGCTCCCGGAGGTGAACCTCTTCGTGTCGGTGTGGTAGAAGCGTCTTTTGATACATGTGACATCCTTCCCTGACTGTGAGGCTGTCGGGGTCGATGCCTTACAGCAGGACTGGTCGAGGTGGGGGTTCCTGTACATCTTTTCCCCGGTCCCGCTGGTGCTCCAGATCCTGGCTTGCTTGGAGACTTACCAGACTTACCAGGGGAGAGTAGTTCTTGTGGCCTCGTGGTGGCCGGCCTAGCCTTGATTTCAGGCGCTGCTTGCACAGTGTCCAAACCCGGAGGTTTTCCCCTGGCTCCATCTCTTTCAGCAGATCAAACCGGTGCGTCACGTAGCTGGTTCGACCTTCTCCTCGAGTCTTTGCATATCGTATTTTTGACTCGAGTCTATCATCATCTCTATGGTGATCAGGTGGCTTCGTTGCTGGTGTCCCAACTGCGGGCTTGGTCTCGGCAGCAGTATGAAGCCTCTTGGCGGTCCTTCCGCTTCTTTCCTTCGCTTTGTAGCTATACTCCTCTGTCGGTTAAGGTTGTCGTGTCCTTTCTTTCTTTCTTGGTTGTTCCAGGACCATCGTCTTATGCCCAATACTGTCGCCTCTTATTGTGCGGTGCTGGCGGAGCTGCTGCAGTTTGCTTTTGATATTGATGTTACGTCTGCGCCATTTCGCAAGCTGTCTAGTGCATTGTTTCACCTCCGGCCTGCTCATGCGCCACTTGAGCCATCCTGGTTGTTTAACAGGGTGCTCTCCTATCTCTCTTCTCCTCGGTTTGTAGTGACCCCTTCGGTTCAGGACTGTTTCTCTAAGGCTCTTTTCTTGTTGGCATTGGCCTCTGGGGGTCGGGTTGGGGAGCTTCATGCTCTCCTCTGGCACAGGGTTTTCTGTTCGTTTGGTCCTGGTGGTAGGTTTGTTCGTTTGCAGCCGTCTTTTTCTTTTTTGGCAAAGAATGAGACTGCTGCTTTCCAGAGGGATCCTTGGGTTGTTGATGCTTGGTAGTCAGGCTGGGAGTGCATCATGTGTTGTGTTTGCTTGCGACTCTTCGCGTTATTTGCACGCCACGGGCTCTGTGGCTGGGGATGCGCTTTGGGTTGATCCGGTTTCCTTTGTTCCCTGTTCCAGGGTTCGAATCTCCAAGGTCGTCCTCAGGGTTATTTGGTGTAGCCAGCCTGTGGTCTATCCCTGTGCCAATGATGTTTGTTAGTTTGCTGTTTTTGCTGATGTTTTTGGTCAACCCAGTATGTCCTGGGTTGACATTCGGGCACTTGGTTTTTGGAGGTCGAACTGGGTCCTGGCTGTGCATTACTTGGTGAACATTCCTGGGCCTAGTCGGGCCTGTGTCACTGGGTTGGTGGTTGCAGCCAGTTGTCTCGACTTCGAGTTGAGGAGTGAGTGGCAACCGCCTCCCGGGTGAGTCTCTCTGGTTTTTATCTTTTGGTATGTAGCTCCGGGGAGCCAAAAGGGCTCCTCCTCCCAGAAAACCAACATTGAATGTAATGAAACTCTGTTTTCTTGGCAAGACCCAGAGGCTCCCTGGCAACCCTCCCTCCCCCAGGTTGGTGGTTTTTCTCGTGTTTTGAAATCCAGCCTCAGAACCGGGGTGTGGATTGCCAGCGAGGGGGTCTGGGGCTCTCCCTTTCCCCTATCGTGGAAGAGGGAGCTGCGTAAACAGAGGCACGGCGACGTGTGACGTCATGCTCATTTGCTCGTTTCTGTTTGGGGAGCGCTATCTACTTGTTTGGCTTTCTGTAGCAATTTTCACCTGAATAGGGGGGTTTGTTTTGGGACACTTACCTTTCTGGGTGCCTGACTTGGTCGATGGCAGATATAGAATGCTTCCAACCACACGGGGTTTCAATAGGCCATTGCTCCTCATGCCTCTCTGAGGGGGCCAGGTTCTGATTTGTGGTTCCTGGTAGACCCACAGAACTCCATACACATGATTGATGCCAAAGTCTGATATTAGCATATCAGCCTGGATAGCTCTGGGAAGCCTCCGGGTCTCACCCAGAAAATGATGTTTCATTACATTCAATGCTGTTTTTTTCTGTGGGGAGCCCCTATGGCTCCCTGGAGCTTATCTGGCTAATGTATGTTATGTTAGACCGGGACATTAGCTAAAGAGTTCAGACCTACCAGGGATAAGCGCCAGAACCTGGCCCCTTCAGAGAGGTTTCAGGGAGCAATGGCCCTGGAAAACCCCATTATGGTTGGGGGGTTTTCCTTATCTGCCATCAACCAGGGATAGGCACCCAGAAAGGTACGCATAACAAACCCCACACGGTAAGAAACTACAACAAAAACCGAACAGAGATGTAGAAAGCTTCATACAATCCCAAGGAAACAATCAAACAATTAATTTACTGCCGCGCCGATCGTCTGCGCAGCCCTCCCCTCCCCTTCCCGGGAAGGGGAGGAGGGGCCCCGGACCTCACCACGCTGGCAGCCTTCAGTTTGTAAGCTAGTGTCAACCGGGATAGACGCTTCTCTGGCCTCAAATTCCTTGGGCGGTGTTTGCCTTGTGTGGCGTTCTCTGCTGTTTTTGTGTGGTGTGTGGTGGCCAGGAGTACTTCATCAGTGCCAGGGCTGCATGCGCTTAGGGGCTTCCTTTCCTAGGCGCCCTGTGAGTACTGCCCTTGCGTGTCAGGGTTATCTTTCCTGGGGTGTTCAGGAACCGCTCATGTAGGGGTTCTTGCTGCTCGGCATTTGCCTCGCCCTTGGGGCCAGCTGGGGCTTGGGGCCCTTGTTTGGCCTTGGGTAGGGTGGGGTATTGTGCTGGTTAGGGCATCAAGGTGTTGCGCAGCCTGCCACCTAAGCGGCGACCAGTTCCTGTTGCCTCTGGGGACGGTGTACTTTTGCGGGGTTTTTCTCTTCTTTTGATTTTGTTTGCCTGGTGGAGGTTCTGTATTGTGGGTCTATAGTTCCCTTGGTATTTCTCTGCACCTCTGTGAGGGGGGTCAGGTTCTGGCTCTGGTTCCCGGTATGCCAACAAGAACTATCTGTGGCTGTTGTGACCTTTTAGTGTGAAGCAATCTCAGGAAGGTAACTTCAGGGAGACACCGGGTTCCTCCAGAAATTGGTGTTAAATTTCATACAATGCTGGGTTGGTTCTACATAAAACATTTGTATCTTTTTACAAATATAGTATTTGTAAATAGATTCACTTTTTACATAATTAAAGATCAATTTACAATTTCTAAATAACAAATTGATCTTTGATTATGGATTACAAGGAGTTTATAAAAGTTTGTAATTATATTCCACATAAAGAATTTTTTGTTTTGCTTTTACTGTACAAAATATTGCTCAGTAATGAATAGAGAAGAAATCCAATTCATGCAATTTTAATAAAGAAATTTAATTACCAGACTTAGAAAAGTTGAAGTTATTTGAACACTAGTTAATTTTTTCATTTGCCTTGACAGTCTTCTATTGAGAGTTTAGCAGAGTTTAGGTTAATTATGAATTTTGTTGTTAATTATTATAAATTACAAACGTTTCCATATATTCAGGAGTGATTGAGAGTGGTTTTGTGCGTGGTGAGGAGCGCTGGCAAGCTGCAGAGTCTACAGGAAGATCAGTGCCACTCAACTATAATGCCGTCACTCAGAGTCTGGCAGTGTCAGCCCCTGGAAGAGACAAGGTTTACTTCTTAGCACCAGGTGAGTTACTGGGATAAAGCAACCGTACATTATGAACTGATGATGCAGACAGTATGGGTTGAGTACTGAAGTTTAGGAATGTTACTGGTTTGTCATTCACAACAAAATTGATAGGGAAGAATTCTTGAGACCTGGAACTTCAAGAACAAGAGCTCATAGATTTAAAAAAACTAAACAAAGCTGCCGAAGAAATATGAGAAAATTCTCTTTCACAAACAGAGTGATAGACAGTTGGAACAAGTCAAGTGAGAAGGTGGTGGAGGCCAAAACTGTCAATAGTTAGTGCCTGGGAAGATGGGACACCACCAGGGGTGCAGTGCCAATTTTATAGGTGCCGGAGTTCTGGTGCGTCCGACAAAAGCCTGTCATTTCCTACCCTGTTTCTATGTCACACAATTAAGTATTTCATACTTGTACTCACTAATTATCATAAAATATAATTATCAAACAGAAAAAATCTTAAATTTATAAATAAATGATTGATGTTATTAAAACACTTAGTGCTCAGAAAATACAACCAGTGAAAAGTTTCACAATAGTTTCCACAAAGGGTCAGGTGTGAGATGTTTTCGTGGGCGTGAAGCAACTCTTGTCCTGGTGTCATCTGCCGATCTGTGGTACCGCATGATATGATACAGCCATGATATGGCATATCATGGCCTACATACCTACCACGTTCCGGACCAACCGGGCTGTGGTGGGTATGTGGGCCTGCGGGCCGCTCCAAGCAACAGCCTGGTGGACCAAACTCTCACAAGTCAAGTTTGGCCTCGGGCTGGCCTTGGGGAGTAGAAGAACTCCCAGAACCCCATCAACCAGGTATCAACCAGGTATCATATGGCTCAGGAGTCCACTGGACTAGAGGAGGTCCATGTAGTTTAACAAACATTAGTGCTGATAAATGTTTTATGAGAATTCTTGAGTGTGTTTTTATTATTAAGTTCATGTAACTGAATCCACTCTCAC
This sequence comes from Procambarus clarkii, assembly GCF_040958095.1. Taxonomy (NCBI): domain Eukaryota; kingdom Metazoa; phylum Arthropoda; class Malacostraca; order Decapoda; family Cambaridae; genus Procambarus; species Procambarus clarkii. Next base: position 10,014,258 of record NC_091155.1, read on the forward strand.
ACTCAGGAGTACTAATAAGAATACCTTGTAAACAGCTCAGTAATGGGTGTAAATCTTGGAAGATGTGCTGTCCATGATCCTCCGCATAGTCTCTGAAGGCATTTAGAGATTCTTTTGCAAATCTGTTGTTCAAGTTGAGAGGCACATTCTGATAGTTCCTTTTGATTTAGAGGTGATCTACTGTAAACCGAGTACAATTTGTCCATAAATGTTTGAAAATTAATAATTCCATGAATTTCTCTCACTGAATCACCTACTGGAAGTTCTAATCTGTGATTAAGACAGGGCCAGATTATTATATCAGGGTAATGTTCCTTGAGAATTGTTGCAATGACAGATTTGACACCAAGCATGACACTTGCACCATCACTAGCAAATGCTATAAGGTTCTGTTTCAAAAATAAGTTGTCAAACCCATGATACTTGAGACAGCTCAATAAATGCCTAGCAATAGTTGCTGCTTTCTAATCAGGTAGTTCAATTAGATCTAAGAACATGAAATGTTCCTTATCACTTTCACATTTAAACTAAACTGTCAAGGTTGTCTTAATGCTCAGGCTTGTTGATTCATCAATGAGAACGTAAATTTTGCCATTTATTTACTTTATGTATGCTGGTAGATTTTCTTTTTCATATTAATGGCTATGTGATTGATTATCACTGTGGCACTAGTGTGGGAATAAAGTCCCATTCCAATGTCAAGACCATCTTGCTTTTGTAGTTCCAGTAAACCAAAGTGATCGGAGTATGGTCTGTCATTCTGAGCTAAATAAAATGCAGAATGCAAAAATTAACAAGTTGTCTTTAGATATGAAGCATTCATGGCATCACACAAATTTCCAAGAGCTTCTTCACTTGCTACATTTTCAACACAAAGCAGCAGTGTGAGCTTTTGATAGTTTATGGTCAACAGTTTTTCTGAGAGGAGCCCCGTTGGCTCCCTGGAACTATTGGACTGATATTAGCAATATTAGTCTGAGGCTTCAGTCACAATGGCGTTCTGCCTACCGGGAAAAATGAGCCAGAACCTGGCCTCCTCAGAGAGGCGAAGGGAGCAATGGCCAATGAAAACTCCACTGTTTGAGAGTATATTCATGTCTGCCATCGACCGGGGTTAGGCACCCAGAAAGGTATGCACCCCAAAACAGACCCCAACTGGTAGAATAGTATAACCCAACACCAAACAGAGCCCAAGAACTGCCCCCCAAGAAAAACAGGGTAACTAGCAAATCGTCATCATCTAGACGTGCCACTCATTCGCACTCCCTCCCCAGCCCCAGGAGGGTTAAGACCCTGCTCCACTGAGCCAGTTGCTAGACTGCCAGTTCATCCACTGAAGCCGGCTGGGGCTGACGTCTCCTGTGGCCTCATTTTCCTGCCAGGGTTTTACCCTTGTGATTATACCTGCCGTGTGTTAGGGCATTGGCCCTACTTAATGGTACCGGTGAGTTACTGGTATTGGTTACTGGTACCAGTACTTTAGGCTGCATGCGCTTAGGGTTATCTTCCCTAGATGCCCTGTAAGTACATTCCTTGGGCCTCAGGGTACTCTTCCCTGAGTGCTTTTGGGTTATCAGTCTCGTAGGGGTTGGTGTCGCTTGACATCCGCCTTGCCCTTGGGGATAGCAGTGGTCATGGTGCTTTTGTGTGGCCCTGGGTAGGGAGTGTTTGTAGCTGATTGAAGCACACGGTACTGCACAGCACGCATACTAGCAACGGCCATGTCTCTCTGACCTCTTGTTGTTGTGAAGCACATTCAGGGTTTCTTTTCAGTCTTTTTAGATTCTTTCCTTCCTGGAAAGAATCCAGGAATGGTAAGCCAGAAGGGCTGCCTGGTTTCCCATTAGGTATGCCTAGGTTCCATTTGGTGGTCCTCCACTCGGCCCCTCGAGGTTGCTCCCTTCATAGGGTTCAACCGGCTTTGCAGCACCAGTGCCTTGGCTTCCCGAAGGGACACCTCCCCCTGCGGGTCCTAGAAACCGCCATCGGGGTTCGGGTGACCATGGATATATTTTCCCATTCCCATCCTGAGTACCAAACTCTCAGTTTGAGGGTTGTTCATTGCCCTTGTCTCAGGGTGATGGTCATACTGTTTTGCCTCTGTCATGCTGCTTGTTGGGTCGACGACACCTTTGACCCAGAATCGTACGAGACTTGTTCCTCGCTCGTTATCCAATTTACCCATTCTTCTTTGGGAAATATTAGGGGTCAAACAGCTTTCGTGTTGCAGGCCAGGTTTCAGTTTCAGTTGTTGCAATGCGCTAGGTTGGTTGCCTGGTTTAATGCCCTGGGGAATGCCCCATTTTGGTTTTAGGGATCCGGATTTTGGGATGTTGGTCGCTTCGACCTTAGTTCAGTCCGCACCCCTTCGTCCTTCCCCTGTTGGTGTGATTCACCCTCCTCCTCCTCCTTCCCTGCTGCCGGCTCCCAAACTTCTGAGGGTTTTGGAGTCAGGGCGGGGTTTTAGTTGGGGGATGAGACTTGGTCAGCTCTGGGGGCTGCCTCATTTAACGCAGGGACGAAGGCCTTTGAGCTTGATCCTCCTGCCGAGGCTTCTGGGTCTTACCAGAAGACCCCTTTCTTTGATGCCTTTCCCTTGGACTCTGCCTTTTCCTCAGGAGTAGTGGGTGTGGAGGTTGGCTCTGCCCCAGGAGCCTGGTTTTGAGGCTTCTGGGGCTGGGGAGGAGTCGGCCCTGGGGTACTTGTGCACACCCTTTTGATCTTGCGTGGGCTTTGGTACCCTCGGGGCAGGGCTTGCTGTTGCAGGTTTTGGGGGTTTTTGTATCCACCTTTCTTGTACAAGTTTGAGATAGGTTTGTTTCCACGTTCCTCTGGGTTCCGCTATTTCATAATTTCGCAGGATTTCTACCACTCTTGATTTCCCCTACAGAGATTCTGGAAACCCTAGGTGCATACCTCCTGCGAGACCCGGACTTTGCCTCTGTGATGGACCCCGGTCACTTTTTAGTTCGGTTCTTCTTTCCCATATTGGGTGCGTTAAGAGGTTCTGGCATCTTACTGGCTTGCAGACTGCTCTTTCTTTTCGCTTGGGGCGTGGCATGGCTTCTGTCATACCTGCACCCTGGATTGGCAGGACCGTACTACGGTATTGCAGGTTTACCTGGGAGGCGCTTTTGAGCACCTCAATGCATGCCTTTATGCCACTGTGCTTCCTCTTGAGGTTGGCTTGCTCCAGTTGCATGCCTATGTGCTTTCTCTTTTGGCTTCCTTGGTTGTGGAGGAACTTCGCACTTGCAGGGACATCTGGCCTCGGTCCTGCACTTGTTTTCTCTTCTCATGCTGTCCTCGGACTGGCTTGTGGAGAATGTGTAGTCGCTGAGTGCCGGGCCATTGTCTGGGGCATTGCTGAAACTGTATGCGCCTATCCTCTGGGAGGCAGTGACTGTTTTTTGCCTCTCACCTTGCGTGTTGACAGACCGTCCTCACTCTCTCACTATTGATTCAGCTTGGGTTCCTGGCTCATCAGTTTTCTTCACCTTTCTGTCCGTTACTGGTTGCAGACTCTACTGCTGCTCAGTTTTGCAGGCGGCTTCTGTTAGTTGCCGTCCTCTTTCCTATTTGTTGGCGATCCAGGGGTGGACGTTCTCGCGCTTCCCGGAAAGATTGTGCCAGTGTTCAGGGGGCCAGATTCACAAAGAAGTTACGCAAACACTTACAAACCTGTACATCTTTTCTCAATATTTGGCAGCTTTGTTTACAATTATTAAACAGTTAATGAGCTCCGAAGCACCAGAAGGCTGTTTATAACAATAACAAGAGTTAATTGGGAGGTTTTTATGCCTGTAAACTGTTTAATAATTGTAACCAAAGCCATCAAACATTGAGGAAAGATGTACACATTCGTAAGTACTGGCGTAACTGCTTCGTGAATAGGGGTCCAGGTCTCTGCAGAATGAGGTGGGCCCTTGGTGCCAGCTTCTGTGCCTGTGCCTCCTTTGAAGTCATCTTCATCTAGTCAAAGCTGTGGTCACTCTGCACGTAAGTCGGCTTCTCGGAGGGGACGCCGACCATTTCACAGGTTGCCCATTCACGGTGAGCTGGGGGGAAGGCTGGCTCTGTTTGCCCATACTTGGTATCACAATTCATGGGCATTTTGGGTCATGTCCTCCAGCCTGTGGTGGCATTGGGTGGCTCCTTGGAAGAGGAGGAGGAGAAGGATTGGGGCTGGCAGGGCAGGCTTCTTCCCCTTCACTCCGTTAAGTCATCCTGGATGCGCTTGGGCATGGTCGAGATGACTTTGTCCCTCAAGTGAGTTTCTTGCATGTTTCAGTGACGAAACTGGTGCAGATCTTTGGTTCATTCTGGACTTGTCGCATTTGAACCGCTGGATTCCTTGTCCCCTCCTTTTGGATGACCACTCTGTCTCAGGTACTGTTTCTTTTGGAGCTGGGTTCGTGGATGGTGTCTCTGGACCTCCGGGATGCATGCTGGCACGTCCCCATTCCTCCGGGGTTCAGGAACGGATTAGGTTCTGTGGTGGGGCAGCAAGCTTACTGCTTTTGTTGCCTTCCTTTTGGCTCGAATCTGGTATCTCACATATTCATGAGACTTACCCGGGTCATGGTGACCCGTCTGTTTCTGCAAGGGCTGAATCTGGCACCTCGTATTTTCATGCGTCTTACCCGGGTTGTGGAGGCCCATCTGCATCTTCTAGGTGTTCGGGTCTTGGCCTACCTCAATGACTGGTTGGTATGGGCTCCCAGTCAGTCCGTTTGTCTACTCGACAGGGGTATGGTTCTTTCCCAGCTCACCGAGATCGGGACCCTGGTGAACTGGAGGAAGTCCCATCTGGGTTCCATCCCAGGTTCGGACTTGGCTGGGCCTTGTCTAGGATTCTCAGACAGCGTCCATGTTTCTCCCTCCTGCAGCATTGCTCCAGCTGCAGTTGCGCCTTCGGCTGTTCTTGAGGGGGTCCCAGGTCACTCAGCAGTTGCTCGAGCAGCTGTACGAGAGTTTGAACTTTGCCGTTCTGGTTTACCCACTGAGTCAGGTTTGGCTTCGGCGTTTGTTCTTGTTCCTTTGAGGCTATCCCTTCCACCATTCTCACAATCGCTGGGTTTGTCCACCAGGGGCCTTGCATCGGTTGCTGCGTCTCTGACTTCCTCTTCGGGTTTTTCGTTGTTTGCGGGGAGCCGATGGCTCACCACTTCAGTTCTCGACTGATGTGCATGGCGGTCATCAGTCACCTCAGGCCTTGATTTCTTGTTCTGGATTTTGCCTTGTGTGGCTGTACCAGCGGTGTGTGTGTGGTGTGGTGGCCAGGTGTCTTCTTGTACATGGGGCTGCATGCACCTAGGGGTGGCCTTCCCTAGGCTGTAACTATTACCCTTGAGTTTCAGGGTTTTCTTCCCATGGGCATTTGGGTCTCACTCCCATTTGAAGACTTTGTTGCTTGAGTTTGTCTTTGCCCTTGGGGTATGTCAGGGGTCTCCGGGCTTTCCGTCTTGCCCTGGACAGGGAGTGTTTGTTGCTGGGCTTCGACACTGCGGCCGGCGCAGGTTGCACACAGAGCAGCCGACGATTCTCTCTGGCTGCCGGTTTGTTTGTTGTGTGTCTTCGGGGGTTTTTTTGTTTTGTTTTGTTTTCTAGCTTTTTTTTTTTGTTCACAGAGGAGGTCTGCCTAGCTTCTTGTTAGGCAAGCCTTGGTTGTGTTGGTGGTCCTCCTCTGTTGCCTCCAAGGTTTTACGGCTGCTACTGGTGGTCAGTTTGCCTGTTGATAGCTTAGCTTAGCTAAGGCTCTACTTTTCTAAGGCTTTCCAAGGCTCTACTAGCTTAGCTAGTAGAGACCTGGAAAGCCCAGTGCCTGGGCTTTCCAAAGGACTTATTCACCCTAAGAGCCCTGGAAAACTCTAGTGGGCTTGGGGGTACCATGAATGAATCTTCCGAGTCCTCTCTCGCTTTGTGTGATGTTGAAGGTGGTTCGTCATCACTGCCTCAGGGATTCAGTCATCCATACTGCCTCTGTCATGCTGCCTGTTGGGTCGGGGACACCTATGGCCCGTAGTCTTGTGGGATTTGTTCCCCGCTTGTAACTCAATTTATCCATTCTTTGTCTGAAGATCACAGGGGTCAGGTAGTAGCTGCATTGTATGCTCGATTCTCCTTATTGCACCTGGCCAGTTTGGTTGCCAGGTTGGAGGCCCCGGAGCTGCCCTGCTTGTGTTTTAGGAACTTGGATTTGGGGGCGTTGGTCGCTTCGACCTAGGTTCTGCCCATGCCCTGGCTTCCTTCCCAGGTGAGTGTGGTTCTCCTGCTTCTTTCTCCCCCCCCCCCCCCCCCCACTCTTCCTTCCCCATCCCCAACTTTCGACTCCCAAACCTCTGAGGATTTTGGAGTCAGGGCAGGGTGTAGTGTGGGATGAGACTCAGGTGGCTTTGGGGGGCTGCCCCTTCCGACTCGGGCACAGAGGTGGTTGAGCCCCTTTTTCCCACTGAAACTTCTGGGGTCACCCCAGTAGACTCCTTTCTTTCAGGCTTTTCTCCTGGACTATGCCTTTTCTTCAGGGGTGGTGGGTGTGGATGAAGGCTCTGTCCTGGGGCCTGTGTCGGGAGATTCCTGGGGCTCTGGGGGAGTCTGCTTGGGTCCTTGTGCTTTCTGGGCAGAGGTTATTGCTGCAGCAGAGAGGGTTTCGTATCCTCCTTTCCTGTATGAATACGACTTAGGAACGGCACCTCTCCCCCCAGGTTCATTTTCGGCGTGCCTTTGGGTTCCTTGGATTTGTCTTTCCTGGGGTTTCTTATTGGATTTTCCCTGGGGAAGGTTCAGGAAGCCCTTGGTGCGTACCTCCTTTGAGACCCGGCTTATGCCTTGGTGTTGATCCAGCTTCTTTTGGGTTTGGTTCTTCTTCCCATTTTGGGTGTGTTATGAAATTCCGGGGGTCTTCCTGGCTGGCAGACTGCCCGTTATTATCTCAGAGCTTGGCATGGCTTTATTTTGTACCCCGTGCACATGAGTGGCAGAAGGTTTCTTCTATGTTGCAGGTATTCTTGGGGGGGCTCGCTCAAGTTCCTCAATGAGTGCCTCTTCACTCCTGCGCTTCCTCTTGATGTGGGTCTGGTGCAATTGCATGCTTAGGTTCCCACTCTTTCGGCTGCTTTGGTGGCTGAGGACCTCCAAACTAGCGGTTATTTATCTTTGGTCTTGCGCCTTTTCAGTTTTCTGGAGCTCTCTTCGAATTGGTTTTCGGAAGATGTGGGGTCATTGACTCTAGGGCCTCTGGCTGAGGTTTTGGTCTCGGCTATCGAGGCGTCGTCTGCTTTGCTTAACCACTGCACTGCACACCTGGTTTCGGCAAAAACTTCATAGTGCAATTGTCAGGACATATTTTTGTTGTTTTTATAAATGTTCAGGTAAAGTTAATATCAAAATGTTTCCAAACTCAATCATTTTCATTTCAAAACACACAGAGTGATGAAAACATTAAACAATATTAAGGCTCTGCAGTGGGTTCTTTTCTATGTTGTCTCAGTTTGGTAGTGCCTCTGTTGGTCAAGGTATGACCCATTGGGTCATCTTGGAGTGGGTGCGCTTTGTCGTGATCGAAACGACCCCGTTCCTCAGGTGGACCTAATGTTTCCAGTGTCGAAATGGGACTGTGCGGATCTGCGGTTTATTCTAGACTTGTCCCGTTGAACCCCTTGATTCCTTGCCCCTTCTTTCGGATGACCACCTTGTCTCAGGTCTGGGTTCTGTTGGAGCCAGGTTCCTTGGACCTCAGGGACGTATATTGGCATGTTCCTATTTATCCGGGCTTCAGGGACTGGTTAGGTTTAGTGGTGGGGCATCAGGCTTACCTCTTTCATTGCCTTCTTTTGGGCTTCAATCTGGCACCTCGCATATTCACGCATCTTTGATGTTCAGCCTCTGAACTGGATGGCTTAGGTAGCCGGTGAGGGGGGGATCTGGGGAGAGGGGGAGTTGCACGGACAGGTGGTGAGGTGTGACATTTGCTTGTTTCCTTAAGTTGTAGGGTGAGTTCTGCCTCCCTGTCTGGTTTTCGGTTATAATTTCTTACCATGTTTGTTTATGTCTACCTTTCTGGGTGCCATCCCCAGTCAATGGCAGACATGGAATGCCCCCACCCACATGAGAGCTTTTATAGGCCATTGCTTCCTTTGCCTCTCAGAGAGGGCCAAGTTCTGGCTTGTGGTCCCCGGTAGGCTGAACTTCAATTGACTGATGCCCCAGACTAATATAATACATATCAGCCTGATAGCTCCATGGAGCCTTTGGGGCTCAACCAGAAAATGGGGGTTTCATTACATTCAACGCTGGTTTTCTGTGGGGAGCCCCTTCGGCTCCCTGGAGCTTATCGGGCAAATGTATGTTATGTTAGACCGGGACATTAGCTAAGGAGTTCAGACCTACCAGGGACCAGCACCAGAACCTGGCCCCTTCAGAGAGGTTTCAGGGAGCAGTGGCCCTGGAAAACCCCATATGGTTGGGGGTTTTCCTGATCTGCCATCGACCGGGGTTAGGCACCCAGAAAGGTAGGCGTAACAAAACAAATCCCACATGGTAAGAAACTACAACAAAAACCGAACAGAGAAGTAGAAAACTCCTTACAATCCCAAGGAAACTAGCAAACAAGCAAACATCACACTTTACTGCCGCGCCGATCGTCCGCGCAGCCCTCCCCACCCCGGGAGGGGGAGGGGGGAGCCCCGGACCTACCGCGCCGACTGCCAAGCTTCAGTTCGTTCGCTAATGTCAACCGGGATTGACGCTTCTCTGGCCTCAGTTTCCTAGGCGGTGTTTGCCTTGTGTGGCGTTCACTGCCGTGTGTTGTGGTGTGCGGTGGCCAGGAGTACTTCATCAGTGCCGGGGCTGCATGTGCTTAGTGGCTGACTTCCCTAAGCGCCCTGTGAGTACTGCCCTTGCGTAACAGGGTTATCTTCCCTGGGGCGTTCGGGAACCATTCCTGTAGAGGTTCTTGCTGCTCGGCATTTGCCTCGCCCTTGGGGCCAGCTGGGGCTTGGGGCCCTTGTTTGGCCCTGGGTAGGGATTGGTATTGTGCTGGTTAGGGCGTCAAGGTGTTGCGCAGCCTGCCACCTAAGCGGCGGCCGGTTTCTGTTGCCTCTGGAGACGGTGTACTTTTGCGGGGTTTTTCTTTTGTTTTTAATTTTTCATGCCTGGTGGTGGTCTGCCTAAGGTGGTTATAGTTCCACTGGTAGTGTTTGGCGGCCCTCTGCTAGGCCCCCGTGATTGTACACGTCTCGGGGGTTTTCAGTGCTATAATCTACCCTCTTGTTATGTTTGGGTTTCTTAACCGGTTAGCAACACCTTGCCCGGGCTTCCCATAGTTGTTACCCTACAGGCCCTGGAAACCTTTGTCTGGGCTCGGGGGACCATTGAATGTGTCTTCCGGGTTCCAACCCGTCTTGTACGGGATCGTTGGTTGCTGTTCCCTTGTCTCCGGGTGACAGTCGCCATTTTTACCTCCGTCATGCTGCCTGTTGGGTCACTGACACCTTGACCCGGAGTCTTGCGAGTGATTCTCTGCTTGTTCTCCAGTACTCTCCTGATGTTATTACTGTTCTGAGTACAGGCGGCATCCGTGTTGCAAGCTAGGTTAGGTTGCTGCAACATGCTAGGTTGGTTTCCCACTCGAATGCCCCGTGGCCGCCCCGTTTGGTTAGGTGCTGCTCGCCCCTTTCCCTCCATGTTCCCGGCTCCGGACCGTCTGCGGGTTTCGGGGTCGGGGCGAGGTTTAGTTGCGGCAGAGACTCGGGCGGTTTTCGGGGGCTGCCCCGTTCGGGTTGGGGACGGAGGTTTGAGCCTGTGCCTCCTGCCAAGGCTTCTGGGTCTTACCAGCGGCTCTTTCTTGTTGCCTTTCCCATGGACTCTTGCTTTTCTTTCAGGGCGGAGGGCTTGGAGGACGGCTCTGCCCCGGGGCCTCTGTTGTTGGTTCCCGGGGCTGTGGGGGTTGCCTGCTAGCAGTTCTGGGGCGGTTTTGCCCCTTCCGGGGTTTTTCTGCTGTTGGGCGACGTTTTTCGCCCATCCAGTCTGCTAGCTTCCCACATTTACTGGCGTGTTTTTGTGTATTTAGCGTCAGTCACAGCCCCTGCTGGCGGCCATTTTTGTCTGCCAGTTTCCCGGCGTGGCCACCAGGGCGGCGTTGCGGTTTGTTTACATGCGTCTGGGTGTGCGAGCGAGCGTCTCGGGTGAGTTTAAAAAAAAAAATTTCAGGGTTTTTGTTCTGTTGTCGTTTCTTTGTTTTTCTGGTGTTTTCTTGCCGTTGCCTATTCCTCGGGAACGTTTGGGTGTTGATTTTGGGTCTGAGCCTATGGGTTGAGGCTCGGTGCCCCTGGCTGGTATGCTTGCTCCCACACCTTGTCCCTCGGTTTTCGGTCTGTTGGGATCGTTTTCCCAGGGGGTTCTGCTGGGGGCTGTGCTTTGCCTTTCAGTGGTGTTCTCTGCCGGCAAATGTGGTGTTTGGGCTCCCCCTGGTTCGATTCTGGGTTCCTTTGGGTTCCTTGGTTTCGTTCTGGAGGTTTCTTCCTCTTGGGCCCCCTTTTGTGGGTTCAGGGGACTTTGTTTCCTCATGTGACCCGGTTCTGCCTTTTGGGGTTCCGGGGTCTTCCTGGCTTGCAGACTGATCTTTTTCGGTCTTGGCACATGTTGTGGTTGTGCTGGGACTTTGCGGTTTTGCTGTCGAGGTGGGCCTTTTGATGCAGTTTTGTGCCTTCTTTGCCTGGCCGGCGTAGTGCTCTCTGCCCACTATTTGGCGACTTGTACTTTTACAATACATGTCCTCACCTAGTTGTGCTGCCGGGGTTGAGCTCTGGCTCCTTGGTCCTGCCTCTCAACCGTCTATCAACAGGTAATTACCTAAGTGTAGTTACAGGATGAGAGCTACGCTCGTGGTGTCCCGTCTTCCCAGCATTCTTTGTCATATAACGCTTTGAAACTACTGACGGTCTTGGCCTCCACCACCTTCTCACTTAACTTGTTCCAACCGTCTACCACTCTATTTGCGAAGGTGAATTTTCTTATATTTCTTCGGCATATGTGTTTAGCTAGTTTAAATCTATGACCTCTTGTTCTTGAAGTGCCAGGTCTCAGGAAATCTTCCCTGTCGATTTTATCAATTCCTGTTACTATTTTGTATGTAGTGATCATATCACCTCTTTTTCTTCTGTCTTCTAGTTTTGGCATGTTTAATGCTTCCAACCTCTCCTCGTAGCTCTTGCCCTTCAGTTCTGGGAGCCATTTCGTAGCATGTCTTTGCACCTTTTCCAGTTTGTTGATGTGCTTCTTAAGATATGGGCACCACACAACAACTGCATATTCTAGCTTTGGCCTAACAAAAGTCATGAACAATTTCTTTAGTATATCGCCATCCATGTATTTAAATGCAATTCTGAAGTTAGAAAGCATCGCATAGGCTCCTTGCACAATATTCTTTATGTGGTCCTCAGGTGATAGTTTTCTATCTAGAACCACCCCTAGATCTCTTTCTTTATCAGAATTCTTTAAAGATTTCTCACATAATATATAGGTTGTATGGGGTCTATGTTCTCCTATTCCACATTCCATAACATGACATTTATTAACATTAAATTCCATTTGCCAGGTGGTGCTCCATATACTTATTTTGTCCAGGTCTTCTTGAAGGGCATGACAATCATCTAAATTTCTTATCCTTCCTATTATCTTAGCATCATCAGCAAACATGTTCATATAATTCTGTATACCAACTGGTAGATCATTTATGTACACAATAAACATCACTGGTGCAAGAACTGAACCCTGTGGTACTCCACTTGTGACATTTCTCCATTCCGATACATTGCCTCTGATTACTGCCCTCATTTTTCTATCAGTCAGAAAATTTTTCATCCATGATAGAAGCTTACCCGTCACCCCTCCAATATTTTCCAGTTTTCAGAACAACCTCTTATGTGGAACTCTGTCGAAAGCCTTTTTTAGGTCCAGATAGATGCAGTCAACCCAACCATCTCTTTCCTGTAATATCTCTGTGGCTCGATCATAGAAACTGAGTAAAGGTTCCTGTGCCTCTTGGGCTCTATCATGTCTACATGTGACATTGTATGGGGGTCAGCCTCGTTACCTGTGTGTGGAGTCACCACATTACTTCCTAGTGCTTTCCCGTTACCATTCTGACACTAACAAAAAAAAAAAAAAAAAAAAAAAAAAAAAATTATCTGTGGCTCTTTTGGGTACTCAGTTTCCACCTGTGTCCCCTAGTGCATGTGCCCCTTGTGTTACATAGCCTGTCCTTATCAACCCTGTCGATTCCCTTGGGTATCTTGAATGTGGTGATCAGGTCTCCCCTCACTTCATCTTCCAGCGAAGTGTGGTTTCATTCCCGTAGTCTCTCCTCATGACTTAGGTAGTGTACTTTTTCTTTCGCAAGGGGTTCTGTTCCCTTCTCTGTTGACTTTGCGCTGGGGGGAGCAGCTTGCTCTGTTGCCTCTCGCTTGGTCCCGCTGTTGGTGGGCGTTTTTTGTTGTCTTCCGGCCTCTGCTGGCGTCGGAGGACGGCTTCTCCCCCTTGGGGTGGGGGTTCAGAGCTGGCGGGGTGGGCTTCTTCCCCTGTGCTTCGTCATTTCCGCTTCGTGGGTGCGTGGGGCGTGGTCGATCTGCCCCATCATTCTGGACTTTTTCAGTCTGCGCCCTGGATCCTCTGCCCTCCTCGGGGGACTGTTGTCTCCTGTTCGGATTCTGTTGGGGCCGGGTGCATGGATGGTGGCCCTGGACCTCCAGGTCACTTCTTGGCATGTTCCTCTCCAGTTTTTCTGGGGCTAGCACGGTTGGTGGTGGGGCTTCATGTTTGCTGTTTTTATTGCCTTCCCTATTTTGTAATGGGCTTTTCGTATACTCTTTGCATCTTTACCGGATCTTAGTGCCCTGTCTGAGTCTGAGATTCGGTGTCTGACCTACCTCGACGACTGGCTGGTGTGGGCTCCCAGTCAGTCCGCTTGTCTGCTCGCCAGGGGATGGTTCTTTCCAGATCGCCGGGTTTGGTTTCCTGGTGATCTGGAGGTTTTTCCATCTGTTTCCGTCCCGGGTTCGGACCTGGGCCTTGTTTAAGGCTCTTGGGCCCCTCATTGTCTTCCCTCCAGAAGTGTTACTGCGGCTGTGGTCCCGCCTTTGGCTGTTCAGGAGGGGGTCCCGGGTTGCTCAGCGGTTGCTTGGGTGGTTGTGCGGGAGTCTGCACTTCGGCGTGCTTGTCTGCCCGCGGAGTCGGGTTTGGCTGCGGCGTCGGTTGGTTCCTGCGGAGACTCCCCTTCCGCCTCTTGCATTCCTTGGGTTCCTCTGGGGATCTTGTGTTGGTGCTGTGTCCTCAGCTTCCTCTTTGGGGTTTTCAGGGTTCCGTGCCTTGGCACCAACCCTCAGCCTTCGTTCGATGTGTTCACGGACGGGTCGTCTCTCGGCTGGGGCTTTGTGACCAGTGCTCACCAGGTCGGCCGAGGTTGATGGAGTCTGTCTGTCCGTTGGGCTCACAGCACGGTTCGGGTGTTCATGGCTGTCTGGTTTGCGCTTCGGAGGGTTTGGGTCACTAGGTACTCTACCATTCAGCTCTGTTTGGACTGTTCTCTGGTGGTTCTTGCCGGAACCACAGGGGTTTGGCTAACCGTGTGGTTTGTGTCCGGGGTGTGTCCTGCGTCTTGGCGGACAGCTGTCTCGGTTCATTCCTCTTCGTGGGTTGGCCAGTTGTTGCCGATTCGTTTTGTTGGCTCTGTCGGGCATATTGACTCCTGGCCATGGACGTCTTCGGGTCGGCGTGGTCTAGGCGTCGCCCATTTTGTGGCGCCCTTCCCACCTGCGAGGACTTCACGGTGGAGGCTTTCGGCAGGACTGGTCGAGGTGGGGGTACCTGTTCCTCTTCTCCCGGTCCAGCTGTTGCTTCGGGTTCTGGCTCGGTTGCAGCCCATTCCCACGAGAACAGTCCTTATGGTTGCATGGTGGCCAGCCCGGCCTTCTTTTCAGACGCTGCTTCATAGGTGTCCGTACCCGGGGCGTTTTTCCTGAGGCTTCGCCTCTTTCAGCAGGCCGAATCGGTCCTGTCTGTGACTGGTTCGGCCTTCTCCTTGGCTCTTCGCGTCTGGTATTTTGACGCGGGTATCACCATCTCTATGGTGTTCAGGTGGCTTTGTTGACGGTGTCCCACCTGCGAGCTTCGTTTTGGAGACAGTATGACATTTCTTACGTTTTCTCGTGTTTTGTTTCCCCTGCTCATGTGTCGCCTGAGCCATCCTGGTCCTTGTTCTGGGTGCCTTCTTATCTTCCCCTCAGTTTGTGGTAGCCCCTTCAGTTCAGTTTCCTGTTCTTTGGTTCTGGTGGTAGCTTTATAGGTGTGCAGCCTTTCTCTGTCCTGGCGCCGGTCGTGACGGCTGCTTTTCGGAGGGGTTCTTGGGGTATTGGTGCTTGATTGGTTTGGCCGGGGGGTGCGTCCTGTGTTGTGCGGTTGTGTTTTTTGCTGTTGCCGGCGTACCGTGTCTGAGGATGCGCTGTGGTTGATCCGGTTCCTTCGTTCCCTGTTTTCAGGGCTCGGGTCTCCCAGGTCGTCTGCAGTGTTTTCCTTCTTCTGGCCTGCGGTCTGTCTTTGCGCCCGTGCTGTTCAGACGTTTGCAGCTTTTGCTGCTGTGTTGGTGACGTCTCGGGCTCATTTCGGGCGCAGGGATTTGTGGGTCGCACGGGTTTTTGGCTGCCCATCCATATGTGCGTCTGTTCTTGGGCGTTCTTGTTGCCTTGGGTCGCAGGTTTGCGACCGGTTGTCTTGGCTTTGCGTTGCAGAGTTTGTGGAGGCCGCCTCCCGGGTTAGCCCTTTCTTTTCCTTCTCTTTGGGTATGAAGCTCCAGGGAGCCGTAGGGGCTCCCCACAGAAAACCAGCGTTGAATGTAATGAAACGCCATTTTCTGGGTGAGCCCCGGAGGCTCCCTGGAAACCCTTCCTCCCACCGGTCGGCGGTTTTTTCGCGTTGGTTGAAGCTTAGCTTCCGAACTGGAGCTTGGCAGCCGGCGCGGTAGGTCCGGGGCTCCCCCCTCCCCCTCCCGGGGTGGGGAGGGCTGCGCGGACGATCGGCGCGGCAGTAAAGTGTGATGTTTGCTTGTTTGCTAGTTTCCTTGGGATTGTAGGGAGTTTTCTACCTCTCTTCGGTTTTTGTTGTAGTTTCTTACCATGTGGGGTTTGTTTTGTTATGCCTACCTTTCTGGGTGCCTAACCCCGGTCGATGGCAGATCAGGAAAACCCCCAACCATATGGGGTTTTCCAGGGCCATTGCTCCCTGAAACCTCTCTGAAGGGGCCAGGTTCTGGCGCTGGTCCCTGGTAGGTCTGAACTCCTTAGCTAATGTCCCGGTCTAACATAACATACATTAGCCCGATAAGCTCCAGGGAGCCTCCGGGGCTCACCCAGAAAATGGCGTTTCATTACATTCAACGCTGGTTTTTTGCCAATATTAATTTATTATTTTTCTATTGTCTCAAATGTCTTGTTACTTACAGATCGTTTCCTTGGTGATCAGCGCGCAAGTTACAACCACGAACTCTCATTCTTCTTGAATGTAGGGGAACTGGGTCCTCAGGCTAGTACGGAGGATATTGTCTTAGAGGGGGCAGGACTCTCAGTCTCCGCACCAATCTTTGCACAAGGCAACAGTCTTCCAAGTTCTCAGGTAATATCTTTAGTTTCACCGAACTTTATTTTACGAAAGCTGAACTATAGGAGAAAAGAATACCATTGTGCTGTAGTATGTTTCACCAATGTTCATTATTCTGGATAAAATTTGTTATGTATTTTTTATGTACCAATAAACAACATGAAAGTTGAGAATCCAGACAGCTTCTTTATGAATGGCATCCAAGCTGCACATAATGTAACGGATATTAACATGAACTCGGAAGACTTTGAAAGAGAAATTGACAGCATGCCCATGCACTCAGCCCCTGGGCCCGACTCGTGGAATTCAATATTCATAAAGAAATGTAAAGTACCAGTAACACGAGCACTCTGTATAATGGGGAGAAAGAGCCTGGATACAGGAAAGATACCAGCAGCACAGCACAGATATAGCTCCTCTGCACAAGGAGGGTAGTAAAGCTTTGGCAACACATTATAGACCAGTTGCACTAACATCACACATAATAAAAGTTTCTGTGGAGAGCCCCCTTCGGCTCCCCGGAGCTATATCGGGCTGATGTGTATATATATTAGACCATGGCAACAGTTAATCGATGGAATTCTAGGCCTACCAGAGACCAGCGCCAGAACCTGGCCCCCTCAGAGAGGCATGAGAAGCAATGGCCTATAGACACCCACATGTAATTGGAAGCAGTCTATGTCTGCCATCTACCTGGTCAGGCACCCAGCAAGGTAGGAATTCCAGAACAAACTACAGCTGGTCAAAAATTGCAAACCAAAAGCTGAACCAGCAAGCAGAACTCCCCAATCAAAAACAAGCAAACAAGCATGATGTCACCATAGCTGCCACGCCGCTGTCTGAGCCCCCTTAGTCCCCTCTCCCCGGGAGGGCAAAGGGGGAGTCCCCAAACCTCCCGTGCCAGCTACCCAACCCCAGTTCAGAGGCTGTTGTGTTTGGTTGCGGTCGATCAACTCTGGCTTCATCCTTTTGAGCAGTGCTGTCCATAGCAGTATTGTTCTATTGTGTGGTGGTGTGCGAGCCAGGAGTAACACAAGAGTACTGGGGCTTTATGCGTCTAGGGCCACCTTCCCTAGGTGGCCTGTAAGTACTGCCCTTGCGGTTTAGGGTAATCTTTCATTAGCTGTTCGGGAGACTACCTCTGCGTCGTTTATTTGCTGCTCGGTAATTGCCCGCCCTTGAGGTCAGCTTGGGTTGTTGTTATTCCTATTTGATCTTGGGTAGGTAGTAGTATCATTGCTGGCTGGGGCACAAGGTACTGTGCAGCTGTCTGATATACGCATAGCGGCCGGTTCTGTTTCCCTGGGGGATGTTGTGCTTTTGCGGGGTTTTACTTTTTCTTTTGTTTTGTTTTGCCTGGTGGGGGTCTGCCTGGTGTGGCTGTAGGACCACTTGTATGATTTTGGTAGCTCTCTGCTAGGTTTCTGTGATTGCACACACTGCAAGGGTTCAGCTTTTAGTTTATTTGCTTGGTAGCTCTAGGATAACCGGTTAGCAGTACCTTGCCTGGACTTCCCTTAGCAGTCAACCTAAGGGCCCTGGGATTCCCCATTGGGGCTCACTGGTCGATGGAGGAGACCTCTGAGCTCCCAAACGTCTAAGGTGTTTGGAGTCGGGGCAGGATTTTCTTGGTGGTGAGACCCTTCCAGATCAGTGGCAGAAGCATTTGAGCCTGTTCCTCCTGCCGGGGCTTTTGGGTTGTGCCAGTGGGTCCCACTTCATCCCTGCTTTTCTGGTGGACTCTGGCTTTTCACCGGAAGCAGAGGGTTTGGAGGACAGCTCAGCCCCAGGTCCTGATTTGGAGGAACCCGGGGCTGGGGAGGTAATTACCTAAGTGTAATTACCTAAGTGTAGTTACAGGATGAGAGCTACGCTCGTGGTGTCCCGTCTTCCCAGCACTCTTTGTCATATAACGCTTTGAAACTACTGACGGTCTTGGCCTCCACCACCTTCTCACTTAACTTGTTCCAACCGTCTACCACTCTATTTGCGAAGGTGAATTTTCTTATATTTCTTCGGCATCTGTGTTTAGCTAGTTTAAATCTATGACCTCTTGTTCTTGAAGTTCCAGGTCTCAGGAAGTCTTCCCTGTCGATTTTATCAATTCCTGTTACTATTTTGTACGTAGTGATCATATCACCTCTTTTTCTTCTGTCTTCTAGTTTTGGCATATTTAATGCCTGTAACCTCTCCTCGTAGCTCTTGCCCTTCAGTTCTGGGAGCCACTTAGTAGCATGTCTTTGCACCTTTTCCAGTTTGTTGATGTGCTTCTTAAGATATGGGCACCACACAACAGCTGCATATTCTAGCTTTGGCCTAACAAAAGTCATGAACAATTTCTTTAGTATATCGCCATCCATGTATTTAAATGCAATTCTGAAGTTAGAAAGCATTGCATAGGCTCCTTGCACAATATTCTTTATGTGGTCCTCAGGTGATAGTTTTCTATCTAGAACCACTCCTAGATCTCTTTCTTTATCAGAATTCTTTAAAGATTTCTCACATAATATATAGGTTGTGTGGGGTCTATGTTCTCCTATTCCACATTCCATAACATGACATTTATTAACATTAAATTCCATTTGCCAAGTGGTGCTCCATATACTTATTTTGTCCAGGTCTTCTTGAAGGGCATGACAATCATCTAAATTTCTTATCCTTCCTATTATCTTAGCATCATCAGCAAACATGTTCATATAATTCTGTATACCAACTGGTAGATCATTTATGTACACAATAAACATCACTGGTGCAAGAACTGAACCCTGTGGTACTCCACTTGTGACATTTCTCCATTCCGATACAATGCCTCTGATTCCTGCCCTCATTTTTCTATCAGTCAGAAAATTTTTCAACCATGATAGAAGCTTACCTGTCACCCCTCCAATATTTTCCAGTTTCCAGAACAACCTCTTATGTGGAACTCTGTCGAAAGCCTTTTTTAGGTCCAGATAGATGCAGTCAACCCAGCCATCTCTTTCCTGTAATATCTCTGTGGCTCGATCATAGAAACTGAGTAAATTCGATACACAGGATCTTCCTGATCGAAAACCATACTGTCTGTCTGATATTATATCATTTCTCTCCAGGTGTTCTACCCATTTAGTTTTGATTAGCTTTTCCAATACTTTCGCTATTACACTTGTCAATGATACAGGTCTATAATTGAGGGGGTCTTCCCTGCTGCCACTTTTGTAGATTGGAACTATGTTAGCCTGTTTCCACACGTCTGCTACGATTCCTGTACACAGGGATGCCTGAAAGATCAGGTGAAGTGGAATGCTGAGCTCAGATGCACATTCTCTCAGAACCCATGGTGAAACGCCATCTGGGCCAGCTGCTTTGTTCCTCCCGAGCTCCTTTAGCATATTTTCCACTTCATCTCTAGACACCTCTATCCGCTCTATGTTGTTCTCTGGAATTCTTATTGTGTCTGGTTCTCTGAAGATTTCATTTTGTACAAACACACTTTGGAACTTTTCATTTAATGTTTCACACATTTCCTTTTCATTTTCCGTGAATCTGTTTCCCATTTTCAACCTCTGGATATTATCCTTTACCTGCAATTTGTTGTTTATGAATTTGTAGAATAGGCCCGGTTCTGTTTTACATTTATCTGCTATCCCTTTTTCAAAATTTCTTTCTGCCTCTCTCCTTACTGCTGTATAATTGTTTCTCGCATCTTTGTATCGCTGGTATGTTTGGGGGTTTGGCCTCTTCCTATACTGATTCCATTTTTGTGTCTTTTGGTCTCTTGCCCTCTCACAATTTCTGTCGAACCAATCCTGTTTTCTGGTCCTGCATCTCTGTTTTGGTATGAATGTTTGTGTGCCTTCCTCGTATAGTTTTAAAAATTTGGCATACATTTCATTTACTTCCCTGCCTAGCAACAATTCTGTCCAATTACACTCATTAAAAAAATTTCGAAGTTTCCCATAGTTGCCTCTCTTTAAATCGAGTTTATCAACTGTTTCAATGTCCCCATTTTCTTCTAGATGATATCTTAAAGCATATTTAATGTCTAACAGGACGTGATCACTCTTTCCCAAGGGAGGAAGGTACTGGATGTCAAAAATCTCTTCTTCTTTCCTGGTGAATACTAGATCCAGTACTGACGGTATATCTCCTTCCCTCATTCTTGTGGCTTGCTTTATGTGTTGATACAAGAATGTCTCCAGAATGAGGTTCACAAATCTGCATGTCCAAAAGTCCTCCGTTCTTGCTTCATAGGCCTCCCAGTCTATTGCTCTAAAGTTGAAGTCCCCCAGTATCAACAGTCGTGATTTATCTTTATCTGCTTGTACAATAATATCTCTCATGACCATTATGAGGCCCTCTCGTTTGTCATCCAGTTCTTCCTTTGTCCATGTGTTGCTTGCTGGTGGGCTGTAGGTATTTACAATTATCAGCTTATCATCCTGGTTCCAGACCTGCAATGCCATTATGTCAATATCTCGAGGGTTTTCAAATATTAACTCTTTTACCTTCAGGTGTTTTTTCACCAGTACAGCCACTCCTCCTCCCTTCCTAGTTTTCCTGCCACGTCTCCAAACTGAGTAGCCTCTTGGGAATATGACTTCATTTATTATATTTCCTTCAAGTTTCGTTTCTGATAATGCAACAATATCTGGGACCCTAAGCTGGATTATATCTTGCAACTCCAAAGTTTTTGACCTCACTCCATCTATGTTGGTATATACAATTTTCAGGAACATGTTCCCTTTTCCTTTGCTCTTTACTCCCCCTTCCACTACTGATCTTGTTGCTTTGTTTTTATGTGTTGACATGGGAGGGCTTGGGCCCTGTTTGACCTTGCTTGGGTGTTGGCACCCTCAGCGTGGGACTTGTTGTTACAGGGGGAGGGGTTTTCCTATCCTCCTCTCCTCTTGGTTTGGGTTCCCTTGGGTTCCTCGGTTCCCTTCTTCTGGAGGTTTCCGGCTTCCCGCCGAGGGAGATGTGGGCTTTGCGGCCTACCTCCCGTGAGACCCGGATTACACCTCGATAATGGATCCTTCTGCTATTGAGTTTGGCTCCCCTTTTCCATACTGGGTGCATTACGAAGTGCTGGAGTCTTCCTGGCTGACAAACTGACCTTTCTTTTTGTTGAGGGCATGGCATGTGTTCTGTTGAACCTGCACACTTGAGTGGTGGGAGTTGACTAGGGTCATTCAGGTTTACCTCGGGTGGGGGAAGGAAGGCGAGTTTGAGTACCTCAATGCCTTCTTGTTTGCCCCCCCCCCCCATGCTTCATTGTAATATTGGCCAGGTGCAACGAAATGTGCAGGTTCCCTCCCTTTTGGCATCCCTGGTGGCCGAGGATTTGCGGCCCCCATGGGCATTTGGTTTCGGTCTTGCGCTTCTTTTCCCTGCTTCTGTTTGGAGGAGGTGTCTTCAGACTAGCTCAAGAAGGATGTGGAGGAGCTGGGTTCCAGGCCTGCATCCAGTGTGCTTGCCTCGGCGGCTCGGGCGTCGGCTGCCTTGTTGAAGTTGTTTGCGCTGATTCTGAAGGAAGTGGTATCTCTGTTCTTTGCTTCACGCCTCGTGTGCCGGCAGGCAGTGCTTGTCCACTCTTTGGAATCCGCTTGGGCCCTGACTCTTAGATTTTTGTCTCCTTTTTGTCTGTTGCTGTTTGCAGAGTCTGCGGTGGTTCATTTTCTGCAGGCGGCTTCTTCTAGTTGCCAGCCTATGTCGGACTTGTTCATTTTCCTTCGGTCGTCATAAGCCAGTTTTGCCAGATTTGGGGCCGGCTCCACCTGTGGAGTCATTGGTGATTGGTTGGCGCAGTGTTTGCTCTGAACATCGGTCGGGTTCTGATGAGGGTCGTCAGCCCTTTCGCAGTTTGCCCCCATTGAGATGGGGGAAAGGCTCATGCTATTTACTCTCGCCTGGTCCCCACGATTCATGGGCGTTTCAGGTCATTTCCTCCGGCCTGCAGTGGCTGGCTCCTCCTCCTTTGAGGGAATTGGGGCTGGCAGGGCAGGCCTCTTTCCCTGCTCTCTGTCGGGGCCTTCATCCAGATGCGAAATGGGACTGTGCGGATCTGTGGTTCATTCTGGACTTGTCCTGTCTGAACCCCTGGGTCTTTTGCCCCTCCTTTCATATGACTACCTTGTCCCAGGTTCAGCTGCTTTTGGAGCCGAGCTCTTGGATGGTGTCCCTGGACCTCCGGGATGCATATTAGTACATCCCAATTTATCCGGGGTTCAGAGACTTTCTCGGTTTTGTTGTGGGGCAACAGGCTTACCATTTTTATTGCCATCCATTCAGCTTGAATCTGGCACCTCGTGTGTTCACTTGTCTTACCCGGGTTGTGGTGACCCGTTTGCGTCTGTTAGGGGTTCGGGTTCTGGCTTGCCTCAACGACTGGCTGGTCTGGGCTCTCAGGCAGTCTGCATGTCTGCTCGCCGGGGATTTGGTTCTTTCCCAGCTCGCTGGGTTGGGGGTTCTTGGTGAACTGGAGGAAGCCCCATTTGGTTCCCTCTCAGGTTCAGACTTGGCTCTCAGGGCCGTTCCTACAGCTGCGGTCCCGCCGTCGGCTGTTTTTGGAGGGCACCCGGGTCACTCGTGAGTTGTTTGAGCAGTTGTGTGGGAGTCTGAACTTCACCATGCTGGTCTATCCGTCGAGTCGGATCTGGCTATGGCAGCTGTTCTGGTTTCTTTGGGGACATACCTTCTGCCGCTCTCACAATCATTGGGTTCAGACCCCAGGGGCCTTGTGTTGGCTGCTGCGTTGCTGGCTTCCTCTTCAAGTTTTTCAGGGTTCTGTGCCGTGGCACCTACCCAAACCCTCGCTCGATGTGTTCACAGATGCCTCGTCTCTCAGCTGGGGCTTTGTGACCAGTGCTCACTAGATCGGCCAGGGTCGGTGTGGTCCGTCCATCCATCGGGCTCACAGCACAGTGTGGGAGTTTGCGGTGATGAGGCATTCGCTTCAGTGGGTTTGTGTCACTCCCAGATCGACTATCCGGCTCCTTTGGACTGCTTCCCCCTGTATTTCATTGTCTGAACCATGGGGATTCAATGCGGTCTTTGGCTTTTTGGTGCTGGTCTCTTTGGGTGATTCGTCTGATGAATTCTCAGGGCATGGTTCTCCTGGCAGTTCATGTCCAGGGAGAGTCCAACGTACTGGCGGCTGGCCTGTCCCATTTCATTCCCCTGTTCACGGAATGGACGGTCGACGCTGACTCTTTCTGTTGGCTCTGCCGAACGTTCGGGCGCTCGTACATGGATCTCTTTGTGTCGGCTTGGTCGAGCATCTTCCGGTATATGTGGCTCTCTTCCCTGACTGTGAGGCTGTCAGGGTTGATGCTTTTCGACTGGACTGGTCGAGGTTTGGTCACCTGTACCTCTTCTTACCAGTTCGGTTGTTGCTCCAAGTCCTGGCTCATCTGGAGACTTACCAGGGAAGTGTAGTCCTGTTGGCCTCTTAAGTGGCGGGCCCAGTCCTGATTTCAGGCGCTTCTCGGTGTCTGAACCAGAGGATCTTCCCGCGGCTCTGCCTCTTTCGGCAAATCGGTCCAGCCTGGTACATGACTGGTTTGATCTTCTCTGCTCTTCGTATCTGGCCTTTTTGACACAGGTGTACTGTATCACCACTTATATGGTGATCAGATGGCTTCGGTAATGGTGTCCCACCTGTGAGTTTCGTATCGGGGCAGTATGCACTTTCCTGGCTGTCCTTTCATCACTTTGTCTCTTCGTAGGTTCTCTTTGATTTCTGATCGAGTTGTTTTGTTCTTTCTCTCTTGGTTGTTTCAGGACCATCATCTTATTCCGAATACTGTCGCCTTGTATCATGTGGCGCTAGCGGAGCCACTTCTACTTTTGTTCGGGATGGATGTCACTTCTACTTTATTCCGCAAGCTTTCTCGGGTATTGTTTCACCTCCGGCCTGCTCATACACCGCATGAGTTGTCCTGATCTTTAGACCGGGTGCTCTCTTTTCTCTCTCCTCCTCGGTTTGTGGTAGCCTCTTTGGTTCAGGACTGCTTTTCTAAGGCTCTTTTCTTGTTATTATTGTCCTCTGGGGGTTGGGTCGGGAGCTTCATGATCTCCTCCGGTGCAGGGGTTTCTGCTCTTTCGGTCCTGGTGGTTGGTTTGCTCATTTGCAACCGTCTCTGTCTTTTCTGCCGAAGAATGAGACTGTTGCTTTCCAGAGGGTTGCCTGGGTTGTTGATGCTTGGTTGGTTCGGCCTGGGATGCATCATGTTTTGTGTCTGGTTATGGCTCTTCGCCGTTACTTGTGCTCCACGGCCTCTGTGGCAGGGGACACATTTTGGGTTGACCCGGTTTCCCTTCTTCCCTGTTCCTGGGCGCAGGTCTCCCAAGTTGTCTGCAGGATTATTCACCACGAGTATAGCTCTCATCCTGCAACTACACTTAAGTACGGTAATTACAAAAGACTTAAATCATGTTGTGAAGTGAATACTAATAGCATTGAACATATCCTGTGCTCAGACATTCTGAAGAATAACCCTGTTAAAAAAAACTTGAATGAATCATAGTAGAACACTAACAAGGAGAAGGGTGAATGTCAGAACAAAAAGGGAGGGAAGCCAGTTCCTCTGACCCCTGTTGTTGTGATGGTGGGTCACTTTGTGGTGGGTGCTTTATCTTTTGATAAACTAACAGTAGTCTGGAAAGCAATAATTGGCAGTCTTAAGTTATTAAAAAGTTCACTTCCTGGGGGAAATTTGAGTGTCATGATTCACTCCTTTGTATCGGTGAGTATTTTCTCTAAATAGTGGCTTGAGTTACCACTGTCAAGCATCCCAAGATATAAGACAGGATTACTTTTATAGATTCCTGCTTGTGTGTGTGTATGAAAGTCTTGAAAACCAAATGATTGGTATGAATTCTTCATGGAAACTATAGGAGCTATTAACTGGGTACCTCCGAGGCAGCCTTAGCTCAGCAATATCTTTTCTTATTTCATAATCATAATTTGTGAAGCAATATTTAATTTGAGTCCTTTTTATTTATTCTAACAGAAACAAGAATATAAATTTCGCCTTCATGAAAATTCTCAGTTTGGTTGGTCTCCACGTCTAGCTTCACGTGACTTTATATCCCTCTTGTCCAATCTTACGGCACTCAAGATAAGAGGAACGTATACATATGAAGGTAAGAAAACATTATTTGTATAAATTGTCTACATGAATTATAGATGCATTATAAATATGTAGAACTCAGATTTCTCATATTTTGACAACTTAAATCTAGTGATAGGTATTTATTGGAGTTGATGTTGGCAAGCGGAAAGAGAGCAACAGTATACTTTATGTGAAGTATGAAAGTGAAAAGCATGCCTAAGTTCAGTGTTTTTGGACTCCAATAGCTATTCTTGATGCCTCTATTAGGCTACATGTTAGGTTCAGGGGTCCTTTTACCCTCAGAACTGAATTGTTTGTTGGCATTGGTCTTATGCTCTGGCTGAGCCATCCTCTCAGGTGGCTGCAAGGGCTGCACTACCTGTTCCTTGGATTCTGTCCCCTGTGGAAGGTCTTTGCTTGTGTTTGCTCCTCTACTGCTTCACATGCATGTTTGTCATGGCCTGTTGCTCGTGTGTTAATCGCACTTATTCACCTCAGCATCAAGTGTCTTGAGTTGCCTTCTCTGGTATTTCCTGGCATTGCCCCCACCTTTAGGATCTTGGTAGTACAGTTGAGTTCATTCTCGACTCGGTCAGGAATCCCAAGTTCAAATCTCGGATAGGACAGAAAAACCTGTCGATGATTTCAAGGATCAAGGTCTCCGTGGCCCTGTCTCTGACCAGTCCTCTGGTTGTTGGTCTGGTCAACAAGCATGTTTGGCTGCTTGCAGCCTAATAGTCACATTCTTGTTGATCAGGTATCCTTTGAAGGTGTTTATCAAGTTCTCTTTTGAGCACTGCAAGAGGCCGGCCAGTTATGCCCAGGGTGTGTGTAGAGGAAGTGTGTTGAAAAGTCTTGCGCCATTGATGTTGATCAAGCTCTCTCTCAGCATGCCTCTTTTCCCTATACTTTTCAGTCAGGCAATTTTGCACATCCTGCAATGCCTTCTTGGTCCCAATATTTTTTTTTCTGGGTGGCGCCCCTTGTGACTCTGAAGCTACCATCTCCAATGTAGGTGCCATCAGTTGTGGAGTTCTCTGACCTACCAGAGACCCAGAGCTAGAACCTGGTCCCATCAGAGGTGCAGGAAGCTGTGGCATTTATATATTAGGTTATTCATTTATGCCATCACTGAGGAAGGCACCTATAAAATCAGAGTCAAATAAACAACAACTGGCCTCTTTGGTGGATTTTTACACTTTTTTCTGGACCCAAAACAGGATTTTCCAGGTCTCCGGCTCATTCTCAATCTTTTGGGGCTGAACCAGTTTACTCCTTATCCCCCTCTTTCTGGATGATCGATCTGTTCCAGGTCTGCCTTGCTTCGATGATATCCTTGGATCTCTGAGACACTTATTGACATGTCCCTATCCATCTAAGGTTTAGGGATTAGTTAGGGTTTGTTGTGGGGCATCATGCTTACTACTTCTGATTTCTCTTGTTTGGCCTGGATGGCATCGTGCATTTTCACGCATCCAGTTTAGGTCGTGGTGTCCCTCTTTGTCTCTGAGTGTTCAGGTTTTGGCCTGCCTTGATGACTGGCTGGTGTGGTATGCCTAGTTCAGAGGTATGCCTAGTGGTATACCTCTGAACTTTTTCCAGCTTCGTCTTGTGCTTGACTAGATACGGGCTCCATGCTGGGGCTGCATACTCCAGGATTGGCCTTACATATGTGGTATACAAGGTTCTGAAGGATTCCTTACACAGGTTTCTGAAAGCAGTTCTGATGTTAGCCAGGCTCACATAGGCTGCTGATGTTATTCTTTTTATGTGGGCTTCGGGAGACAGGTTTGGCGTGATATCAACTCTTAGATCTATCTCTCTGTCTGTTTCGTAAAGGACTTCATCTCCCATTTGGTATCCAGTGACTGGCCTCCTAGTTCCTCCTCCTAGTTTCATTACCTTATATTTACTTGGGTTGAACTTTAGTAGCCATTTGTCGGACCATTCCTTTAGTTTGTCTAGGTCATCTTGTAGCCTCATACTATCCTCCTCTGTCTTGATCCTCCTCATAATTATTGCATCATCAGCAAACATCGAGAGGAACGAGTCAATTCCTTCTGGGAGATCATTTACGTATATCAGAAACAGTGTAGGTCCAAGGACTGATCCCTGTGGGACTCCACTGGTGACTCCCCTGGAGTCACCCCCTTGTGTGTGATTCTTTAAGTCTTGTCAACCCCAGTGCAGTAGCTTGGGAAACTACTGATTACCTTTCTATAATAAGGCATTTCATTACATTCAGTGCATGGTTTTTCAAGTAGAAATTTGAAGGTTTGTAATGAGTTTGGAATGATTTAGCATAGTGAGGAATAGTGGAAATGTGGAAATAATTTAATATTTATATTTTATCATGTTGAGTGACTACTGTAAATTGTTTTGAAGAAAGTGAATACAAATGTGATAAAATGAGAGGTCAGCTATGTGCAAGGTGAAAGTGTCGGGTTAATATTAGCAGCTATAAAATGTTGTTGTTATATACCTGAGATGAACTTTGCAAAATTGGCACTAATAATAGTTTTCTGAAGGAGCTCCTGGCTCCCTGAAGCTGTCTCGCTGAGATTGCTCCCAGCTACTAGGTCACATCTGTCATGGAGTTCTGTTTGGTCTACTGGGGCCTTGAACCACAACCTGAGTTTCCCCCAGTCACAGAGGCACAGAGAGCACGTGACATACTCTCACCATCCAAAAAGAATACAAAAAATCAGTGAAGCATTACAGATCACTGCCTTGTTTAAAAAACCAAAGCCTCAAACTGCCAAATGAACTCAAAACAGTGTAAAGAAATGATTGAGTCTCTCAGAACTAGCTTAAACTCATTAGTACCAAACCACCACCACAGAGACCAAGAGACACAAAAATGGAATCAATACAGGAAGAGGCCAAACCCCCAAACATACCAGCGATACAAAGATGCGAGAAACAACTACACGGCAGTGAGCAGAGAGGCAGAAAGAGATTTTGAAAAAGAGATTGCAGACAAATGTAAAACAGAACCAGGTCTATTCTATAAATTCATAAACAACAAATTGCAGGTAAAGGATAATATTCAGAGGTTGAAAATGGGAAATAGATTCATGGAAAATGAAAAGGAAATGTGTGAAACACTAAACGAAAAGTTCCAAAGTGTGTTTGTACAAAATGAAATCTTCAGGGAACCAGACACAATAAGAATTCCAGAGAACAACATAGAGCACATAGAGGTGTCTAGAGATGAAGGGAAAAAATACTCAAGGAGCTAAGTAAGAACAAAGCAGTTGGTCCAGATGGAGTTTCACCATGGGTTCTGAGAGAATGTGCACCTGAGCTCAGCATTCCACTTCAACTGATTTTTCAGGCATCCCTGTTTACAGGAGTTGTAGCTGATGTGTGGAAAAAGGCTAACATAGTTCTAATCTACAAAAGTGGAAACAGGGAAGACCCCCTTAATTATAGACCTGTATCATTGACAAGTGTAATAGTCAAAATATTGGAAAAAATAATTAAAACTAAATGGGTAGAACACCAGGAGGAAAACGATATAATATCAGACAGACAGTATGGTTTTCGATCTGGAAGATCCTGTGTAATGAACTTGCTCAGTTTTTATGATCGAGCCACAGAGATTTTACAGGAAAGAGATGGTTGGGTTGACTGCATCTATCTGGACCTAAAAAAGGCTTTCGACAGAGTTCCACGTAAGAGGTTGTTCTGGAAACTGGAACATATTGGAGGAGTGACAGGTAAGCTACTAACATGGATGAAAAATTTCCTAACTAACAGAAAAATGAGGGCCGTAATCAGAGGCAAGGTATCGGATTGGAGGAATGTCACGAGTGGAGTACCACAGGGATCAGTTCTTGCACCAGTAATGTTCATTGTCTACATAAACGATCTACCAGTGGGAATACAGAATTACATGAACATGTTTGCTGATGATGCTAAGATAATAGGGAAGATAAGAAACCTAGATGATTGTCATGCCCTTCAAGAAGACCTAGACAAAATAAGTATATGGAGCAACACTTGGCAAATGGAATTTAATGTGAATAAATGCCATGTTATGGAATGTGTAATTGGAGAACATAGACCCCACACAACCTATAAATTATGTGAGAAATCTTTAAAGAATTCTGACAAAGAAAGGGATCTAGGATTGGTTCTAGATAGAAAACTGTCACCTGAGGACCACATTAAGAACATTGTGCGAGGAGCCTATGCTACACTTTCTAACCTCAGAATTGCTTTTAAATACATGGATGGAGAAATACTAAAAAAATTGTTCACGACTTTTATTAGACCAAAGCTGGAATATGCAGCGGTTGTATGGTGCCCATATCTTAAGAAGCACATCAACAAACTGGAAAAGGTGCAATGACATGCCACTAGTGGCTTCCAGAACTGAAGGACAAGAGCTACGAGGAGAGGTTAGAGGCATTAAATATGCAAAAACTAGAAGATAGAAGAAAAATAGGCGATATGATCACTACGTTCAAAATAGTAACAGGAATCGATAAAATTGATAGGGAAGACTTCCTGAGACACGGAACTTCAAGAACAAGAGGTCATAGATTTAAACTAACGAAACAAAGCTGCCGGAGAAATATAAGAAAATTCACTTTTGTAAATAGAGTGGTACACGGTTGGAACAAGTTAAGTGAGAAGGTGGTGGAGGCCAAAACTGTCAGTAATTTCAAAGCATTATATGACAGAGTGCTGGGGAGATGGGACACCACGAGCGTAGCTCTCATCCTGTAACTACACTTAGGTAATTACACTTAGGTAATTACAAATTCCTTAGCAATATTATACTTTCAATACAAACTGCAAAGTTACTATGCATGGGAAAGTGTTCAATTTGGCATTTTTTTAAGCTTAAGAGTTGTACTTTAAAAGGTATTTTCAAACTGTAGTAAAAGCAATGAAAAATAAAAAGTTAAAGTTAGCCTACATGACGTTGAAAATGACGACTGCAGTCATCATCGGAACGTTCTGGCCTTTTGGCAAATGATGACTGAAGGTGTCACAAAAACATTAGATGGGTTAACTTCTCTAATAATTAGCAATATGTGAGTATAAAAAAAGAACTACTGTAATGTTAAGAATAAGGTTTGTATCAGAGTTTATAAATCAACTTTAAGTAATATATGATGTGTTGGTAATATTTAGTACTGTACAGTGGCGTCTCGATTAATGAGTTTAATCCGTTCCGGCACCGAGCTCGTCATGTGGAAAACTCGTCTTGAGAAATAACAACAAAACTGTCATCGGAGGTGTCCGAGAACTAGCGGGAACGCTCGTTAATTGAGCCAAAGGGTGTCAGTCGAGACATATTTTCTGTGAGTGGCTTGCTCGTTACTCGAAATGCTCGTAACTGGAGCCACTCGTCACTCGAGATTCCACTGTATAAATATTTGACGTTTAATGCATTGTCAATACTATAAATATATACCTTAAGCTGTATATTAATAGAACTGTTAAATACCAGAATTATTATTTCAGGTCGAGGTTTTGTAGATGATATAAAGCTAGAAACAGCAAGACGTGGTGTATTTGGTGTTCCGGCACGTTGGATAGAGATGTGTACCTGTCCAGAAGGTTATGTAGGTCAATACTGCGAGTCATGCGCTCCTGGCTATAGACACAACCCCGCTAATGGTGGACCCTTTGCCACCTGTATTCCATGTGACTGCAATAGTCATGCAGACATTTGTGATTCTGAGACTGGTATGTATATCCAAACCTTACTGTTTATCTATTGATATCTTCAATGATGTGTTTGCTCTGGGAACTCCCCAGTCATGATCAGGTGATAATATGCACATTCTGACACACACATTTCAGATGCAGAGCTCCTAAAACATTGTTTAAAAATTCCGCATGTTTATTTGACTATCATAAAAGTGATGTGGATGACATTTGCATCCAGTGAAAAGCAATACTAGCATGTACAAGTCAGACAGTGGGAAGGAAGGTTGTTGATGAAAAAGAAATATTAAGGCTGCAAACTTTTTTTTGAAAGATCTATTCTTAGCTGGAGTAAATGGACATTTACATGTAAAGTGCTGGTGTCTGGGCAGCCGCCGGGAACCCGTCGGCACTTGCTACGTCGCCCACCAGGGGCTCACACACACTTGAAAAAGTTATTGACTTTTTGTTATTTAAAGTTATTGTCATTGAACAGTTAGGAAATGAATCAAAATAAGAAACATTGGTCTAAAAAAACCAGCTTTGAATGTAATGAAACGCCATTTTCTGGGTGAGTCCCGGAGGCTTCCCAGGACTATCCAGGCTGAATGAATATGTATAACTTTCTGGCATCAGTCAATGTGCACAGAGTTCTTGCCCACCGGGGACAACGAGCCAGAACCTGGCCACCTCAAGAGAGGCACGAGGAGCAATGGTCTATAGAAATCCCCATATGGTTGGGAGCGTTCTGTGTCTAACATCGACCAAATCTGGCACTCAGAAATGTAGGCGCCCCAAAACAAACCCCTATTCTGGTGAAACCATTGCTACTGAAAGCCAAACGAGTGGACAGAACTCCCCATACAAAAATTAGCAAATGAGCATGACGTCATCATGTTGCCACGCCGCTGTTGGCGCAACCCCCTCCCTCTCCCTGGGAGGAGGAAGGGGGAACCCCAGACTCCCACATCAGCAATCCAACCTTCAATTCTTAGGCTGGATGTCAAAATACGCAAAAACACCACCGACCGGAGGGAGGGAGGGATGCCGGGGAGGGTCTGGGACTCGTCCGGCGTTTCATTACATTCAACACTGGTTTTCTGGGGGAAAGCCCTGTCAGTTTCCCGGAGCTAACTACCCAAAGACAAGGAAAAACAGGGACTTACCCGGACGGTGGTCAGTCCTCACTCCTAAACTTGAAGCCAAGACAACTGGCTGTAACTGCCGACCCAATGCAACGCATGCTCAGGGACATTGACAAGGTAGTGAGCAGCCAGGAACCTTGTTCAACCTCCAGAAACCCTCATGCCCGAATGTCAACCCAAGACATGTTGCCAAAGAAGACAGCCAAAGCAGCAAACTTATGCACGTCATGGAAACGAGGATAAACCGCAGGCTGGTTAGCCTTAATAATCCTGAGGATGACCTGGGAGACTTGAGCCCAGGAACAGGGAAGAAGGGAAACTGGTTCAACCCAAAGCGCATTCCTGGCCACTGGAGCCATGGCACACAAATAATGGCGGAGAGCCGCAACCGGACACAAGACATGATCCCCCCCCCCTTTCCGCCAGCCTGACCAAACGAGCAATATCAACCCAAGGACCCCTCTGGAAAGCAGCAGTCTCCTTCTCCAGAAAAGGAGGAGACAACTGCAACCGAACAAACCGATCACCAGGACCAAAAGAGTAGAAACCTCCTGCACTGGAGGTAAGCATGAAGCTCCTCGACCTGACCCCAAGAGGCCAATGCCAAGAGGAAAAGAGCCTTGGAAAAACAATCCTGAACCGAAGGGGCCACCACAAATTGAGGACAAGAGAGATAAGAAAGTACCCAGTCCAATGACCAGGATGGCTCAGGCAGCTCATGAGCAGGCCAGAGGTGAAACAATGCACGAGACAACTTGTGGAACGGAGCAGAATGTAACATCAATACCGAATGCAAGCTGGAGTGGCTCCGCCAGCGCTGCATGATAGAAGGCGACAGTATTTAGCATAAGATGACGGTCCTGAAACAACCACAACAGGAAGGACAAAACAAACCTATCAGAGACCGAAGTACACCTATGCAGTGATAGGAAAAACCAGAAGGACCGCCAGCAAACCTCATACTGCCGCCGAGATGAGGCATGCAGATGGGAGACCAGCAATGAATCCACCTGCGCCCCATACAAATGGTGATAGACCCGAGTCAGAAAGACCAGACGCAAAGACTCGAGGAGAAGAGCGAACCAGCCTCGTAACGGGAAGAACTGATTTCCCGAAAGAGGTGGAGCCACGGAAGACCCTCGGATTCAGACACCGAGCAAGCAGCGCCTGAAACCAAGGTTAAGCCAGCCACTAAGGGGCCAAGAGGACTACACTTCTCTGGTATGTCTCCAAGCGAACCAGGACTTGGAGCAAAAGCTGAACCAGGGGGAAGAGGTACAGGTAACCCCACCTCACCCAGTCCTTCCTGAAGGCATTGACCTTGACAGCCTCACAGTCAGGGAAGGGTGCCATGTGTACCGGGAGACGCCTCGACCACGCCGACGCAAAAGTGATCCACTTCCGGAGGCCCAAACTTCCGGCAGAGCGAACGAAACAAGTCGGTGTCGACTGTCTATTCCGTGGACAGGGTAATGAACCGCAACAGGGCGTCCACCAGGACATTGGACAGTCCTCGAACGTGAACCACCAGGTTCTGGTTCGTAGTCCCTGGTAGGCCTCAGAACTCCATTCACACTGACTGATGCCAAAGTCTAATAGATCCATATCTCTCTCTTTGGGATATGGAAAGAAAGAGGGAGGGGGGTAATGGGTGTGGGGAAAGAGAGAGGGAGAGGGGTAATGGGTGGGGGGAAAGAGAGAGGGAGGGTTAATGGGTGTGGGGAAAGAGAGAGGGAGGGGTTAATGGGTGTGGGGAAAGAGAGAGGGAGGGGTTAATGGGTGTGGGGAAAGAGAGAGGGAGGGGTTAATGGGTGTGGGGAAAGAGAAAGGGAGGGGTTAATGTGTGTGGGGAAAGAGAGAGGGAGGGGTTAATGAGTGTGGGGAAAGAGAAAGGGAGGGGTTAATGGGTGTGGGGAAAGAGAGAGGGAGGGGTTAATGGGTGTGGGGAAAGAGAGAGGGAGGGGTAATGGGTGTGGGGAAAGAGAGAGGGAGGGGTAATGGGTGTGGGGAAAGAGAGAGGGAGGGGTAATGGGTGTGGGGAAAGAGAGAGAGAGAGGGAGGGAGGTAATGGGTGTGGGGAAAGAGAGAGGGAGAGAGGGTAATGGGTGTGGGGAAAGAGGGAGGGAGGGGAGTAATGGGTGTGGGGAAAGAGAGAGGGAGGGGGGGTAATGGGTGTGGGGAAAGAGAGAGGGGGAGAGCATAATGGGTGTGGAGAAAGAGAGAGAGGTAATGGGTTCAGGGAAAGAGAGAGGGAGGGAGTAATGGGTGTGGGGAAAGAGGGAGGGAGGGAGGTAATGGAAATGGGGAAACAGGGGGAGGGAGTAATGGGTGTGGGGAAAGAGAGAGGGAGGGGGTAATGGGTGTGGAGAAAGAGAGAGGGAGGGGAGTAATGGGTGTGGAGAAAGAGAGAGGGAGGGGGTAATGGGTGTGGAGAAAGAGAGAGGGAGGGGAGTAATGGGTGTGGGGAAAGAGAGAGGGAGGGGGTAATGGGTGTGGGGAAAGAGAGAGGGAGGGGAGTAATGGGTGTGGGGAAAGAGAGAGGGAGGGGGTAATGGGTGTGGAGAAAGAGAGAGGGAGGGGGTAATGGGTGTGGAGAAAGAGAGAGGGAGGGGAGTAATGGGTGTGGGGAAAGAGAGAGGGAGGGGGTAATGGGTGTGGGGAAAGAGAGAGGGAGGGGAGTAATGGGTGTGGGGAAAGAGAGAGGGAGGGGGTAATGGGTGTGGAGAAAGAGAGAGGGAGGGGAGTAATGGGTGTGGGGAAAGAGAGAGGGAGGGGGTAATGGGTGTGGAGAAAGAGAGAGGGAGGGGGTAATGGGTGTGGAGAAAGAGAGAGGGAGGGGAGTAATGGGTGTGGGGAAAGAGAGAGGGAGGGGGTAATGGGTGTGGAGAAAGAGAGAGGGAGGGGAGTAATGGGTGTGGAGAAAGAGAGAGGGAGGGGGTAATGGGTGTGGAGAAAGAGAGAGGGAGGGGAGTAATGGGTGTGGAGAAAGAGAGAGGGAGGGGGTAATGGGTGTGGGGAAAGAGAGAGGGAGGGGGTAATGGGTGTGGAGAAAGAGAGAGGGAGGGGAGTAATGGGTGTGGAGAAAGAGAGAAGGAGGGGGTAATGGGTGTGGAGAAAGAGAGAGGGAGGGGAGTAATGGGTGTGGAGAAAGAGAGAGGGAGAGGAGTAATGGGTGTGGGGGAAAGAGAGAGGGAGGGGGTAATGGGTGTGGGGAAAGAGAGAGGGAGGGGCAGTAAGGAAGAAAGAAGTCTGGAATATGTCTTATTTATATGTCTATCATTATTAAAGGTTTTTAATAACTCTTTATTAATGTTTTCTTATTGACAGGTCGTTGCATCTGTCAGCACCACACAGCTGGAGAACAGTGTGAACGTTGTGCTAAAGGTTACTATGGCAATGCCTTGCGTGGGACACCAAATGATTGTCAGACGTGCCCTTGCCCTAATGGAGGTGCATGTATTCAGCTTCCAGACGACACTGTTGTTTGCCTTGAATGCCCTACAGGATATGCAGGTAAGCCTTAAATATTCCAATATTTTTTACAAAATTTTTTTCATTAAATACAAAATACAAAACTGCTTAGCATCGGTTTGCAATATTGTTTAGTTTGTTTATACTGTAATTAATATATTAGCACTTACTGTGGTAATAAAAGATATATAAAAAAAGGACAAACATATCTTTCAATTCTTTTCTTAGTCCTAGCAGCCAGTTATTTATCATGAAGACTTTCCAAGTCTTCCTACTTCCTCTAATTTAGATGTTCTTTAATTTGCCTCTGTATCCCCTGTATCTTTTTTGACTTGTTAACTCATTTTCTGAGGGGAGCCCCTACGGCTCCCTGAAGCTTATCCGGCTAACATATTTTATATTAGACTGGGACATTAGCTATGCAGTTTAGACCTACCAGGCACCATGAGCCAGAACCTGACCCCTTCAGAGAGGTTTCAGGAAGCAATGACCCTGGAAAACCCCCTTGTGGTTGGGGGTTTTCCTTATCTGCCATCGACCGGGGTTAGGCACCCAGAAAGGTAGGCATAACAAAACAAACCCCACATGGTAAGAAACTAACTACAAAAGCCAAACAGAGAGGTAGAACTTCCTTCACTCCCAAGGAAACAAGCAAACAAGCAAACGTAACACACCACTCGTTTGCGCAGCTCTTCCCTCCCCGAGATGGGGAAGTGGGAGGGGGCCCCCCGACCTCATCGTGCCAGCTGCATAGCACTACAGTTCGTAAGCTAATATCAACCGGGACAGACGCTTCTCTGGCCTCAGTTTCCTAAGCGGTGTTTGCCTCCATGGCGTTCACTGCCTTGTCTTGTATTGTGTGGTGGCCAGGTGTTCCTCATCAGTACCGGGGCTGCATGCACTTAAGGGCTTACTTCCCTAAGCGCTCTGTGAGTACTGCCCCTGCGTGCCAGGGTTATCTTCCTTGGGGCGTTCGGGACCCTTTCTCATAGGGGTCCTTGCTGTTCGGCATTTGCCTCGCCCTTGGGGCCAGCTGGGGCTTGGGGCCCTTGTTTGGCTTTGGGTAGGGACTGGTATCTAGCTGGTTGGGGCGTCAAGGTGTTGCGCGACCTGCTACCTACGCTGCGGCCGGTTCCTGTTGCCTCTGAGGACGATGTACTTTTGCGGGGTATTATTTTTTTCTTTTCATTTGCCTGGTGGGGGTCTGCCTAGTGTGGGTATAGTTCCATTGGTGTTGTTTGGTGACCCTCTGCTAGGCCCTTGTGATTGTACACATCTCAGGGGTTTTCATTGTTAGTATCTCCCCGTTGTTAGCTTTGGATGTTAACCGGTTAGCGACACCTTGCCCAGGCTTCCCGTAGTCGCTACCCTGCGGGGCCTGGAAAATCCTGTCGAGGCTCGGTCCATGGACTATTGGATGTGTCTTATGGGTTCCAACCCATCTTGTGCAGGTTCGTTGGTTGCTGTGCCCTTGTCTCAGGGGTGACAGGGGGTCCTCTTTTACCTCCGTCATGCTGCCTGTTGGGTCACTGACACTTTGGCCCGGAGTCTTGTGAGTTGTGTTCTCTGCTTGTACTCCATTACTCTCCTGATGTCCTTACTGTTAAGAGTACAGGCGGTATTCGCGTTGCATGCTCGGTCAGGTTGCTGCAAAGCACTAGGTTGGTTTCCCACCCGGATGCTCCGGGGCCGCCCCGTTTTGGTTAGGTGTTGTTCACCCCTTTCCCCTCCCTGTTCTTGGCTCCTGCCCATCTGCAAGTTTCGGGGTTGGGGCAGGGTTTAGTTGATGCCAAGACTTGGGCGGCTTCAGGGGCTACCCCGTTCAGGTTGGGGACAGAGGTTTTCGAGCCTGTTCCTCCTGCCAAGGCTTCTGGGTCTTACCAGCAACCCTTTCTTTGCTATCTTTTCCCTGGACTCACCTTTTTCTTTAAGGGCAGAGGGCATGGATGACGGCTCTGTCCCAGGGCCTCTGTTGCAGGTTCCCGGAGCTGTGGGGAATGCCCGCTTACAGTTGTGGGGCTGTTTGCTCCTGCCTGGGTTTTCTGCTTCTAGGAGGGGTTATTCGTCCCTCTCGTCTGCTTACTTCCCACATTTGCTGGTGTGTTTTCGGATCTCTTGCGTCAGTCGTGGCTCTTTTTGCATTTTCTGTTTGGGGCTGGGCCCTGGGATTTTGGCTCAGTGTTCCTGTCTGTTTCTGCTTGCTCCCACACCTTGTGTCCTTCTGTTTATGGTTCGTTTTGGCCGTTTTACTGGGGGTTCTGTCTGGGTGCTGTGCTTTGCCCTTTCTGTGGTGTATTCCCACTGGCAAATGTGGTGGTTTTGGCTTCCCCTGGTTCAATTCTGGGTTCCTTTGGGTTCTCTGGTTTCATTCTGGAGGTTTCTTCCTCTTGGCCCCCCTTTGAGGGTTCAGGAGGCCTTTAGTTACCTCGTGGGTGCCTTCTGCCTTCTGGGGTTCCGGGGTCTTCCTGGCTTGCATGTTGCTTTTTTTTTGGGGGGGGGGGGTCTTGGCACGTGTTGTGGTCATGCCGGTTTTTGTTGTCGAGGTTGGCCTTTTGGTGTGGTTTTTGTGCTTTATCGGTGCCTTCTTAGTCTGGCCGGCGCGGTGTTCTCTGCCCACCAGTCGGCGGCTTGTCTTTTTCTTTTCTTTCTTCATTTGTATTTTTTATTTTCATATATATTTATATACACATTTTCTTTCGGAAGGGGGTCCGATCCCATCGCTGTTGATGGGGCACTGGGGAGTGCAGCTTGCTCTGTTGACTCGCGGTTGGTCCCGCAGTTCGTGGGCATTTTTGGTTGTCTTTCGGCCTCTGGTGACGTCAGGTGGCTCCTCCCCCTTTGAGGGGTTCGGGGCTGGTGGGGTGGGCTTCTCCCCCTGCGCTTTATTATGTCATCTTGGTGTGGGTGCACTTGGACGTGGTCGATCCGCCCCATCCTTCCGGGGTTCCCATCTGTTTCAATGCCTGCTTGATACCTGCTTGTTGGGGTTCTGGTAGTTCTTCTACTTCCCAAGCCTGGCCTGAGGCCAAGCTTGACTTGTGAGAGTTTGGTCCACTAGGCTGTTGCTTGGAGCGGCCCGCAGGCCCACATACCCACCACAGCCCGGTTGGTCCTACTTTACCAGTTATTCCCATTGACTTCATTTTGTGTGCTATCACTGCATGATCACATTTATCGAATGCCTTTGTGAAATCTGTGTATACCACATCTGCATTCTGTTTTTCTTCTAATGCTTCAGTGATTTTGTCATAATGGTCAAGTAGCTGTGAGAGGCATGATCTTCCTGCTCTAAATCCATGTTGGCCTGGATTGTGGAGGTCATTGATCTCCATGAAACTAGTGACCTGACTCCTGATCACTCTCTCAAATACTTTTATTATGTGGGACGTTAGTGCAACTGGTCTATAATTCTTTGCCAATGCTTTGCTACCTCCCTTGTGTAGAGGGGCTATGTCTGCTGCTTTAAGCGCATCCCCCATGTCCAAGCTCTTCCTCCACACTATACTGAGTGCCTGTGCTACTGGCACTTTGCATTTCTTTATAAATATTGAATTCCATGAGTCTGGACCTGGGGTTGAATGCATTTGCACATTGTCAATTTCTTTCAAAATCTGCCATGCTCGTGTTCATATCAGTCATATTTACAGAGGTTTTTACAGAGGTATCACCCATAAAGAAGTTGTCCGGATCCTCCACTTTCATGCTGTGTATCGGGGTGCTAAACATGTCCTCATACTGCTTTTTTAGGATTTCACTTATTTCTTTGTCATCCTCAGTATATGAACCTTCACTAGTACGAATAGGTCCAATACTGGCAGTGGTTTTTGCTTTTGATTTAGCATATGTGAAGAAATATTTTGGGTTATTCTTTATTTCTTGAATTGCTTTCTGTTCTAATTGCCTTTCTTCAATCTAATCTTCAGTCTCTGGTCGATTTCTTCAATATCCCTTTTAAATTATTCCTTCTTTGTATGGAAAGCCGTATTTGCTTCAACATTTCCGTTAACTTTTTTCTTCTTTTGTAGTGTCGTCTGCATTCTCTTTCTACGTTGGACCTCTTTCTGGCTTTCCTCAAAGTAACATGTTTCAGACAAACTTCATAGGCTTCAGAAGTCAGTTTTTCTATTCCTTGTGTAGGATTTTTATTACTTAAAACATTTTCCCATTGAATGTTTGTAAGTTCCCAGTTTATTTTCTCCCAGTCTATCCTTTTATTATTAAAATTGAATTTATTGAATAGCCCTTCTCGTTTCTTGTTTCTCTTGGGCCTACTACCGTTATTGATGTTAGTTTGCACTTCAATGAGCTTGTGGTCCGGGTACATAGTGTCCGAAACAGTAATGTCTGATTAGCTCATCATTGTTCGTGAATATGAGGTCCAGCGTGTTCTCGTTCCTAGTCAGATCTGTAATCTGCTGACTGAGCGAGAATTTGTCACAGAATCTCAGTAGTTCTCTGACCTGTGATTATTTCCAGGTTGATTTCCTGCTATAATGCTATTGTTTACTACTCTCCATTGTAAACTGGGTAGATGATACAGTGCTATAGATTGTGTCCTTGTCTATGTCCGATATGAGGATGAGAAAGAGTACTGGAGCAAGCACAGTACCCTGGGGGACTGAGCTCTTCACGGTTGATGGACCGGATTTTATTTTGTTGACTATTACACATTGGATTCTGTTACTTGGGAAATTGTAGATCCATCTGCCTATTTTTCCAGTAATTCCTTTTGAACACATTTTATGTGCAATAACACCATGGTAACATTTGTCGAAGGCTTTTGCGAAATCTATGTAAATTACATCAGCGTTTTGTTTGTCTTCCATGGCATCTAATGCCATGTCATAGTGGTCCAGGAACTGTGACAGGCAAGAGTGCCCTGTCCTGAAACCATGTAGTCCGGGATTATGGAGATGCTGTGATTCCATGTATTTTGTGATCTTACTTCTTAGAACTCTCTCAAAGATTTTTATGATGTGCGATGTTAGTGCTATCGGTCTGTAATTTTTTGCCTCTGCCTTATTTCCTCCTTTATGGAGTGGTGCTATCTCTGCTGTTTTTAGTATGTCAGGGATAATGCCAGTATCTAGGCTTTGTCTCCAAAGAATGTGAAGGGCCTGCAATAGTGTTTCTTGGAACTCTATATTCATCAAGAACTGTAAAAAACCAGCATTGAATGTAATGAAACGCCATTTTCTAGGTGAGCCCCGGAGGCTTCCTGGAGCTTATCGGGCTAATGTATGTTATATTAGACCAGGAAATTAGCTAAGGAGTTCAGACCTACCAGGGACCAGCGCCAGAACCTGGCTCCTTCAGAGAGGTTTCAGGGAGCAATGGCCCTGGAAAACCCTCTTGTGGTTGGGGTTTTCCTTATCTGCCATCGACCGGGGTTAGGCACCCAGAAAGGTAGGCATAACAAAACAAACCCCACATGGTAAAAAAATAAAACAAAAAACTGAACAGAGAGGTAGAAACTCCCTACAATCACAAGGAAAGAAGCAAACATCACACTTTACTGCCGTGCCGATCGTCCGCACAGCCCTCCCCGCCCCGAGAGGGGGAGGGGGGAGCCCCGGACCTACCGCGCCGGCTGCCAAGCTTCAGTTCGTTCGCTAATGTCAACCGGGATAGACGCTTCTCTGGCTTCAGTTTCCTAGGCAGTGTTTGCCTTGTGTGGCGTTCACTGCCGTGTGTTGTGTTGTGTTGTGCGGTGGCCAGGAGTACCTCATCAGTGCCAGGGCTGCATGCGCTTAGTGGCTGACTTCCCTTAGAGCCCTGTAAGTACTGCCCTTGCGTAACAGGGTTATCTTCCGTGGGGCGTTCGGGGAATTGTTCCCGTTGAGGTTCTTTCTGCTCGGCATTTACCTCGCCCTTGGGGCCAGCTGGGGCTTGGGGCCCTTGTTTGGCCCTGGGTAGGGGTTGGTATTGTGCTGGTTAGGGCGTCAAGGTGTTGCACAGCCTACCACCTAAGCGGCGGCCGGTTTCTGTTGCCTCTGGTGACGGTGTACTTTTGCGGGGTTTTTCTTTTGTTTTTATTTTCATGCCTGGTGGGGGTCTGCCCAGTGTGGCTATAGTTCCACTGGTAGTGTTTGGCGGCCCTCTGCTAGGCCCCCGTGATTGTACACGTTGCAGGGGTTTTCAGTGTTATCCTCTACCCTCTTGTTATGTTTGGGTTTCTTAAATGGTTAGCAACACCTTGCCCGGGCTTCCCGTAGTTGTTACCCCTACGGGCCCTGGAAACCTCTGTCTGGGCTTGGGGAACTATTGAATGTGTCTTCCGGGTTCCAACCCGTCTTGTACGGGATCGTTGGTTGCTGTGCCCTTGTCTTCGGGTGACAGGCGCCACTTTTACCTCCGTCATGCTGCCTGTTGGGTCACTGACACCTTGACTCGGAGTCTTGTGAGAGATTCTCTGCTCGTTCTTCAGTACTCTCCTGATGTTATTACTGTTCAGAGTACAGGTGGCATCCGTGTTGCAAGCTAGGTTAGGTTGCTGCAACATGCTAGGTTGGTTTCCCACTCGGATGCCCCGAGGCCGCCCCGTTTGGTTAGGTGCTGTTCGCCCCTTTCCCTCCCCTGTTCCCGGCTCCGGACTGTCTGTGGGTTTTGGGGTCGGGGCGGGGTTTAGTTGGGGCCGAGACTCTGGCGGCTTTCAGGGGCTGCCCTGTTCGGGTTGGGGGACGGAGGTTTTTTGAGCCGGTTCCTCCTGCCAAGGCTTCTGGGTCTTACCAGCAGCCCTTTCTTGCTGCCTTTCCTATGGACTCTTGCTTTTCTTTAAGGGCGGAGGGCTTGGAGGACGGCTCTGCCCCGGGGCCTCTGTTGTTGGTTCCCGGGGCTGTGGGGGATGCCTGCTAGCAGTTCTGGGGCGGTTTTGCCCCTGCCGGGGTTTTTCTGCTGTTGGGCGGCGTTTTTTGCCCATCCAGTCTGCTTGCTTCCCACTTTTGCTGGCGTGTTTTTGTATCTTTAGCGTCAGCCACGGCCCCTGCTGGCGGCCATTTACGTCTGCCGGTTTCCCGGAGTGGCCACCAGGGCGGCGTTGCGGTTTGTTTACATGTGACTGGGCGTGCGAGCGAGCTTCTGGGGTGAGTTTTCACCTTTTTTGGGGGGGTTTTATTCTCCTGTTGTCGTTTCTTTGCTTTTCTGGTGTTTTCTGCCCGTTGCCTGTTCCTCTGGGAACGTTTTGGTGTTAATTTTACACCGGGTTTTCCATTTTGTCTGTTTTGAGTCTGGGCCTTTGGGTTTGGACTCAGTGTCCCCTGGCTGGTATGCTTGCTCCCACACCTTGTCCCTCGGTTTTCGGTCTGTTATGACCGTTTTCCCAAGGGGTTCTGTCTGGGGGCTGTGCTTTGCCTCTCTGTGGCAAATGTGGTGGTTTGGGCTCCCCCTGGTTCGATTCTGGGTTCCTTTGGGTTCTTTGGTTTCGTTCCGGAGGTTTCCTCCTCTTGGGGCCCCCTTTGTGGGTTCATGGGACTTTGCTTCCTCGTGTGACCCGGTTCTGCCTTCTGGGGTTCCGGGGTCTTCCTGGCTTGCAGGCTGATCTTTTTGGGTCTTGGCACATGTTGAGGTTGTGCTGGGATTTTGAGGTTTTGCTGTCAAGGTGGGCCTTTTGATGCAGTTTTGTGCCTTCTTTGCCTGGCCGGCGTGGTGCTCTCTGCCCACTGGTCGGCGACTGGTACTTTTCTTTTGCAATGTACTCAACTAGTTGTGTTTGCAGGGCTTGAGCTCTGGCTCTTTGGTCCCGCCTCTCAACCGTCAATCAACAGGTGTACAGTTTCCTGAGCCTATTGGGCTCTATCATATCTACACTTGAAACTGTGTATGGAGTCAGCCTCCACCACATCACTTCCTAATGCTTTCCATTTGTCAACCACTCTGACACTAAAAAAGTTGTTTCTAATATCTCTAGATATTATGTGTGAGGTATGTGTGTGTGTACGCATGTACTTATGTACGCTGTGTGTGTGTGTGTGTGCACATGTGTATACGCACGTGTGTGTACCATATCTTGTGTGTTTGTGTATATGTATGTGTATATACATAATGTGTATATGTATATTTTTTCTTTCAGAAGGGGTTCTGTTGACTCTCGCATGGTTCCGCTGTTGGTGGGTGCTTTTGGTTGTCTTCCGGCCTTTGGTGACTTCGGTAGACGGCTTCTCCCCTTTGGGGGGGTTCAGAGCTGGTGGGGTGGGCTTTTTCTTCCCCTGCGCTTCGTCGTGTCATCTTAGTGGGTGCGTTGGACGTGGTCGATCCGCCCCATCCTTCTGGGGGTTCCCGTCTACTCCTTGCAGTCATGGGCTTTTCACAACTGCAGTTCTTCTGGACTTCTTCAGTCTGCGCCCTGGTTTCTATGCCCTCCTCGGTGGACTGTTGTGTCCTGTCCGGCTTCTGTTGGGGCCGGGTGCCTGGATGGTGGCCCTGGACCTCCAGGTCACTTCTTGGCACGTTCCTCTCCAGTTTTCTGGGAATGGCTCAGTTGGTGGTGGGGCTTCAGGCTTGCTGCTTTTGTTGCCTTCCCTATTTTGTAATGGGCACTTGGTATATTTTTTTTTGCATCTTTACCGGATCTTAGTGCCCTGTCTGAGTCTGAGATTCGGTATCTGGCCTACCTCGACGACTGGCTGGTGTGGGCTCCCAGTCAGTCCGCTTGTCTGCTTGCCAGGGGTGTGGTTCTTTTCAGATCGCCGGGTTTGGTTTCCTGGTGATCTGGAGACCATTCCATCTGTTTCCATCCCGGGTTCGGACCTGGGCCTTGTTTAGGGCTATTGGGGCCACTCATTGTCTTTCCCTCCAGAAGTATTATTGCAGCTGTGGTCCTGCCTTCGGCTGTACATGAGGGGGTCCCGGGTTGCTCAGCGGTTGCTTGAGCAGTTGTGTGGGAGTTTGAACTTCGACGTGCTGGTCTGCCCGCTGAGTCGGGTTTGGCTTCAGCGTCTGTTTGGTTCCTTCGGAGACTCCCCTTCTGCCTCTTGCATTCGTTGGGTTTGTTCCTCCGGGGATCTTGTGTTGGTGCTGCGTCACCAGCTCCCTCTTTGGGGTTTTCGGGGTTCCGTTCCGTGGCACCTCCCTGAGCCTTCGCTTAATGTGTTCACAGACGGGTCATCTCTCGGCTGGGGCTTTGTGACCAGTGCTCGCCAGGTCGGCCGAGGTTGGTGGAGTCTGTCCGTCCGTCGGGCTCACAGCACGGTTTGGGAGTTCTTGACTGTCTGGTTTGCGCTTCGGAGGGTTTGGGTCACTGGGTGCTCTACCATTCAGCTCTGTTCGGACTGTTCTCTGGCGGTTCTTGCCGGAACCACAGGGGTTTGGCTAACCGTGAGGTTCATGTCCGGGGTGCGTCCTGCGTCCTGGTGGATAGCTGTCT
This sequence comes from Procambarus clarkii, assembly GCF_040958095.1. NCBI lineage: Eukaryota > Metazoa > Arthropoda > Malacostraca > Decapoda > Cambaridae > Procambarus > Procambarus clarkii. Next base: position 10,058,642 of record NC_091155.1, read on the forward strand.
CGGTTCATTCCTTTCTTCGCGGATTAGCCAGTCGCCGCCGACTCGTTTTGTTGGCTCTGTCGGACTTATGGACTCCTGGCTGTGGACATCTTTAAGTCGGCGTGGTCTAGGCGTCGCCCATTTTATGTGGCGCCCTTTCCCATCTGCGAGGCATTCACGGTGGATGCTTTTCGGCAGGACTGGTCGAGGTGGGGGTACCTGTTCCTCTTCTCCCGGTCCAGCTGTTGCTTCGGGTTCTGGCTCGGTTGCAGCCCATTCCCACGAGAGCAGTCCTTATGGTTCCTTGGTGGCTGGCCCAGCCTTATTTTCAGACGCTGCTTGATAGGTGTTCGAACCCGGGGCGTTTTCCCACGGCTCTGCCTCTTTCGGCAGGTCGAATCGGTCCTGTATGTGACTAGTTTGGCCTTCTCCTCGGCTCTTTGCGTCTGGTATTTTGACTTGGGTATCACCATCTCTGTGGTGTTCAGGTGGCTTTGTTGACGGTGTCCCACCTGCGAGCTTCGTCTTGGCAACAGTATGACGTTTCGTACGCTTTCTCGTGTTTTGTTTCACCTCCGGCCTGCTCATGCGTCACCTGAGCTGTCCTGGTATATGATCAGGGTGCCTTCTTATCTTCTCAGTTTGTGGTAGCTCCTTCGGTTCAGGCTTCTGCTCTTTAGTACTGGTGGTAGATTTGTACGTGTGCAGCCTTTCTCCGTCCTAGCAACGGTCGAGACGGCTGCTTTCCGGAGGGGTTCTTGGGTTATTGATGCTTGATTGGTTTGGCCAGGGGTGCGTCCTGTGTTGTCCGGTTGTGTTTTTTGCCATTACCTGCGTACCGTCTGCAGATGCGCTGTGGTTGATCCGGTTCCCCTCATTCCCTGTTTTCAGGGCTCGGGTCTCCCAAGTCGTCCGCAGAGTTTTTCATTCTTCCAGCCTGTGGTCTGTCTTTGCGCCCGTGCTGTTCAGACGTTTGCAGCTTTTGCTGCTGTGTTGGCGATGTCTAGGGCTCATTTCGGGCGCAGGGATTTGAGGGTCACACAGGTTCTTGGCCGCCCATTCTTATACGCATCTGCTCCTGTGCGTTCTTGTTGCCTTGGGTCGCAGATTGCGACCTATTGTCTCGGCTTTGCGTTGCAGAGTTTGTGGCGGCCGCCTCCCGGGTTGGCCCTTTTTCTTTTCCTTCTCTTTGGGTATGAAGCTTCAGGGAGCCGTAGGGGCTCCCCACAGAAAACTAGCGTTGAATGTAATGAAACGCCATTTTCTGGGTGAGCCCCGGAGGCTCCCTGGCAACCCTCCCTCCCACCGGTCGGCGTTTTTTTCGCGTTGGTTGAAGCTTAGCTTCCGAACTGGAGCTTGGCAGCCGGCGCGGTAGGTCCGGGGCTTCCCTCCCCCCCTCTCGGGGCAGGGAGGGCTGCGCGGACGATTGGCGCAGCAGTAAAGTGTACTGTTTGCCTGTTTGCTTGTTTCCTTGTGATTATAGGGAGTTTCTACCTCTCAGTTCGGTTTTTTGTTTTAGTTTTTTACCATGTTTTAGTTTTTTACCAACAAACCTGTCGCACAGACTGGGAGGCCTATGAAGCAAGAACGGAGGACTTTTGGACATGCAGATTTGTGAACCTCATTCTGGAGACATTCTTGTATCAACACATAAAGCAAGCCACAAGAATGAGGGAAGGAGATATACCGTCAGTACTGGATCTAGTATTCACCAGGAAAGAAGAAGAGATTTTTGACATCCAGTACCTTCCTCCCTTGGGAAAGAGTGATCACGTCCTGTTAGACATTAAATATGCTTTAAGATATCATCTAGAAGAAAATGGGGACATTGAAACAGTTGATAAACTCGATTTAAAGAGAGGCAACTATGGGGAACTTCGAAATTTTTTTAATGAGTGTAATTGGACAGAAGTGTTGCTAGGCAGGGAAGTAAATGAAATGTATGCCAAATTTGTAAAACTATACGAGGAAGGCACACAAACATTCATACCAAAACAGAGATGCAGGACCAGAAAACAGGATTGGTTCGACAGAAATTGTGAGAGGGCAAGAGACCAAAAGACACAAAAATGGAATCAGTATAGGAAGAGGCCAAACCCCCAAACATACCAGCGATACAAAGATGCGAGAAACAATTATACAGCAGTAAGGAGAGAGGCAGAAAGAAATTTTGAAAAAGGGATAGCAGATAAATGTAAAACAGAACCGGGCCTATTCTACAAATTCATAAACAACAAATTGCAGGTAAAGGATAATATCCAGAGGTTGAAAATGGGAAACAGATTCACGGAAAATGAAAAGGAAATGTGTGAAACATTAAATGAAAAGTTCCAAAGTGTGTTTGTACAAAATGAAATCTTCAGAGAACCAGACACAATAAGAATTCCAGAGAACAACATAGAGCGGATAGAGGTGTCTAGAGATGAAGTGGAAAATATGCTAAAGGAGCTCGGGAGGAACAAAGCAGCTGGCCCAGATGGCGTTTCACCATGGGTTCTGAGAGAATGTGCATCTGAGCTCAGCATTCCACTTCACCTGATCTTTCAGGCATCCCTGTGTACAGGAATCGTAGCAGACGTGTGGAAACAGGCTAACATAGTTCCAATCTACAAAAGTGGCAGCAGGGAAGACCCCCTCAATTATAGACCTGTATCATTGACAAGTGTAATAGTGAAAGTATTGGAAAAGCTAATCAAAACTAAATGGGTAGAACACCTGGAGAGAAATGATATAATATCAGACAGACAGTATGGTTTTCGATCAGGAAGATCCTGTGTATCGGATTTACTCAGTTTCTATGATCGGGCCACAGAGATATTACAGGAAAGAGATGGCTGGGTTGACTGCATCTATCTGGACCTAAAAAAGGCTTTCGACAGAGTTCCACATAAGAGGTTGTTCTGGAAACTGGAAAATATTGGAGGGGTGACAGGTAAGCTTCTATCATGGATGAAAAATTTTCTGACTGATAGAAAAATGAGGGCAGTAATCAGAGGCAATGTATCGGAATGGAGAAATGTCACAAGTGGAGTACCACAGGGTTCAGTTCTTGCACCAGTGATGTTTATTGTGTACATAAATGATCTACCAGTTGGTATACAGAATTATATGAACATGTTTGCTGATGATGCTAAGATAATAGGAAGGATAAGAAATTTAGATGATTGTCATGCCCTTCAAGAAGACCTGGACAAAATAAGTATATGGAGCACCACTTGGCAAATGGAATTTAATGTTAATAAATGTCATGTTATGGAATGTGGAATAGGAGAACATAGACCCCACACAACCTATATATTATGTGAGAAATCTTTAAAGAATTCTGATAAAGAAAGAGATCTAGGAGTGGTTCTAGATAGAAAACTATCACCTGAGGACCACATTAACCCTTGCACTGCTCACCTATTTTCGGCAAAAACGTCTTGGTGCAATTGACAAGGACATATTTTTATTATTTTTACAAATGTTCAGGTAAATTTAATGTCAAAATGTTTCCAAAGTCAACTATTTCCATTTCAAAACACAAATAGTAATGAAAACATTAAAAAACATTAAAATATAGCCAAATTAAAAAACAAAAAGCACAACTCTCTGAGCGCCTAAAGGCGCTTTGCGCAGTGCAGTGGTTAAGAATATTGTGCAAGGAGCCTATGCAATGCTTTCTAACTTCAGAATTGCATTTAAATACATGGATGGTGATATACTAAAGAAATTGTTCATGACTTTTGTTAGGCCAAAGCTAGAATATGCAGCTGTTGTGTGGTGCCCATATCTTAAGAAGCACATCAACAAACTGGAAAAGGTGCAAAGACATGCTACTAAGTGGTTCCCAGAACTGAAGGGCAAGAGCTACGAGGAGAGGTTAGAAGCATTAAATATGCCAAAACTAGAAGACAGAAGAAAAAGAGGTGATATGATCACTACGTACAAAATAGTAACAGGAATTGATAAAATCGACAGGGAAGACTTCCTGAGACCTGGAACTTCAAGAACAAGAGGCCATATATTTAAACTAGCTAATCACAGATGCCGAAGAAATATAAGAAAATTCACCTTCGCAAATAGAGTGGTAGACGGTTGGAACAAGTTAAGTGAGAAGGTGGTGGAGGCCAAGACCGTCAGTAGTTTCAAAGCGTTATATGACAAAGAGTGCTGGGAAGACGGGACACCACGAGCGTAGCTCTCATCCTGTAACTACACTTAGGTAATTACACTTAGGTAATTACATCCGTAGCAGGTCATTTGCATGTGCCTGTTCATTTATGCTACTTCCTGGTATTCTTTCTGATATTACTGTATTAGGTAGGTACTTCAATTTCAGGTGCCGTAGGTTGAAGTCCCCAAGCAGGATGATGTTCAGGGCTGGATTTGTGAGGTTTTCCAAGCAGTGTTCTATTTTCATTAGTTGGTCTTTAAACTTCTGAGGGTTTGCCTCCAGTGACT